>NC_061118.1:19057285-19390085 GCF_002878395.1 Capsicum annuum
AATGGAGATATGCTAGCTCCTAAAGGAATTGCCCGGGCCTACATGGACCCCTACTAAGAACTAAGAACAGACCCCTTCGAAAATAGAGGTTCAAAGAACCGGAATTATTTTTGAAAGGGCATTCTACTGTTCCTAGTGGGAATCTATTGGACCCACTTGCTCGAATAATGCTTTTCCAAAGAGAAAAGACAGAAGAACCTACAGACGCCTTTTCTGAAAGGCCAAATACTATGCAACAGCTTTTTCAAAAGCCAACAACTATTCTACTGCTTTACAAAAAGCAGACTTGATTCTTTTACTTTTAGAAAAGTAATCACTTAAGAAAAGTAAATTATGCATAAAGTAAAGTCTTGGAAAAATCAGTGGAGTAAATCCCAGGTTTAAAGTACTTTGAACAATCATACTATGTTATTGAACAACATTCGTTAACTTGCTTATCTTGGTTGTTGATTCATAAGGTTAATTGCATGATCATGGTATCCCGACCTCCAACTGTTTACCTAATTTGGACATTACAACTACATAATTTAGCGGGGATGTAATAATTCAATTTAGTTATTAAAGATATCATCCTACGTTTGAATCAAGTAAGGCATCTAAGTACAACCATGTCCTAGACGCTAAGTTCAATTCTTTATTTCATATAAGAATAAAAACCCATACTTTGTTTATTCCCATATTCTGTCTCCCTATTCCCTCTCTCGAGATCATAAGGGTGACAATAGATGTATTTTCTGGCTGATCAATTCATCAAATAATTAAATCAAGAATAAACCAATAATGATAAGAAAATTAAACAAATTTAATCAAAAATAATAGTACTCATGTTCTTGGCTTTAACCCCGAAAAGAGGATTTTTAGCCGATAATATTCATAATCATGATCCAAATAATTGAATACATATTATGAATAATTAACAACTAAATAAAGAGAAAATAAAAACCTAAGAAAGTGTGCAGCCACCTCACAATTTGTCCACAACGTCACACCATGTCCAGAATTCTCCACACCGTCACACCGCTCCGTCCCCAAAATTTCATTGAATTGTCCCTTAGTGCCTTTTTCTAACAAAATATGTATATATATATAATATACACTAAACATAAACCTTGTGGGATTAAGAATGGCATGAGACCCAACATATTCCCATAATATGTACGCTATATTATGCAAGCAATGTATTATATTCATAATAAGACAAAGCCGTGTATATGTGGAAATTTCATTTTGGCCATGGTTAAACTATCCAACACGACGCGTTGCTTGTAGCGTAGAAAAGAATGACGCGACACAATGATTATAGCATTGCTGGAGGTGGCAGCATTGGGAAATTCTACAAGACACATTGAGATCGCATCGGCTCACTGAAATTTGCGTCTTAAATTTATTCTAAGTATTGAACGTCCCATTCATTGCCCATGCCTTTTGTAGTGTATTTTCAATGAATTCAAGCCCTTTTATCATTAATATATCACCATATTCATCTGACAAATTTTCCTACAATATCACACATCACATATTAGAGATCAAAACAACATAATATCCTCAATGATGAATCAAAACAAGAGCTAAGATAAGGCAAATTCGCAATGATCTTCAACTTATTATTCCAACTCTTAACTTAATCAAATTGAACTTTGCACATTACAAACAAGTTGTTCCACTCCAAATTACACATTTAAACCATCTGAAACTCCTTTAACATATTAGAATTCAACGAGAACAACTATACACACACTTAGCTCAAGCTAGTAAAACTAGTTTTCCAGGTTAAACTCTAAATGACTCAATTAAGTACAAACTTTTTTGAAAAACTTGTTGAACATTGTAATCACACACTTGGACACTTATATGCTTATTTATATCTTATCAACACATAAAGCACACGAATTATCCTCAAAACAAGGCTAAATATGCTAGAATAGTAACACTAGAGTACATAAATACACCCAACATCACCATCCCACACTTAAATCCTTGTTCGACCTCGAACAACTCTTAACTATAAGCATCATAAGTTGAGGAGACTCTACACTTCTATGACATGAAAGACACTCAAGCTAGTACTACAATGACTACATGGAGTGCAATTTTCTTCACTAAGCATGTTACAAACACAATTAAAAGCTCATGAATACTACTCCAAAACATCCTAGCATCAACACTTGACTCAACTAGTTGGAAAACTCATTCTTAGCACTAAATGAAGGACATCATACAAATCACCCACATTCATCAAACATGTGCCCTCACAACAAGAGTGTTACCTATAATCACTCGCAATAATGCAATTTATAACGTAGTGGGTACAAGAATCAACTTACACTCACTCTCACAAAGAATTCACAAGTTTCATACAATGAATCATAGGCTTTACCTTAGTGTAGAGCTCCACTAATATCATAATAAAGAAGCTTAAGATCAAATAGATCTTTTTCAGGTTGTAATGTAGGCTAAGGGACGGGTAAGAACTATTTGGGAATAGTGACCAATCTCTCTAAGTGTCATTATACATTTTAAACCAATCTCCAACAATCAAATTACTTTTTTTGTATCCACCCTTATCTTTTGTTTTTCCCCATCTCTTTTAAGCATCTTCACAAACACATGGTGAAAGTTTTGTTTATTACTACATAAATCAATTTTTTTGCTTTTTCTTTTTCTTTTTCACAACCATGGTAATATTTCTAGCATAATGTCTATCATATCCATCCACCACAAATCAATAATCAGCACCAATAACTATTACCTTGGGGCATCAAATTCACCTCTTTCTGCTTATTTCTCAAACTCCTTACTTACTTAATTTTTCATTAAAGCACCTAGGACCTTTTTGGATCAAATTATGGTCTATCAGAGAAGGATATTAGGCTACATATAAGGCTTCCAAAGAAAATAAGGTAAAGGATCAATGGGGATTAACTAGGATTATGCACAAAGGTAGGTCAAAAACAAGGTATAAAACAAGGCTATCAAAGAAATACCTAAATTATCTCCTAAACTGACATTCTTTATTTTGCTTTGCACACGGACCGGGCAAGTTCTAGACATCACAAGATACAAGAAATATACAAATACCTCACACCACACATGGCACATGTTCAACTCGATAGGATCATCATAGACTAACAAACAAACAAAATCATGAATTAAAATTTAAGCCAAAAAGTATAAGTGTCATAAACATTAACCTAGGGGTCTTAAAAGTAGCAATTCACTCATTCAACATGCTTTGACCAAACAAAACACTTGCACCAACTAATAAAAAATAGCACCAACAAGTATACCTTACACAAAAAATTTTAAATTGAGCCAAAAATTGAGAATTTCCCTACCCCACACATAAAAATCTACTTTGTCCCCAAAGTATAATTTAAAAGTAACAGATAGAAATACACCCTAAGGACTCTAGTCCTAGCTAGTTGCATCTTTTTTCATCAAAAGGATCCAAAGGAACCCACACTCAGTCTTTGCCATGCTCCTTAACTCAGGTTTTTGGTACTCCGACATCCTATTAACCTGCGACTCAATAAAAATAAAAAACTACGAGAAATAAAAACTAAAAACTGAAAAATAAAACATACCTACTTAACTTGGGTTGCCTCCCAAGAAACGGTAGATTTAGTGTCGCGGCACAACCTCCCTCAGCTCAACTATATTCCATCACCCTTTTACTCCTCTTGGGGAGCCATTTTGTCATTCGTTCCTGACCTCTTGAGTATGCACCCCCAAGGTCAACATGTCCCTCAACTTTACCCTTCATCATGTTGGATAACAATGGTATTGGAGGCTCAGGCCACGCAATAAAGGTGTCCTACGAGGTCTTTCGTGCACTAGACACCCCACACTTATTCCCTTCAATAACAGTAATCATGGACAATCTCTATAGTGGGATAGTGTGTTAAGCAGCTTATAAACTTTGAAAACCATCTCTTCATCCTCCAACCTCATTTTTAGCATACCTTCTCTTACATCAATTAATGCTCCACCAGTGGCTAAGAATGGACGCCCCAAGATGATTGGTGTCTGTTAGTCTTCCTGAATGTCAAGAACAATAAAATCAGTAGAAATAACAAATTTGTCAACCTTTATAAGGACATCCTTAATGATTTCTTCTGGATAGGAAATGGACCTGTTTGCCAAATGTAGACGCACATGCACAATATGGGCTCACCCAAATGCAATATCTTGAACAGATATAGGGGCATCAAGTTGATACTCGCCCCTAAATCACTAGTACCTGAAATACCTCGTTGTTGCCAATTTGGATGGGGAGAGTAAACTTCCTAAGATCCTTAAGCTTTTTCAGCATCTTTGTGCCATTACAATGCTACACTCTTCAGTGAGTTCTACCGTGCCCACATCCTACAATGTTACCTTATTCGCAACCACGTCCCTCAAGTACTTAGCGTACTTGGGTATACCCTACTAAACATATAACAAAGGTAAGTTAATGTGAAGCTCTCTGAAAATGTCAAAAAACTTCTTAAACATCGCATCCTCCTTCGCTATTATTTACCTCTGAGGGAAAGAAAGTGGCGATATCTTCTTCACTTCTTCAGCAACTTTTTCTTTCAAGTACTCAAACTTCCTTGACTTTTCAGCAACTTTGACATTTACTTGTGGGGTAGTAAAATCTATATCTACCTTATTTGTTGCCTTGGGGGAGTCTCATTGAAGCTCTCTACCACTCTTCAAAGTGATTGTCATGACTTGTTTTGAATTTTCTATATCTCCTGGCAAACCATCCTGAGGCCTAGTATTCAATTCTTGTTGTAACTACCCTAAACGAGCCTCATACTTAGCGAATGTCATAGAACCCTTCTCAAATCTAGAGAACTGATCTCTCAATCAATCCCTAAGGCTGCACGATATATACTTCTCCAAGAATATCCTAGAGATTGAGTCAATTAAAGAGGAGAAGATCCAACTGGCTTAGAACTCATGAAACCTCTCCGCTAGTGTCAAGCAGACAAGTCCAATTGATATGTGGTGTAATATGCACCATAAGTCTCAACAAGGCCTAACCCATGAAGCCCATCCTTACAAGAAGTCAGAAACTCAAATGAATCATCTCTAGGAGCACCAAGAAACCTAGGTTGAGCCACCCTCAAGAACCTACCTAGCCTTTTTTGCTCCTCCATAAACATAGCAAGTTAGCTCATAACTAGCTGAGTGATCACCAACTGAACAACTGCCTGTATTTGGAGGAGCCTCAACTCTAGGAGCTGCAGTTGTATGCTGCTCTTCTGCCCAGTAAAGTAAAACACCCTAAAATCAACTCGAACTCTTAGCACAATACGAGTGAATAAAGTGAAGGACTCCTAATAATGACTGATAGCCTCTTGAAGATAGGAAAAAGATATGAATATTTTGATCTACAAGATCTATTAGACAATTGCTCAGTACTAATAATACTGGTGAAACCTAGGCTTTGATACCAATTTTTCACAACCCAATTTCTAAGTCATGATGGCACCTATTAGAAACCACCAGTAGGTAAGTCAACACCATTACGTGGAGCAAAGATAATGGGTTACCCTGGTAGAAAGATCCAACATGGATAAAATATATGAATACAATATAAGCAACAGTGTTCCACATATAAAAAGACAACCAAAATACGAATACCAATCCCCATGACGTGGTAGTATCAGTATAAGAGAATCTAAGTTCAATAATAGGAATAACAACTCAAAATTTAAATAGTCTTAAATAGTCTTATAAATTTGTCTCAAATACAAAAGATAGAATAAAGACAGAGGGTAAATAGGATACTCAAACTCCAAGAGCTCACCTTGTCTCTTGAAGATCAACGCAGCATGATCTTAACTAAGTAACGACAACTAGTACTCAGGTCTACACCAAAAAGGAATAGAAGTGTAGTATGAGTAGCAAAACATAGGTACTCAGTAGGCATCATCTCCCGACTAAGCTAAATTATGTTATAAAGATGATATAAAGTAAGACAATAACTATAAATCAAGTGAAATAATCAAACCAGAATCGTATTCATCATCACTGTACAAAACAACTAATCAACTGGAATAATAATATGATATCTCATATCAAAACATAGCACAACTATCATATAAAATAGATAATCGATCCAAAAGCATAAATCAACATGTACATAAAACTACATTCTCGTAAATACCAAGTCCAATATGAATAAAATCATTTAAGCATAAAGTAAAAGAAATTTCCATGGCTTTCCATACCACCGGGAAGTACATCCAAAAGAACATAAAGTATGGAACTCATCACGGCATCCCATCTCACTGGAGAGTGCACCAATAGATAAGTTCATCAACATATCAAGACCCATAAATATATAACCAAGTCACTCCAACCTATGGTTTCCACATCTCCATTATAGGCATTTTCCAAGATCCATAATCATCATCAATTAGCGCCAACTGACATAACGAAATCAATATAAACATAACAATAGTTGTAAAGTTATTTAGGCCTCTATCCCATTAATCTACTCTATCTAGTCTATATTAACTAAACACCATTTATTACTATGCTACTAGTTTTCTAGTCATCATAAGTTCTACAACCATTAACCTATCCAACTCCTTATATACTCCTTCATAGAGTAACAACTAATTTTGATTCATTAAAAAGCCAATATTCATATCTAGACAAAATACACCACTAATCCGTAACTACTATTTAAAAAACTTGTTCTTGGTTTTCATAAATATACTAGTCATCATATAGTGAGAAACTTAATATCACTAGCACAATTATCTATCTACTAACCAATGCCATTTTCTAGTTAGAGCCATAATTATCTAAGTTCTTATTAAGCCACCAACGACATTAGACATTAGACATCTACATTACTAACCAGTAACAATGTTAAGTCTATTACCATCATTAGCCAATTACCAACCATAACAACTAGTTACCATATTCTACCTAAACAAGGTCCACCAACTAGTATTCTAGACATCTAGCCATAAAGTAACATAACCACTTTACATAGATGACTAGTTAGCAAGATAACCTATTTTACTTGGCGAATTCCATAACATATATATTTATTCAGGACAAGCATATTCACTAGGTGAATCCTTAATTCTGCTGATTATTATACTTACCAATTAGTCTTAACTCAAAATTCGACATTCTAGTCCTATTAACTATGTAGTCTTAACAAGAGCCACACCAATTAACTAATGATTAATAGTAGAGAATTATAGACAACTTCCAAAGAAAAATATCATATCCTAAGTATACACAATGATTTAATCATACAATGGCATAACCATACATATACCTATAAATTCATAGATGCTTACGATTCATAATTTTACAAAAACATCAATATATCCTTCGGATTTATCGAGAATCATTATAACATCAATGCATCTTCCTGATTCACTAGGAATCACCATAAAATCAATTACTCTTTTGGATTCAATGGGCATCATCATAACTTTAATATGTCCTCTGGATTCACCTAGAATCATTATAACATTAATATACCCTCTTTCGAATTTATGAGGTATCATGATAATATCAATATATCTTCCATACTCACTGGGCATCATTATAACATTAATACTTTTTCCGGATTCACCGGCCATCATCATAACATCAATATATCCTCTGGATTCATGAAGCATCATCACATCATGAACAATTATCATGAAAACAATAAATACATGCATATAGCTGAAGCAAGAACATGTACAAGCCATAATCGTAGAGTGTAGGAGAGGTAATGAAATATATATCAAGGTACTTTACTATTAATCATCACCACATTGTATGTGTAGATGCTTAGGCACGTATATCTAAAGTACATGAACAATCACCACCTTTTTTAGCTTAACATTATCATTTGCAAGTCAATTATAAGTCATGGGTATGCCTTCTAGAATTGTTCTTTACTCACACGGTTCACAATACTAGTGCATGGACCAAAATGTATACATCACTAAGCACATTACATAAACATACATATTTAAATATAATCTCACGCACCAGTTAGCTAATAAATAATTGAAGTGAATAGATTTGATTTCAAAAAAAATATGTCTTTTACATACTAATTAGAAAACAACATAATAAAAATTGGTACAAAGTTCCACACAAAAAAAAATGTATATAACCGTATATCAAAATATTTCAAAAATTCTTCATCATTCACTTTAATCAAGATCAAGTTGAGTTGCGGCATCCACCATTCAAATTTGATCCCCTAAATTGATCCTACACATTCAAAATAAACCAAATAAAGTAAAATTATGCTCAACCAATATACAAATATTTTTTCAATATTAAATGAGGATGTAAGTGAATCAAAATATTCTTTAATTCATTCAATCAAGTTAAAAATTCAGGATTTAAGTTTCTTGTGAATTTGTAAGACAAAGTACCTTTTCATGAACCGAAGCATTAATTTAGCCTGAAGAATTTGAAAGAATTTTTTCTATTATAGCTTGTGCATAAATTGTATCAGGTGAAGGAATTTTAGATCTATGAATCCTTAGTATACCTTGAAAATTTAAACCAGGATTGTTTTGCACCAATTGACTAAAAAACTGTCGTATTTCTTCTCTCATTTCACTTATAATTTTTTAATTCTTAGAAGTGACTTTATTAACATGCTTTTATTTAAGCTCGTTCATTTCCTCATTTTATAGGGAAGTTATTGTCATTGATCTACCATAGCCTCTAACTCAACCAGGCTTCCCTTTTCCGAACACTGTCGTGAATGTATCATTTATTATTTTACTAGCATTTTGATGATTCTGAAGTTCAGACTATCAAAAAATTAAACCAATAGTTGTTAGGAGAAGAAATAATCCAGTATGTATAAGATATATTTCAAACAACTATTAAAAAATTTCTTCTAATTTACAAGAGAAGAAATGGTGGAACCAAAATCAGCATAAGAAGTCTTTATTCAATCTTGGAATCTTCCATCTATGATGTTGACACCAATAATTTCATTGATGAGTTATATAATGCGACCAGAATAGCTGATGTGGCACCTTTTGAGATATGTTTCATCTTAAAAAGTATTGGTAGCACGAGGGATGGTCCAGTTGTTCCTACCTTCGATCTTGTGTTGCAGACAACACAAGTTTTTTAGAGGATTTTTTAAGCAAAATCAATGGTGAAAGTTAGCCAAGATGTGATGTTCTTAGGATTTGTGAATGGAGGGGTTAAATCTACTGCTTTAGTACTTATATGAGGATATCAAATTAAGGACAATCTTCTGCTATTTGATCTTGCTAGATCAACACTTGTTTTTAGCTCATTCCTTCGATCCCACAAAACTACATATGCGAATTTCAACTTAAAAACTAAGGCTTAAAAAGTTGTTTTCTCCTTTAATTTATGGCAAACAATGTTGTTGAAATGAGAAGCATCAACTAGACCTAAACTGTGTAAATAGCCATGTTGCTCTTCAAACTCAAATACTTAAAATATCAATATAGGAGAAGCCAATAAAATCACAACATATTCAATAATGAAAAAGTAATTTTTTAAGATCACCAACACAAATAAAAAAACTCAAGAACAACTAGGTTTCAAAAAGTCCCCAATAATAT
This sequence comes from Capsicum annuum, assembly GCF_002878395.1. NCBI lineage: Eukaryota > Viridiplantae > Streptophyta > Magnoliopsida > Solanales > Solanaceae > Capsicum > Capsicum annuum. The sequence goes on from NC_061118.1 coordinate 19,066,864, forward strand.
TAATTCCAAGAAATTTGTAGCAAACTTGCCCCAAAAAATAATTATAATCGAGTCAAATACTAGATCAATTCAACATCAAGAATAAAGTATAATGACTAAGAACAAAGGAACATGAAATCAAGTGTCAGCAACCACAGAAAATATTAATTTGATATTTGAGTAGATCTCAGCAGTTGCAACATTACCAAATAGAAAACCATATATGAATAATACAAGCTACAAGAAAAATAAGAATCTAAAAGTGATGAAAAACTCTTCAATCAGTCATAGCTATTAAGTAAAGGTAACAAAGGTTGCTAAATCACATACAGAGACATTAATCCATTCCCTCAATCAACATAGAAAACTCTCAACATCCTCACACGCTCATGGTTGGACTTATAAAGTATGGATGATGTAATATAAGACCCCAATATCAACCAACTATGCTCTCAAGATTTGGTACATCCATAGATTAGGGATTATTAAACCAACCATATACTAAAAGAAACCTAGATATTCGAAACTTATTATTTGGCCATCTTTAACTATACCTTGAAGGCTAGGATGAGTCAGTCAAACAACAAAGAAACATCATCTTAGTAGGATTATCTATACAATAGGAAAAAATAATTAAGGAGTAGAGTTTCTCCAAATTTTATCATTTCCTGCACCACTTCAATATTATCCTCTGTTACCCATTCTCTTTCACAGAACTTACGAAGTAAGTTCTCTATGTATTAAATTAATCATAAGAAGAAATACCATGTTTGATAGCATTCTTCTACTATATAGGCTTAAACATCTACATATAAAGGCTTAAATATGAAATTACCTGCAGTCAAAACCAATTACTTACTATTTCAATTTGGGTATCTGCTTGCTATTTCAATTTGGGTATCTGCCTGAACTTCTTTTCCTATCTTTGTCCAAGTTATAACAAATATTTCAGATGATTGCTCATTATTTTATTTGATCCCACTCTAAAAATTATATCAAATTAAAGTAAAAAAGACATCAATATGTTATGAAAAAGTTAAAAGAAATTGAAAAATAGATTTTTTTTAAAAGCAACTACTAAATATTACCAATGCCATATGTACTCTTACATAATTAATAGGTCCTATTCGATGTCTCCACTATTTTGAGAATTTACCTTGCTCAAGGCCTAAAAAAGAGAACATAAATTAAATATGAAAAATATGTAAAGAGTAGATATGCATAATTTTAATCTTACTTGAACTTCTAAAAGCTTCCAATACTTGGTCAACTAATGTAAGTGAATATCTGGAATGCCATCAGAACATTTTACTAGCATTTCTCTATTATTAAGTTCTTTATTAAAACATCTTTGTTTAACTTCTTTCTTGTGTCGCTTCCAAGCATCACGAAGACCATCCATCACCCATTTTTGTCCTTCCTTTTGAATCAGGAATTTTTATTATACAAAATAAAAATATTAAGCTTCAGTTAGTAATAAGCATAATATATGTACAATCTCAAATATTAATTGTTTTTACATTGACATAATCCCACATGCATTTTTAGTTTCATCTAGAACGGCATGCCAACTAGTGTACATCAAGTTGATAATTTATCTGGGATTCCTTGCAACTGTTCCTACGAAGTTGCTTAAATTAGAAACTGCCTTACCAGTTGGTCCCACTGCTTTTCCTAAGTTAATTATCACCATCTCTCTTTCATCTAAAGTCCTCCTATGAATTTTCTTTCATGTTATTTGTCCTCAAACATTTTTTCTTGTATGACATCCCTAGATTGATGTACCAGCAAGAAAATAAGAAAAAAATACATATCTCCTGTTGATGGGTTTTACAAATGCTTAATTGTAAGGTGGAATTGGTTGGTGAAAGCGTCAAATCTCCTTATACCCACATCATCCTTGAAAAAGGGATGTAGGTAACCTAGATCCTTCAACTATCCTCAAAAGAAGGGTTGCAGGTGACATAAGCCTTGCTATGTATTAGGCATCATCCAAGAAATAAGATGCCAAATTGATGCTTTGTGATGTTTAGTTGACCTCACCCATGAGGTATTAGAAAGATAACATGGATGATAGTTTGGTATCAAAAGATTAGTATCAAAATCTCTAACCAAGCCTACCCTCACATGTTCAAGCTAAAAAATGAATTTGATTGTCTTGTACCCATATACTAACTTACCCTACTAAGACATAACCCCAAGATCCATGCTTAATTGATTATATTCTAATTATTTTTAACCCCGAATTAGTCCATTAAAAGTTCATAATTAAACATTAGTTTCATATTCTTGCAAAACCCCTAATTTTTACATATTTGTATTCTAGTTTTGAATTTTAGCAAGTTTTATCTATTTCAAGCTAATTCGATTGCCACTCATATTTTTCCTCTTGGATTCGACCTCAACTCAAAGTTTGGAAAATATATTGATGATGACCATCTTGAACTTAAATTGATATGTAAGTTGAGCGTTATAAAAAATGGTGCCATTGTCGGGGAATAATTTGGCATGCAGAGTTAGTTTTGAATTATAGCTTGCTTGTATTCAAACTTGAAAGTATTTGTTCCCGAATTTCTTTTGTTTCTTGTGTTAGGTAGATTTTTATTTTTATTTTCTTATCACTAATGAATCTTGGGACAAATATGATTTTGGTAGTTGGAAATCTTATCTTTATGATCCATGTCCATATTGTGATGGACTCCACTTTTGTCATGATTGTAGATATGCTCTTCAGAGAGAGATGGAGATACCATCTCGATCCTATTGGGAGTATGATTGTTCTTTATATAGTGGTTGAGATGTACATTAGAGAAATTGTTTGAATGTTCTCTCACCTTATTATGATAACCCAAAAACTAGTTCTTCTTTTGAGTTTGATAGGTACTATGGCAAAATAAAGAAAGAACAACATGCCGAGTACAATAGTTTTAAAGCAACACTTTAAACTCTTTTAGATTGGGAAACTACATTAGAGAAGGACATGCGTGACTTGCATCAATTCAGTGAGGCATTTAAAGGGGAGATTATCGAGATAGAGGATATAGCAAGGAAATAAAACCTTAAAATACCATTACCTTGCCCACTTTTAAACATAAGAAGGATCAAGAAGAAAGACAAAGCTATGTGGCAAATGATGAGCTTGGTAGCAATGAGACCTCAGTTATTTCCCAACCAACCATACCTAATATGATTGAATATTCCAAACTTAAGGAAATGGTCGTAGAGTCAAAAAGAAGAACCCAAGATAATCTCTTATGATAACTCTAGTTCAATTTAGGGCAAGGATGCTAATAGTGATGCAGTTTTGGAAATAAGGGATAGACCTCATTTCAACTATTTTTCAATATTAGTCTTGGTGGATATGATGAAAGTCCATCCACCCAAGCAAATGATGGATTTTGGGAGAAGGAGCACCATCCCTACAATTTAGAGTTCGATATTCCAAAAGGGCACATGAGAACTCCACATTTAAAGGCCAAGGAGCTAAACTTCTGATGTTCAACTAGTGGCCTATTCCCACTATTACTTAAAGACACGAATTGTAAATTTGACGTCATATGGGGTAAAAGGTTCAATTTCTCAAAGTGGCAAGATAGAAGCTGAATCTGCATGTCCTTATTTATATGACGTTTCATCTTGGATAATTTAAATTTTTTATCCCTCTGCCACTTAAAGCATAGTGAGCGAAAGTTGGGATACAGATTCAAATCTTCTAATTTGAAACACAAATGATAGTTGGAGGTTTTTCTAGCCATAAAAGATGGGAATCAACCCATCATGCCATGAAAGTACACGTATCTTTTTATTTCTTTATGATAGATTATATTTTATTTTTTTAATGCATAATCCATTAAATTGTAGTTCTATGAGGAGTGTTAATTTTAATTGAAAGAGGGAAAATGTAAAAGTATGATGTTTTGAACTGACCAGGGGAGTGTAGAAGGCCTAAAATCAGTCTCAAGTAATACGATCACTGCACATGTCACCGCGACCGTGGCAACCGAGTGTTCGTCCATGCTACTTTCTCTATTTTTCTCTCTAAAATTTCACCCAAAAGCTAGAAAATTTTTTCATAATCAAAGAGCTCATTGCATCTCCATGCATTCCACTCTACAATATTAATTTTAACTCCCTTTAATTGAATGTTTTGTTGGCTTGAAATTTGTACTTTAGGAATAGGCCTAAAATAGTATTTCTAATACTAAATCTATGGTTGTATGGGGATTATCTATGTGGTTAGCTATTGTAGTTGGTGTACAAATTGATGAGGAAGTCTTGAGTACCCAAAATTCAACCTAAATAGGATTTAATTTGTACGTACACCACGTGTTTGATTACATGCTCCTAGAAACTCATTGCGAAATTCTTCAAGTTTCAAGAGTAAAATCAAGTACTTAGGGCTTAATTTCCATGAGCTTGACGATTATATGGTTTGTTAGAATGAAAATTAGGTTGGAATGGGGTATTTTATGCTGTTAAAAATCTGGTTGATGTTGGTCTCAGACACTATAATTGCGAACATTAGGGCCGCGATCGCTATATCTAAAAGCAATTTTCTACTTTGACCAAAAATTTTGCATGTCCAGTATTCATCCCCAAAACCCATTATGACACTTCCCCAAGAGTTTATCAGGTTAACCTAGCAGGGTTTTGGTATGGAACTAATGATGGTCTGTGTTTTGACAACATCTAGTTCATGACTCCAGAATGCCACAACAAATACTACGTTGAGTTTCCAAGGACTGAGCTACTCCCAAAATAGGTTATTTACTTGGAAAGAGTGCCGGAAAATTTTTTGACATTTTATGCTTCACTCATGGACATCGGTTGGAGCTGTTTTGCCTTGGACCCTTGCAAGGTAAACAATTAGTGGGTGCGAGATTAGTATGCTAATTTTAACATAATGTCATTCACAAACACAATTATCAATATCTAGGGGATGGATGTGGATTTTGGAGTGGAGCAAATCCACTAACTCTATAGGCTCCCAAATTTAGATAGGGCTATTTTTTATGCAAAGAGGTATGAGCTGGGTAGCAGGATGGCAGAGAAATTGTGTTTGGGCAAGGATGTTCCATGGGTGGCAACAAAAAAAGGCATTTCCATGAATGAATTCATAGTAGAGGATCATATATGGCTGAATATCATTTACAGTTGGATCTCTCCTTGCACACACATGACTGCAATTACTGATATGCATAGCCATATGGTTTCTTATATAGTGGATAACATTCCTCTAAATGGTAGTCGTCTAGTGATTTTGAATATGAAGTTCTATAGGAACCCTAGTGGTATGCATCTCTGATTCCCTTCTCTTATTACTAATATGTGTAGGAGATCAGGGGTGGTGGAATACCTGGATAACCCTTGGGTGTGCCCTGGAACCTCTATTTACCCACCTAAGATCCAGGGTGAGGGTGCACCTATTAAGAGCTAAAAGAGAAAGATTGACATGGGCAAGTCTACAGTTGAGGAGTCAGAGTCGTTTAAACCATAAACTACTGGGCCGATTAAAGATATTGGGGTTGATATTAGGGTCATCAAAGAGATGGAATCTGGATTACCTCAGGGGTCAGGAGAGCCCTCCACCAGGCATCATTCTTATGTCTCCCACAGATTTTGAGAAGTATAAGAAGGAGTAGCAGATGTAGGGAGCCATTATTCCTAGTCTTAAGAGGACATATTTTGCTTTGGCGGAGTCTAAAAGGGAGCTTCGGGCCTCCAACGTGAAGATGAAGAAAATGGAGAAAAAAAGAGACAAGTTCTTCAGCAAGATGTAGAAAGGGGTCAAGGGACTATGGATAGTCTTGAAACCTCATGACAGACTACCTTCTCCCAGAGTAGAGAGTTATAATGAGGCCTCTACTGAGTGGTATGTTTCTGATGCTAGTTGTGATGGTGCAGATTCAACATGAGAGAGCAACACTTGATGTAGATTTAGGGAGCACCCTTCTCTCTTGCTTTATTGGTTATACTTTAAGTTCACTGCTATATTTTCAGTTGGGGTGCTGGTCCTTCATTTTGTATTATTTAGATGTTTTATGGATGTTTTGATGACATTTTGGATGTTTTTTGTTCTTTTTTTAGGGTGCATTATTTGTGCTCTCTGATGGTGCCTACATTTCATCTATTAGTTATTTGGATTGTTTTTAGATCTTCTTTTTTACTATATTTTAATACTAAGTGTGATGATATCTAACAAGCCTTTCCCTATAATATATTGAGTGATGACATTCTTAAGGAAAAAGTGTCATGATTGGATTTTTGAGTCACAGATGCAGGTAAATTCTGAGTTCCTGTTGCATCAAGGTCACAAATACAAGGGAAGTCTAATTACCTATGACATTTTGGATTTGGGATCACATTAATACCTATGGCGAAAATTGAGTAGTCATATGGTTTGTTTTCCTGTATGAGAGCCACAATGTAAGGCAAATGCTTGGATTGTTTCCTTAGTTAGCAAATTAGGTGTGCTGCAAATGCAATAGCAAACAGCCCCCTTTGTAAAAAAAATTCAAAAATCAAGGGCATGGACATAAGCAACCTTGTAACAAAATTGTTTCTCTTTTTATGACTAAAAAAATTTTGGCTTGAGAAAATTTATAGATACTCTATTTTTGTCATTAACGAGAGGACAAATTGAGCCCCCTTAGAGAATTTACATACCATGTGTGGTGAGTTTATTTGTATCAATCTCATGAATTCTTGTGTTATCTAGAACTTGCCCCATTAGTCAATCAAGGTTATATTTTGATTGTATATGGTTGGTGAGATGATCTCAGGCCATCTTTGAGACATTTGATTGTATATCTACCCATGTATAGATGTTATCTCTAGTCTCCCATTGTGAAACTTTGGACCTTTCTTTGGCAAACATATTACAAGCCGTGAGTTATTCAATTTTATCACTCTTTTAAACCATACCTTCCTTGAACTTAGAAAGATAAGTTGAGGCTAAATGCCTAAGTTGGGGTGGTGAAGGTTGAAGGAAGTAAGTTTTGCCTATTAAGTTGCAAGTGATTTCTATGAGCTTAAGAATTGAGAGTAAATTAGTATGAAAAGGAAAGGAACCAACAAAGGAAATAATTGCATGAAATTTTAAAGAAAAAAATGATGAAAATGGGTGAACCAAGGTAATAAAACTAGGCATTTGTAAAAGAAAAAGAAGTGGCCCATAGTCAAAAATTATATTAAATAATGAGATATCGATGTTCAAGAAGGGTATAGCCTTGTTGTTCCTAAATTATATCCTACCCTACCCCAAGCCTATGTTACAAGCTCAAAAAGCCCTTTGAGGTCTCCAATCATTTACTTTCATTATAGTGGCGATTGAAAATTGGGGCAAGACTATGGTTTGACATTTGTAAGCATAGAGGGTTCTTGAGAGGGAGAGAGTTTTTCACTTAAATTCCTTGTTTCACATTTGGTAGCTTGGTTTGTGGAATTTTCCTTCTTGTGGTGCAACATGTCAACAATTTGATATGGGTGATTTTGTCATCTTTCGAGAAAAGAGAAAAAAAGAGTATAGTGTAGTGAAGGTCAATAAGTGAGCCACTTCTAGAGTATCGATGATTGTTGTATTGGTGGTCTTTGAAGATTTCTGCATTTTATGTTGAGGGGTGTCGGGAGAATAACTTTGCCCATGTTTGAAGAGCTACTTGTAGTAGTAACTAAGATTGATTTCATTGTGATCATTGGGTCATCTTACGTGGGCATGAATATGTGTAGTCTCATGGTGAGAGGTAATGCTGCTTGAGGATAATCAAAGCTTTAAGTTGATGGTGTTGATGAGTAGTTAATTTACCACTCATTTCCACTCAATATTTGTGCACATTACCATGTTTTGAATAAATAAGTGAGACATATTTTTGATTAAATACACTAATATCCACTTTTTGCAGACACAGAGGTAATGAGATAAAAATATGTGGATGGGAGCTGAAAAAGCTTAAAAGAACGAAAGAAGTGTAGTTTGAAGACTTGGAGAAAAACATAGACTCAATTACCATATTCGCGGTCTAAGGACCATGATTACGGTCAATCAAGAATGTCAATATACAACTATCGTGTTCTCTGACAACGGTTGTAGTATCCACGAATGCGCACAAACTCCATCTATCATTGCCTAGAGAAAAAACAGCCAAGGGAAAAGGTGTAAATGCACAAAGAAGAATCCCAAATTCCCTTAAGAGGCTCAAACCCTATCCCATAGAGGAGATCCAACTTTTGTGTAATTTTTCCACCATTTTTGTTTCCAATTTATTCTATTAATTTTTTGTGAAGAATACATTGGGGTAATTTCTAAGTGAAGGATGATCAAAGTCCCATTGATGATTTGTTGAAGTTCAAGTTAGACGTAACATCTCTTAGTCTTTCATAAATCAAATCAATGGAGCCATTGGGTACATCTTTTCTTCATTATCTTATGAGTAGCTAGTTCTTCCTTTTGGGGTTATGTTTGTATAAGTATGTGTGGGTTGCATTTGTTAGCTTCAATTTTTAGTTCATGTTGACGGGTTTTACAAATGCTTGATTGTAATATTGAGTTTGTTGGTGAAAGCCTCAAATCTCATAATACCCACATCATCCTTGAAAAAGAGATATAGGTAACTTAGATCATTCAACGATCCTTGAAAGAGGGGTTGTAGGTGACATAAGCCTTTGTGAACAATAACTTAGATACTAGCTTTTCTCTCTTTGTTGACTTAGAAATAAGCTTAGATTGTGGAATTGTTATGTCTTAGCCATCATACTAGAAATGGGGATGCTAAATTTAGTGTTTGTGATGTTTATTTGACCTTACCTAAGACGTATTCGAAGGAATCCATGGATGATAGTTTGGTACTTTGTCGAAAGGCTAGTAACAAAATCTCTAACCAAGCCTACCCTCACATGTTCAAGATAAAAGTTGAAGTTGATTGTCTTGTACCAATATACTAACTTCCATTAGTACGACATACCCCTAAGATCCGTGCTTAATTGATTATAATCTAAATATTTTGAGCTAATTCGATTGCCACTCACATTGTTCCTGTGGATTCAACCCTGACTCAGAGTTGGGTAAATATATTGACGATGACCGGCTTGCACTTAAATTGAAATGTAAATTAAGTATTATCACCCTACTTATGCAATCACGATACCTCAGGTACTAGACGATGGATGGAACTTGGAATTTCATTCAAAGTTATGGCTAAGACCTAGGGATGCATTTGGAGTACAATATGAGCAAATGAGATATGCAACCATATAGATTTTGATGTTTCATACGTGTTGGCGAAGTTGGATATTCCATCCAATATCGGTTTGCAACAATTTTCACTTGGTAAACCTTTCGAACCAATAAAGACTTCTAAACTAGGAAATAGTCCTAAAGACCAAACGAACTGCCAGGTAACCAAACTATAAGTTCAAGAAAGTCACAAATGAAACGGGGTAGCTATGGGGAAGATCTAACGGTAAAAATAAGCAGGAACACAGAAAATGACCTGAAGGGTCATTACATTTTCTCTATACCAGCACATACTAAGTCTACATACGGTTCGTCTATTGAATATATAGTCTGTATGTTGACTTTGCATTTTGAAGTTCTTGTTTGTTCCTGTAACTTAGCCTCTAGACATTTAATTTCTCAACATACTTTGCTCACATACACTAAATATGTAGCGCATATGCCCGAAATTCCCTTTGTATGAACCAAAAAACTTTATTTTTCTTCATTTTCTTCAACTTGCATCCAAAACCTAGTTTCCTACAAAACATACCCAAAATGCATCTAATGTGTGAGCATATGCTAACATATTTGAGGCTTTGAACTCTAAATAATTTCAAGGTCTTGAGCAACTTTAGTAATTTTTTATTAGTTTATGTTTGATGTTGCAGTTTAAGCTGATATGATAGAGAAACAACAATAATGGAAGAAGAAAGGTTGAAATTTGAAGAAATCTGACGACAAGAGTGGCTAACGACATTTGTGATAAGTCGTCAGCCCTGTGATAATTTATCAGGATGGTCATCATCAGTAGACAAAAAATTAGCCTAAAGTGGAAGTTATGACGATATTTTGTGATAAGCCATCAAGGGCCTGATACATTATAAAGAATGTCATTAGCCTTAAACAGAAGATGTGTTTCATCTAGAAGATTTGATGACATTTTGTGATAGGTTATTAGGATGGTGATAAGGCATCAAGGATACCATTAGATGTAGACAGGACATGAGAATTGCAGCAGGAATGTGATGATGTTCTTGATAAGCTGTCAAAATCTTGATAAACCATTGTCGTCACCATCAGTCTTACACAGCAAGAGCCAAAAGTGAAGAGGAGCTAACGACATCCGTGATAAGTTGTCAGACTCCTGGTAAGCTATCACGGATGTCGTCGTCTATTCTAAGGAAAAGCTGTAACCTTGATTTTGTTTCCATAATTAGGGTAAACTATTTAAAGCCTTATTTTAGGGTTTTCTAAGGGGGATTTCCAGACATTATTCAACACTTTGATTTTGACAACATACTTTGATGTTTTCTCTCTTTACTTCTAGACTTTAACAACACAACTATTTCGAGAGATTATTATTAGTATTTTTTGGGATTTTCCTTTGTGATCTAATCTATGATTCACTGGTTATTATTCATCTCTGTAAGTTTATCTTTCAAATAATGAATTCAATTATGTGTTTCGTTCATTGAATCATGAGTGGCTAAACTCCCTTAACATGAATTATGGGATCTAGGGTTAGGTCTTGATGAGGTACTAAGTATTCAAGATTCAATAGGTGCTAGGATCTCTTCATAATTCTGAAGTGTTAATTAATCTCTGTTGGTTACAAACAGTAGACACACCTGCTTTGATTTGATTAAGAAAGAAATCAAAAATAGTAGGAAGTGAATTATCAACAAGGACTCGAAAATACTTCAATTAATAATCAACATTGTAACAAGGTTGGTTAACCTGAGGTAAAATCTGGGCAGTAAATAGAAATTCCCTAATTTCGAAAGGATTATGGAGTTAAATGCTTAAGTAGATCGAGAGACATTTAAGCATAATATCAATAAAGATAGCTTGTTATCCTCCCACCGTGAGAATCTAAAACCACTTTTAGCATCTGTCATGTACCGAAGCCCTAGGAAACATAATTCTGGCTATTTCATAAACTTTTGATTTACAAACACTGAAAGTAAAGTGACAAACAACAACTTGTTAAACCTAAACCCCCCATTTCAGGAAATATTAAACTATCAGTGGATTAAATCACAAACAGCTTGAGTTCACACCACATTCCCTGTGGGACTCGAGCCTACCTAGTTGTGTTTTATTTTGACAATGATCTTTTACACCCATTCAAGAGAGTAAATTGAGGATTATCAAAAATGGCGCCGTTTTCAAGAAATACGGTTGTAAGCTGAAGTAAATTGAGGATTATCAAAAATGGCGCCGTTGTCAAGAAATACGGTTGTAAGCTGAAGTTTTTATGCGCTAATTGACTGTTAGTTAAATTTCCTAGATTTATATTTATTTGTTGTTTTTGTTTATTTACAGGATTTTAAAGTGTATGCCAAGCACCAAAAGTTCCATAGAAGCATTATTACCACTAAATCCAAAACAACAACGAATAGGAAGAATGGAAGAACAGTAAGAGGCTGACAGACTGGCAGCCTTAGTTAGAGCTCAGGTGAATGTGCAAAATGTCTGGCAACATGCGCGACATCCAAAACCTGAGCACAAAGATTTGAGGGATGAAGAGTTATTGAACCCTAGTAACTAAAGACGTGCAGAGTAGATAGTGAATAAGTGAGACGTAATTTTAACCAGAACCGTCCATTCCAAAGAAGACAAGAGTACCAGCCGGTCCAGTATGGTCTGAGTAATGATGATGATGGCATGGATGGGGCAGGTGCAACAGGTGCAATTATTCTTCCACCATTGGCACCTCGAGCCAAGTTCAACATTATGAGTACTATGATCCAACTCCTTAATCTGAAGGGGTTGATTGAAGGCCTTTATTGGGATGACCCTAACCTGTATCTGGTGAATTTTGTCACTATTTGTAAATATTTTGATAACCCAAGAGTCTGCCAGAACGCTATCTGATTGAGGTTGTTCCTTTTGTCTCTGTCTGGGGAGGCAATATTGTGGCTGAATGAGCTTACGCCTGATCCCATCACCTACTGGAGGGAATTAAAAGAAGCATTCCTATAATGGTTTTTTCCACTCTCCAGGAGGGTACAGTTGAGAGACGAGATCAGCAACTTTAGATAGCTCCCTACTGAAGCTTTGCATGAGACATAGGAAATATTCAAGAAGAAGCTAACATATTGTCTGAACCACAATATGACGGACCTACACTTGATGGAGAATTTATACAGAGCCCTAAACTCTATAACAAAGCCGATTGTAGATAACACTGTTGGTGGTTCGTTTGTTGATCTGTCTTTTCATCATGCCTCAGATATGCTGAATAGGATGACCAAATAGAGTCGGGATTGGCATACCAGGGAGTTTGTGGTAGCAAGCCCCACTGTTTTTGTTGGTATTTCTATTGAACAATGACGGAGAGATGAGGAGAGTGATCAAGACATAGCCCATCTAAAGACTCAGATGAACTTGTTCACCAAGAACTTATTATCGGGGAAGACTGATAAAGTAAAGGCTATAACGTCTTAAGACCTAGTTGATGTGGAGACTAAAGAAAACATGAATTATGTTAATAATCAGGGAGGTTTCTGAGGCAATACCCAAGGGAATCAACGTCGGAACATTTATGACAAACCTGGTTACAAAGACGGGGAGCAGGGAAACTGGAGAAGCAGTAATGATAGGAGTAGTTTATACGTTCCTCTCAAAAATTAGGAAGCTGCTACAACTAGCTCTAGAAAGACATCCATGGAGGACATGATGGAGAAGTTGTTGATGGGATTTGAAGCCACCAACTCTGGTGTAACCACCATGAAAACCGATCTGACATCCATCAGTCAGTTGGTGCACTCATACTCCACTACAATCAAATAGTTAGAGTAGTGGATGAGCCAACTTTTTGTTGTAGTCAACCAGAGGAAGAACGGAACATTACCAAGCAATACAGTTTAGAATCCATGAAATGATGGCTTATACATGGAAATTACCACTCGGAGTGGTAAGATCTTACTAGGCCCTTCTGGGGGCAAATTTGTAGATGGTGAGGTAGTTGTTGATGAATTTAAGGAAAATAATCCAGTGGAGTCTGAAATGCTAGATAGTCTTGTTGATGCTTTAGAGAAAAAAAGAAGGAAGAAGAAGTGGTGTTGAAAACTATCCCAAGACCACCACCTTTATTTCCCCAACAGTTGAAGAAAAACATTGATGATGCAAAATCTAGAAAATTCATGGCAATGCTCAAGCAATTGACAGTAAATGTGCCTTTGGTTGAGGCACTTGAGCAAATACTAGGATACACGAAGTTCATGAAAGACCTTATGACCAAGAAGTGAAAGGTTATCCGTGAGCTGGAGGACAACCTTCTCCATTATGGCGCTCTCTACAAGGTCTTTAGTATAGAAAAAGGCAGATCCTGGAGTGTTTACCATTCTGTGCACTATTGGTTCCATGAAATTCACAAAACCACTATGCAATCTAGGAGACAGTATAAACCTAATGCCATTTGCTGTGTACAAAAAACTGGGATTGGGGGATCCTACCCCAATGAATATGTGGTTGGTGATGGCAGATAGGTCTGTAAAGCGACCTGTGGGCATATTACATGATGTTTTGGTAAAGGTAGCCAACTTTATTCTGCCTGCTGATTTTGTAGTCCTAGATTACGAAGTGGATTTTGAAGTGCCCATCATGTTGCATAGGGAACTACTTGCAACTTGGAGAGTGATAGTATACATAGAGTTGAACCAACTAAAGTTCAGATTCAAAGACAAAGAAGCACACTTCAAAATGCACTCATCTATTACTCAGCAAAAAGAGATGAGTGTTTTCTCAATCGTTGACATATTCTATGATGATGGTGAAGGGGTATCAATAGGTTGTCTTGGTGAAGTCTGACCAGTCAAGACAACTATGTCGTGCCGCGACAGTAAATTAGGAGCCATTGGGAGGCAACCCAAAATTTTAATATTCTAATAAATTGTTTATTTTTGTAGTTAGGATTTAGTACAGAGAAGGTGAAAAATGAGAAGGTCAGCTGAAAGGTCATGACAACATTTCTGATAAGACATCACAACTATGATAAGCTATCAAAAATGCCGTTAGAGAGGCAAAATTTGAGGAAGTTTCTGTTAAGGCTGATGACATCAGTGAAAAGCTATCTCACTTATAATAAGCTGTCATAAAATGTCATCAAGAAAACCTTGAAAGCATTGTTAGACCATTTGAGCCCACTTCAGAAAATCTGACCTGACCCACAGTCGAACCTCCTCATGTTCCCACCTGTCTTATTTTATTTCCTTCCTTAGTTTATTTCTTTCTTTACTAAGTTTATTTACTTACTCCTTTCGAATAATTTCCCAAAGTTAATCAAGAAAAACATCTTCCTTGTGAGTGTGGGATTGGAAAGCAAAATCAAGAACTTTTTCCATTCTCCTGTTACCCCCTCTAAATCGTGTGAACAAGTGAAATCGCCTACCAAGTATGCCCAAAATTAAACCTATCTTTACAAGTGATAAGTGATAGTTGATGATAACATAAGTTCCCAAGAAGCTTGAACCAAGTTCAACTTGTAACAATGGGATAAAATCAGAACTAGGGTTTGCTGTGCAATCCTAAAGCTTTTAAGTTCAGCTAAAAAAAATGGAATTCAAGTGAATTTTGAGAAATAATAGGACCAAAAATTGAGTTAAAGTCAAAAGTGAAGTTCTGATAAGAGCTGACAACATTCATGATAAGCTATCATAACTATGATGGCTTATCAAAAATGTCATCAGAGGATACTAAGAATAAAGTGAGTTCTATTTAGAGCCGATGACATTTGTGATAGGCTATCATATTTTTGATGGCTTATCAGAAATATCGTCAGAAGTTGATAGAGTTTCCCAGGATCTGTCTAAGACCAACGACCATTGTGATAAGCTATCACAATCGTAGCTTATCAAGAAATGTCATCACACCTGGAACCTGAAGCAATAATGAGACTTTTCAAAGGATGGAAATCTTAAATGATTAATGTTTTTGTGTTTAGGATCTTAAGGATTGACTAATGGTTTTTCTATTGCTGCAAGAACCAAAAAATGGCACCCAAAGGAAAAAGCACCAGGATTATAAAGAAAGAACAACAGAAAAGTGTACGCTAGAAGCTCATCGATGAGGAGTCTAATTATGAAGGGGAAGAACCTATGCTTAGGAAGCGAAAGAAGAAGCAAAGCACCAACCAGCCTCCACCACCCCACTAGTTGAGGTGGAGGATGGTGAGCATACTGAAACAACCACTTCTTCTAAGCAGGAGGTATCTGAACATTCTGAACATGAGCAACATGAGTCTGAACATGCTGAATCTGAAGAGGAAGAGCATGAACAGTCCTAGGAGTTTAAGTTTGAGGGAACAGTATCTGAATCCTCTTCTATTGAATAATAAGATAATGAGGAATCTCCAATTCAGGGAACACTTATCATATGTAAGAACCCCAAAGTTCAAGACAATGTTATATGGAAAATTCCCAAGGTAGAGGGCATCTTCACTGTTGGTCTCTGCAGAACTGATAGAAGAAGTACTAAAAGGCCAATTTAGGAAGAAAAGAGGATTATCACCAAAGGTCTGCATAGGTATCTTATAGTGGAACAGAGGTTGTAAGAGTACTGCTTGGGACGGACTAAAAAAGGGGGAAGCTCATTTTGTCCTGCACTGGTCCGAGAGTTTTACGCAAACTACCAGGCTCAGTTGGAAAATATGTATAGGTCAAGAGAAAGAGTTGCAGACCAGCTCCTGTTAGAGAGAGTTCAGGTAAGGGGCGTGAGGGTTGATATCTCAATCAGAACTATCAACAGGTTCTTGCATGATCCTAAATTTACTCCTCAGGCCACTTTTCCATCAGTCTATGCTCGGATTAAAAATTAGGAAAATCAACATTCATGGTTGGCAACCATCATAGCTGAAGGGGAACATGAGAGAATCTATAAGTCCCTTTTGAGTTAAGAGGTAAAGTTTTGGTGGGGGGTAGTGCGTATTTGGATGATGCCCTCTGATAGAGACAATATTTTGGGTGATGACCATGCTATCTTAGTAGAAAGCATGGTGCAGTAGCTTCCCCAAAATTTTGGGGAAATCATTACTGATAAGATGAAGATTAGAATGTCGAGAACTGACACTGCTTATCTTTTACCTCGTCTTTTCATAGAGTTGTGCCAAGATGCTAATATGCCAGAGATTGTAGGGGTTGATGATAACATCCCTGCCTAAAAAACTCACAACCCCATACGGTATGATGAAAATCAGCCAGGACTGAGACTTGATAGATCTGTAGAGGTAGTAGCAGACCCTTTAGTTATAGATGATGGTTCAGCATCTAATGTGAAAGTGTAAGATTTTGAGACTGCACAGCCAACTTTTTAAGCACAAACAGGTTCAGTGCCTGAGAATGAACCCAATCCCTCAGCTCCTATAGCATCAGCAGGATTTGTATTTCATTCGATCGATATCAGAAAAGTGGCCAAACAAGCCAAATGGTGTAAGGCACAACTATATATCTTTGCCAAATAATTTGCCACTGCAGTAGACAAGAGACTCAAGGCTGCTCTTGAGCCTTTTGTGAATTTTCCTAGATGGGTTATAGATTTGGAGAACTGATTTGATGCACGAGCAAAAGAAATGTTAGGGACTGATCTAGCTAAATTTAGAGCAGCTTTGAAAATGGTAAAGGCAGATGTTGGGGTGTTACAGCAGCACTAATTTATGGTGCTGATAGATCCAGCTATGCATGAATTAGTGAAAGAAATTCTAATACTTGACATCAATGGAGATTCACAAAAGAAAAAGAAGAAGAAGAGGGAGAAAAAAGGCAAATATAAGAGAGAATACCGTAACAGTGAGGAAGAAATAAAAGTGAAAAAGAAGGCAAAAACAAAGGCCGAAAAAGAGGAGCTAAAGAAAGAAAGAAAAGAGTCCCTAGCAGACAATGAGAGATGGGAGGAGGCTTTGAAAGCCAAGGCTGTAGGTGCCTCATCTAGCAGACCCCCTACCACTGCAAGGCCAAAAGCTCTTGATGGAGAGAAGGTAGCAGATGATACAATAGTAGGGTCAGAAACCTATGACCCCCTAGCTTAAGTCATTCCAGGTATACTTTAACCCTTAGTTTAGCTTTATTTTTAATTTTAAGTTGAGGGTGTAGGGTAGGATATTGTTGTAACAATTTTTGGTAGATAATTAGGTATAATACAGGTACTTGAGGTAGTTATCTTGTTTTATAACTTTGGAGAAACTCTCCATTAATCTGAGTTTATAAATGTGTGAATTGCATTCTTCTGTGACTGTGATGCATCTTTTTATGGCATTAGTCTGGTAGCTTAATGATTTTTGGTGAACAAATTGCATGAATTGGATAAGTAGTGATATGTGATATACTTGAGTGCCATATGTGTATGAGGTCTTACTCAGCTCCTGCTGTGTGCGGAGTCTAGAACTTGCCTTGTTAGTCCTACCCAGGTTATAAGATTAGGGTTCGGAAAGGATCATAGGTCATGTTTGATTGTAACCCACTTTCAGCCTAAATGACCTTCCCAATGTAAATAATATCCCTTAATCCCTGATTTGAGCCTAAATGCCTATTTCTTTTTGTAAAACCTCTCACTTTCTCGTTTACCTCATAATGAACCTATTTTGGACCTGGTCCTTCTTAGACACTGTGCACCTTGACTTAGGCAAACATCCTAAGTGGAGGGTGGCTATCATAGGGGTACGTGATGCAAAATAAGCATGAAGAGAGGTAGAATGAGAGAAAATAATAAAAAGTTAGGTGCGGTGAAAAAGGAATAAGAAAAGAGAAAGCTGTGTTAAAGATGCTAAAAAGATAATATGATGATTGAAAAGACCGCATCCATCATGAGCATGTGTGATCAATAAAAGAGAGGAAGAAAAGAAGGTTGATAAGTGAAACTCTAAGAGTTTAGTGTAGTGCCAAAGAGGCATAGTCACTCTAAGATATCCATGAATATCATACTAGCCCTAACCTACATTACAAGCTTAAGAAAAGTCCTATAGTGATCCTAGCTGACCTGTCTAAAAACCTTGGTATTGACTATAACGGCAAGCCTATGGCATTTGACATGCAGTGTTTGGAACTTCATTCTGAGAGTAGGATTTATGATTATCCCTATGTTTATGTATGGGAATTTTGATATGCATGAAAAAGGGATTTCTGTATGGTGAGGGAATATTAGGTATATTGCTATGTCACTAACTTGTTCATATAAGGTGATCTTGGTATGACATGATTCTTATTGCTGAATATTTGCCGTATCTTGATGTTTGTGAGTTGCATGGTTTTTCTTCAAAATATCAATAGTGAGTTTTAAATTGGCTGACCTTGGAGAGGGTGAAATTATTCTGAACTAATATGAGCAGTTAGTTACCAAATTGTACTTAGTATTCTCTTAGTTATGTTTTTGTTTCTTGAGGACAAACAATTGTTTTAAGTTGAGGGTGCTGATGTGTGATTATATGCTAACACATTTGAGGCTTTTAACTCTAAATAATTTCAAGGTCCTGAGCAACTTTAGTTATTTTTGATTAGCTTATGTTTGATTTTGCAGTTTAAGCTGATATGATAAAGAACTAACAATGATGGAAGCAAAAAGGTTGAAATTTGAAGAAATCTAAAGACAAGTGTTGCTGACAACATTTGTGATATGTCGTCATCCCTGTGATAAGCTATCAAGATGGTCGGTATCAGTAGACTAAGAATTGGCCTAAAGTGGAAGTTGTGATGACATTTTGTGATAAGTCGTCAAGGGTCTGATAAGTTATCAAGAATGTCGTCAGCCTTAAAAAGGAAATGAGTTTCAGCTAGAAGAGTTGTCAAAATTTTGTGATAGGTCATCAGGATGGTGATAAGGCATAAAGGATATCGTCAGACGTAGATAGGACATGTAAATTTGAGAAGGAATGTGAAGATGTTCTTGATAAGCTATCAAAATCTTGATAAGTCGTCATCGTCATCGTCAGTCTTAAACAACAAGAGCCAAAAGTGAAGAGGAGCTGACGACATCTATGATAAGTTGTCAGACTCCTGATAAGCTATCACGGATGTGGTTCTCTATTCCGAGGAAAAGCTGTAACCTTGATTTTGTTTCCATAATTAGGGTAAACTATTTAAAGCTTTGTTTTAGGGTTTTCTAGGGTGGATTTCCAGACATTAGTCGACAGTTTGAGTTTTGACAACATACTGTGATATTGTCTCTCTCTACTCCTAGACCTTAACAACACAACTATTTTGAGAGATTATTATCAGTATTTTTTAGGTGGTTATTATTAATGTTTGTAAGTTTATCTTTCAAATCATGAATTCCATTATGTATTTTGTTCATTGCATCATGAGTGGCTAAACTCCCTTAACCTAAATTATGGGATCTAGGGTTAGGTCTTGATGAGATGCTAAGTATTCAAGATTCAATAGGTAGTAGGATCTCTTGATAATTCTAAAGTTTTAATTAACGTCTGTTGGTTGCAAACAGTAGACACACCTGCTTTGATTTACTTGATAAAGAAATCAAATATAGTAAGAAGTGAATTATCAATAAGGACTCGAAAATACTTTGTTTAATAATCAATGTTGTAACAAGGTTGGTTAACGTGAGGTAAAATCTGGGCAGTAAATAGAAATTCCCTAAGTCCGATAGGATTAAGGAGTTAAACGCTTAAGTAGGTCGAGAGACATTTGAGCATAATATCGAATTAGATAGATTGTTATCCTACCCACCGTGAGAATCTTGAACGACTTTTAGCATCTATCATGTACCGGAAGCCCTAGGGAACATAATTCTATTTATTTCATAAACTATTGATTTACAAACACTAAAAGTAAACTGACAAAGAACAACTTGTTAAACCTAAACCCTCTATTTAAGGAAACATTAAACTATCAATGGATTAAATCGCAAATAACTTAAGTTCACACCATATTCCCTGTGGGATTTGACCCCAACCTAGTTGGGTTTTATATTGACAACAATCCCTTACACCCATTCAAGATTGTAATTTGAGCGTTATTAGCATCATATCAAACAAAACATCCTAAGAAACTTGTACATTTTCATAGTTTTCAGCATCGGAAATGATAAATTTCTTTTGCACATTAATACACTCAACTCATAACTTTTGTATTTGCTCAGGCAACACAACACTATAAAACAAAACAAAAAAAATTACTCTATCCTTAACTAGGAGAATCTAAACTATTCAAGGCAATCGGTCAACACTTTAAGCTGAAACCCCAATACCCTCTTCGATCTCAACCTTTGAAAATCAAATTTGTATAAAAATGAAGAACAATAATGTGATAGAATGGGTTTAAGGTATGGCATTACATTGGCAATAGGCAATTATGCATGTATATAAAAGTTACACTAGCCAAAACAAGTAAGCATCTAGCAATAGATTCATCTTCCATCATAATAAATAAGTCACACTCACTCATATAAAATAATGCATGTCAATGCAGGGTCAGTCAAGAGACACTAACACTCGAAAGAGAAGTTCTAATCAATGTGCATTAAATTCCATAGGCTTGCCCTTATTTTATTTACCTTAGTTTTCGGATAGTCAAGTTAGGATAACTATAGGACTTTATTTGGCTTGTAATGTAGGCTTGGGGAATGGTATGGTACATATAGATATATCAAGTGATTAGGCCTCCTTGCCACTACAACTACTCTTGTGGTCCACACTTAAAACATTTTTCCTATTCTATTCCACCCGTATTCCTCCCTTTTTTTTCTTTATTGCACATTCAAGTTGGGTGTGGTCTTTATTCTTCCTTTTTTACTTTTTCACAGTTTTTATTTTCTTTTACTTTTTATTTTTATTTTTCTTTCTATTTTATTATCCTTCCATACCAAGCCCTACTATCTTTTTCTCTTATTTTACCTTTCTACATACCCACTTTACATCACACACCTATATAATAGCCACCCTCAACATAGGCGATTTGCCTGAATTGAGGTCTACAATGTCCATAGAGGAATAGGCCAAAATAGGTTATTGTAACACAAACAGGAAAGTTTAAGGTGTAACAGGAAAAATAGGCTATAGGCTCAAATCCGGGCTCAAGCAATACAATTCACACATTGAAGGTCATTTAGGCTATATGTGGACTAACATCTAAAACGGCCTATGATCCGATCCTAACCAACTATCCTATATCCTAAGAAAAACTATCATGGCAAATTCTTGATTTAAAACACAAGATACTACCTATTTGGTTCATGCAATTGTTAGAAAATGATTATCATATCTCTAATCGTAATGAAATAATAATATCCACAATGCTCACACATATATACATTGACATAATTCTAAAACAAAAATATTTGAGGGTATCATTTTTATATGAAAACTGCCCTAAATATTAAAAAATCTCCTAATTGAACAAAAATACAACACAATACGAGGCAAAACACAATATGACATAAATTTTACCTTAGACATACTAGTTCTATAATGATACCATGGCTAGCAGGAAAAGAAGCTCGATAACAAGAACCTATGGTGGTTATAGTGTACTCCACCCCCAACTAAAAGACTAAGAATTGTCCCCAATACACTAAAATAATAGTAAACAAAGGGAATGAGGACATACCTTGGATGCACTAAGAGTTTGTGTCATGATCTCCCTTAGATTAAGGGTATATCTATTGGTGGAAGCGGTGGTGGCGGTGGTGCACTACTAGAGAATGCACCTACTGTTATCTTAACACGCCTCTACCTCTCAACAACTGCAAACTCCACCAACTTATGTCTTTCCCTTTTCAAGGCCTGTCATATAGAATATTGGGATCCTACAGATCCCCTATATGTCATCTCTTTGTCCCACCTACTGGGACATCTACATAATCCTCCACAAATAAATAAAATTGTCTGGGCCCATGTAGAAGTGATAGTTTAACCATTGGGGGTATGACTAGAGGAGTGATTGTCATAAGGATCTATGTGAGAGATTATACTTCTTCTTATAAGGTATCCTCCTCCTCCCTCATATGGCTTAGATCTGGCATCTCCATCTCAACAAAATGGGTTGTAACATATCTCTCAAAAGGAAAATAATATTAGTATGTAACTCTGATATAGAGACTCTGTATGCAATATCCTATATAGCCTTTACCTTCTCTACGCTAGTTTGGACCCAGGCAGGATCTCCCACATAGAATAGCAACCTTGGTCTCCACAGGCCAAGCATCAGTGGCTCTTTGACTGTCCAATAATCTCTGTAAGAACTCATGAGATATCAAATTCATACTGTAGTAGTTTCAGTGGATGGGCGAAGGGGCACTGGATATGCACACATCGACTCTGAACTTGAAGCTGGGGTGGATGTAAAAGTATCTGTGTCTCCTCACCCTATGTACTTAACTCGGGAGCCGCTCTCTGCTCTTCCATCTCAAGAACAAGGTTTACTCCCATATTTTCTTCCTATATCTCAATTAGTTCTGTAGGTGTTGATGGGCCCTTAGACTATACTGGAGGTACCGTAGTAGGCATACATGCTGAATCCTTCATCAACCTTGTCAGTGCTCTGGTCATCACCTATACTTTCTCATCAACTCCAGGTATCTCAGGCACACTAGTATTATTATAAAGTCACTAGATAAGGAATGGGAATAAAAGAGTCATCATCAAATTGAAAGCTCTCTCATGAATCTCACACCAGATAATGGCTAAAAAGTCAATATCATACCTAACCATTATACTAACAACTAGAGCAGCTCCATTCCATATTAAAACCTTATCCAAAGTAGTCAAACATAGTTTGGATCGCATCTACAATCACCAGAAATTTGTAGCAAAAGTTAATATTACCGTCTTTATCATACCATGACCCTCAATCCACTGGGTCTTATCACCCAGAGGTAAGATGTATCTAGTGATCCATCTCATTATCTCTATTTTCTCGCTATGTCGATCAATATCCCTCATAATATTAATATCATGTATAGCTCATAATATATAATTGCACTTCACTGAAGATGCTGGTGCAATATAGTTTTATCTATAGGGGACACAATGAATAGTTGCTAATCCTATATCAACCATAACCCCTTTAACAAGTGTTTGCTAAAGCTGTTCTACTCATCATTCCTCAGAACAATCCTTTAGGGCATTTTTAAGATCACAATAGCCTGGTATAAAGCATAGAATTACCTCACCAATTTGGATTGTAAATATCTAGGGATGTGGTCATCCACCCTAGCTAATATTTCTCAAAACTTTCCTGCAATTATGGTACTCCAGCCAAACAAAAAAATCAATTTGTCTTTACTTAAAAACAACCTTCTTAGGCTGATCACTATCACTTAAAATAGTATTATCCTGCTAAAATATAGTTTGAAGGCCCCCCCACACCATCTTGGGTTTACCTCATCAAAAGGATACTTTGATAAGTGTGTGTGGTCTAAAATTTGAACCCTGCTGAGTTGGTGCCTATGATTCAAAAGCTGGAACCTTATACCCTACTACTGATGATTGTTTCTTATTTGCTATATAAAATTCATCCTAAGACCTTTTCTTAAAGTAAGGGTCCTATATATCTGCTACTAGTGCTGACTCAGAATGTTCTTCCTCCTCATTCTCCTCCTTATCTCCATAATTAGACTGGGGAAAATGTGGGGTGGTATATCGGCTTTCTTCATCCTCGGCCTTCCTAGGAGTAAAATAGCCTCAGTCTGCATCATAGGCTGAGTAGAAGCCAATCACTTGCCCTACTATGACTTTGTTGCAATAGGTACTCCTTTCTTGTCCATAATAATAGCCATAACAATAGCCTTCTACTTTAGTCAGGGCTGCTCTAGTTTAGGCAAGTATGTATTCCATCTCTGAGCTACTGATCTCAAAAGATTCAACCTGTTACCTAAGATCAATTGCCTTCTTCTTTGAATCCTTAAGAGACATATGTTCCTCAAAGAACAAGTGTAAGTATCCAACAAATAATGAGGGATTGCAAAAGTTGAACAAAAAACTTACAATTCTAAAACTTTTAACTTGTCCTCAATTTTAACACCCCTATAACTTATTCAGAGTCCCAAGAATTCCAATGTGCAAACATATACCATTGATCATAATATTTAATGCAACTTAACATGCCCAACTTTTGGTATTCCAATACTTGTTCAACTTCTATTTAGGGCCTAATATTAGGGTTGAATTCTAGAACAAAGCTGGCATCAAGATTTTTGGCTACTTCAAGGCTCCTATGCACAAGCATGATTGTTTCTATATCTTTTTCATGAAAATAAACATATGAACTTGCTATTTTATCATTTAGATCAAGATACAACCATTACGAGCTCAGAAGGTTACCTTTTCTTTAAGAATCTAGAAGTGAATTATGAAGAAGTGAAGTAAAACCCAATATTGAACTTGTATGTAGCACTTTAGGAAAAGTTGGTAACCTATATAAGTCTCAATTTATCCTTGATGTAAGTGTGGGATTATGGATAGTTTTGTATTTTAAGAGAGAATTTGAGATTCTAAGATTAAATAGAGATTTTGAGAGTTTTGTAGTCAAAAATTAAGCAAATAGGGATTTTAATAGCATGAGGGCAACTTGGGGTTTAATAAAGTATTGACGGGCCTAAAATTTTAAACAAAATTTGTGCCCGTATGTGCCATACTTACAGAGTCAACATTCGGCTCGTATGTTGAACATACGATCTGCATGTTGGCACTATATGTGGGACCCAAAGGTTGCCCATTTTCCCTGCCCGCTGGACTTTGTATTTTGACACTTATTTTCTACTTAAAAGGTCATGAATTATTTTTTTGAACCTGCAAGTATTGTCGTATGTTTAAAGTCTAAAAATTCTCCAAAAACTTTAAAAATTCCATCTTTTCACTTTAAGAACAACTTACCTGGCCCACGTGGGACTTATGACCTTAATGAGTTAGTCATTAAGTCCCCTTACCTGGAAAAAGATGTATTTAGAAATCTTTGCCATGTTCCATGCATTAAATCAAGCTATGTACCTAAAAAAGCATAACAAATAAAAATTAACACTAAAGTAGTGGGTTGCCTTACACTTAGTACTTGATTTAATGTCGCGGCACGATGTGGATATGTTGGTTACCCAGACTTCACTTATAAGTCCATGGTTTGCCTCCCATGTTGCACTTGATTTAACATCATGACACTACACGGGTATCTTGATTATGTAAAATTTATAAAGATAACCATAGGAAAACCTTACTGAGTCATTATTATAATATATCATTGAAACAACCCTCATGTTAGTCGGCTGCTTCATTTTTTTAATGTTTAATTTGACCTCTATGCCATTAAATCTTGACTTCAGGTCCCCCTTCTCCATATAACCCATCGCTCTACCTGTGGCCATAATTTGTCTCCCTAATATGATGGGCATCTCATCAGCAACCTCATAGTCCAGAATGAAAAAGTTAGTTGGGAAAATGAAGTTATTGACTCTCACAATCATATAAAAAAATACCCATATGACTCTTCACAGTGTGGTCAACCATCAATAGCCACATCCTGGAATACATCCAGCGACATCAAATTTATGTTGGCTCCTAAGTCACATAAGGTTCTGGAGAACTGGGATGACCAAATAGTGCATGTTGTAGTGAATGATCTGGGATCACCCTTTTTTAGGCCAGAGACGTAGTTGTAATTACAGTATTGTGGTGCAATCCACCAACATCCTCAAAAGTAGCATATTTCTTCTTTGGAACAAATTGCTTCATAAACCTGACATATCTATTCATCTTCTCTAATGCCTCAAGAAGAGGGATGTTCAAGCCCCGCTTTTTCAATATTTCAATAAATCTCTTAGACTTCCTTTGCTCTCTCTTCTACTTTTGTCTTTGAGGAAAAGGTGGGATGGTCGTGAAATTTGTCTCTCTTTTAGCTCAACAACTTCACCTTTACCTTTGCCCTTACTAACTTCACCATTACCACCCATTGCAATTTTTGATTTTACAATGGGTTTCTCACCAATAGCAGCTTCATCATCCCTTAGCACTTATACAATAGGTAATGGGGAATCCACTGTAGTTTACTACTCTTTGTGGAAATAATAGAAACATAACCGTCATTTTATGAATTTTTAACAATGTTTCTCAAAAGGGTATTAATTCAGTGTTGCTAACACCGTCCTAAATTGGTGCACCAACTACTTGATAGTAGTGCGAGAGATTCAACCTTCTGGGAGAACCCTGAAATATCAGAAATAATATTCTTAAGGTTGTTCTCCTAATTTTCTTGATCCTTGCCAAACTTTGTCTGCATTGCCTCCATTCTAGACTTTATATCCCGATTGCCTAGTGGAATGAACATATCTCCCTTTTCTCTATAGTCATCCATTTTCCTCTAGTCACTAACTCACTCTCTACTATGATTTCTTTATCTATCATAATAGTTTCGACCTTGGTTTGCTTGACTTTTGTCTTTGAAAACCGCCAACTTATGATCCAAATATTTTGTTTCCTCTTCTAACTCAATCTCATAATCTTTGGAAGTTGAACCCTATGATCTTACTGTGTTCACTTTCCTAAAACTTACTGCTACAAATTGCTTTGCCAGTAACCCAAGATCAGTTCTTAGTAGCATAAGTACTTGTGCTACTGAATAATCAGCTACTTTCTGGTCACATGAGGTACCAATAACATAAGAGCCAAACCCCTTCTTAGCCTTCCTAGTTTGCCACCCTTGATTAGTGAGAGAGATTTGATCTAGGATATCTTAATCTACCTCCCAGCACAGTCTCATAAAAGCTCTTCCAGAAATTGTGTCTACTATGGCTCTATAGAATATCTTCAGTAAGCTTGTCCCAAAAATCGATGGTTGGGCACCATACTCATCTTCTTCTTGAATCTTCCAAGCCTCGTACATAGATTCTGACTATAGCTACCTTAAATTATTAATCTCATCCTTAAGATACAATATCCTAGATGGAGAAAAGAACCTATTTAAGAATTGTCGGCACAACTCATTCCGTATAGTGATAGATCTTCTAGAAAGTTCCTCTAGCCATAAAGATTCTTATCTAATAAGCAAGAAAGGGAACAACCGATACCGATGAAATTTTCAAGGTAAATATTTGTGTCTTCTATAGGCAAACCCGAAAATACACCCTAAAAATTTTAGAGTTGAATCATTGCACTCGTTATGTCAAACATAACAATTGTGGAAAAATAGTAGGAATAATAGCCCTAGTCTCTGCCGAATCAACATACAACAAATACATTTATTCATCATCATTGAGCTACAAATACTGTTTTACTTTTATTACATGCACATGTCCACCTCTAACTCTGGTCTGATTACCATCAAGTGCTACTCAACGATCTACTTCCTTTCTTTGCATAACTAACTCTACCTCCCGAGCTATGCATTAAGCATCTTCTTCCCTATTTTTATTATAGCTTGTGCTAATAGCTCCTCTGTCTTTAAATCAATAATGTACTAAACTCCTTTAGGATAAGGGGGAGGCACTTAGTATGTATCATCATAAACCTCTTCAGGAGTATGTTGCGACTCAGAAGCACATGCAAGTGGACGTGATCGTACAAGTCATATAGTGATTTACACAATCAGATATCATTCCCACGAGGACTAAACAACTAGAAATTCAACCAACATTTAGTTTTAGACAATGAGTATTAAGTGTTATAGCGTGTCAATATGATTGTAAAATTGAGAATTAAAAAGTAAATTATTAAATAAAAAATAACTATTAGTGAATAGAGTGAAGCAAGCAACGGTTGTAAATAGTAATGATGAGATATCCAGGGTCGAGGCTTTTGAACAACCTTACAAGTCTCTATTCTTGTAGCTATCTAATTTGTTATCGGGTTGTTGATTCGCAAGGTTTATGCTACGATCATGATTTTTTGACCTCAAATCTTCTATCTATTGAATATTGCAGCTACAACTCCCATAGAGATACAACTATTCTTCTAAATTCATAAAGTTAACTTCTTGCAATTGAACCAAACAAGGCTTCTAGGTATATCCCTATCCTTGATGCTAATTCAAACCCCTTTTTTCATAAAAGGAAGAGAACCTTGGTCCTTAATTTCTTCGTTCTATCCTATGATTTTCCTCCCGGATTCACATAAAAATATAAATTTATTCTACACTCATCAAAATAGTAAGCTCAAGAAATTAACAGCAACCCAGATAATAATCCAAAAAGAAACTACTATAAAGAATATCAAAGAGTAATCATGATCTTGTCCTCAACCCTAGAACAAGGGTATTTAGCCACTCATGTTTTAATTTAACATCCAAAATAAGTAGTTATTCATACCAAGAATAAATCTTAAAGTAATGAAGTTGAAAAGAATGTCTAAGAACCCTAGAAGAGAGAACTTTGTGCTTTTTTGCCGCTCCTATGCTTGCTAAAAGTCTCCTAAATTATCCTGGATTTTTCCTTTTATATATGGGACAAAATACTAAAAATCATCCTGATTTTGCCAGTTGGCGCATCGTACCATGCCATCTAATGCCATTTTCTGTCAAAATCTGGCCAATCATAGAATTCAACTATTTAGTGAAATTGTGAAATACACCATCACCACGACACGCCACTATCATGGTGAGCCACTGGATTCAAACAATTGTGAAATATCCTTCCTCCGCGGCATGCTAAACTTCTAGGTCACACAAATTTGCAATTGGTCTTGCACCGCGATACGGTGAAATCACAAACCTCTACTGAAAAGTGACAACTGTGACTTATTTCTTCCCTACGATGCACCATAATCACGGACCAACACTAGATTTGGCCAAATGGGAATTTGAGCCTCTCCACAATGCGCCACTATCACGCTCCTCCACTGAAATTTGAGCAATGCCATTTTGGTGGTCAGCGCGATGCGGAGACTCTGTAAATAAGAATTTCTAACTTCTAGCTTACGTTTTTTAGCTATATTTCAATACCTTTTATTATTTCAATCATTTTATATAATCATTGTATCCAATTGCATCCAATTCTTTAAGATTTTAGCCTGAAAGCACTAATCATATTGTGACTCCCCAATTTTCTAAACCAAAATGCTACATGGTACTCATGACCCCAAAGGACCACAAGCTAAGCCAAGACTGATATCTATACCTGTACACTACATAATATGACATAATATTATGGAAACATGCACGGAAAGGCCATAAGGTTCAATACTGAAATTAATTTGAATAATGGTAATATCTGAATAAAGTGGTATCACAATACCAAAACTAAACTGAAGTCTAAATCTGATAATACTGTAATCATCTGAAAGTCTCTAACTGTCTGAATAATATGAATAAGGAGTTGATGGGACATATCCCTAAATAACTCCAACTAATAAACTAATCAATGATATAAAAAAAATCATTATGTCTTCGAAGGATGAGGACTCACTTCTACTTTGGCTGGGGAAACTGGGATCTACTGCTGATCTGGAGAACATATCTCTAAACCTATGGTGTAACATAAAATGAAAGCACCATAGAGAGAATGCGTCAGTACATATGTACTAAGTATATATGTGAGGTAGGCTAAATGCAAGGGTTCATATGCATGCTAATGCTAACTAACTGTCTAACATAAATGTGAGAATGCATACATAATTAGGTAACTGTAACTGACAACCTGATATTGTGATTACTGAATTTGAATACTGATAACAGACATGACTGACAACATGAATGACTATATCTGAGTATAATTGATAATGTAGGTGACTGTAGCTGTCGGTCTTGAATCTGATGGAACTATCTGAGTTTCGTATTGTATCTAAGTTGATTGTATCTGACAGTCCTAAAATTTTAAGAACTATCTGATTTTTATTACTAAGACTGATTGATTGTATCTAATAGTCCTGATTCTGTTACATGAAACTGTGGGAAGTAGTATCTAACCGACATGCCCCAAATATGTTATAATAGCTGAGCTGGGGTCCAATCTATACCTTGATTTGAACGGTGTCAATACCGCACCAATAGTAAGGAAAACATTTGAGTAGCCCTTATGTAACAGGTAACTCTAGCGAGAATGGTACAAACCCTCACATAACAGGTTAAGCCACCTCATCTACCCTCATATAGCAGGCTACAATGTCTTAACCTATGCTGGCTATATAGTTCTGAACCCAAGGATTGCTTCTAAAAATCACACCCTCGTATAACTTGTGAGTCCCCATCCTTGGGTTCACTCGGTGCTAATTCCTACTCCCATCTAGATAGACACTGAACATGATTTACTAAACTGAACTAAGCATAGACTGAGTTACTAAATTTCCATGGCTGACAAAATACTACTGATATTTGACTACTACTGAGTCATGATATCATGTAGATTTTTCCTGAGTCATAAGACTATCTGAAGTCTAAGAGTTCATAGCTTGACTGAGAGTATCGTGAAAACATGATATGGATCTAGGCACACAACTAATATTTTGGGTACAAGTACCCCCAATACTTGATGGAAGCAAACTGACATGACTTGATATTCTTGAACATATGATAATCACCACAATACGTGTATTGAGGCATTTCATCAAACGTCTAATAGGCATAAACTTGTACATACATAGAGATTTCATGATATCATGATAGTTAGACATTCTTCCTTCATCTAAGCATTTAATCAAACATATTGGAGGCATAGTACATGTAAAGCACATTATACAACAATTAAACATCATGCTTCAATCTAATTTCATCATTTAATGGCTTAGTCATAGGGTTGTATGAATCTATGGCTACAGTAATTAAACCCACATAGAAATTATAAACAATCATGGAGTAGAATCCACTTTCACATTTATCAAACATGAACATGAGTAGCCAAAACATGAAAACATATAAAAAATCCATAACTTGAGTTTAGAAAAGGGATTCTTGAACTTCTTGGATGAAACGAGTCCATGAATGAACACTATACATACCTTAGTTCATGATTTTGTAAAGATTGATGGTGAAACCTTCTTGAAATTGGACCTTCTATGAAAACCCTAGCTTGAGTATTTGAGAAAAATATCAATATTTTGGATAAATAAGGGCTAAATCCCATGTTTGGAAGCTTATATAGGGGGGAAAATTAACTCTTTTAACCCTAGATTCATAAGTTAATTTTTAGTAAAATTTCTTAAATTGGGCCCTTGGCGCAATGCTGCGCTATCGCGCCGTGTCACTATAAATTGACTATTAGAAAATTGCACGGTGGTGCAACATGGAGCTATCACGTTGCCACCTTGTCTACGACCAAAAAGTTTAGTACGATATGCCAATATCACAGAGAAACACTGGAATTTGACAATTTCCATTTGAGTTATCTCCGCGATGCGCTGAACGCTCAGGTCAAATACTGTCTCACTAAAAAGGCTCTAACTCTTCGCTTGGGTGTCGGATTTGGGTGAATTATATATCGATGGAAAGTTTATTCAATTTCCCACATGATAGGAAGTGAAAATTATGGAAATACCATGTGTATAAGAATGACTTCTTATTTCAAAGCAAGTTTTAACATCCTTGAGATGATTTTTGAGCTAAGAAAAAAGCTTGGTTATTACACATATCCATTAGGCATGAAATAAAATTAAAGCTAAAATATACTCAAGAATTTATGTCAAAGTTCTCCAAGCAAGTCCAAATCTGGGTGAATATTGGTGTTTTGAACATATAAATCTGCCCAAGATCAGATTATCATCTCTTTTAAGTTTTGTCATCCTACTAGGTGTTTATAGGATCCTCCCTGAATTTAGATTTTTTGGGAGTACGGGATTGTCTCTACTCTGTGTTCTTGGCATATAATGTGCTATAGAAATATATCACTTTTGATGCTTAAAATGAGTAAAATGTGCAAGTTTCATAGGTTGTTTTGTTAGATATGATGTATTTTGGGTATGTTTTGTAGGAAACTAGGTTTTGGATGATACGTTCAAGAAAAAGATTAAAAATGGAGTTTTTGATACTTACTTGATCATTTTTTGGCGTTTGCTACACTTACCCAATGTACGTAACCAAAGACTGTGATAAAACTTAAAGTTTGGAAGATTTGTTCAAAGAATTGTAAGACCTTGCACATACCAATGTCTACATGCGGATAACATGTAGCACTTGTAGTTCGTATGTGACTAAGGTAAGTACAGAAATTAATGATCCAAAGAGTGCAAGAGCTAAAGAAAGAACTCTTGGCACTTACCTATGTCTACATGCGAACCACATGTAGGGAATGCAAACCAAATATGGGTAAGTTAAGTAACAGAAGTCAAAAATCTCAAGAATGAACAGTGTATGAAATTTTTCTGGCATTTACCTGGGTCTACATGTGAACTAGATGTGGTACTCGCACCTACTGTCAGACCACATGTTGCCCAAGTAAGTGGAGACAAAACCTTTTTGACCTATTTTGTTCGGCCTTTGATTTTTAGGGTTTCCACATGTACCATAAATACACTTTATGTGTCTTTTAGTAGAAGTTATGCATTTTTTATACTTAAATACATATTTGGATTTTGACATTTGATTTTGGTCTTAGAATTCTCTTGTATTGATTTTTTTTTATTTCAGTTAAATTTTTGGTTTTCAATTGTGATTATTGTGATTACATATTCTGTTTTAAATTATGATTATTGTAGACTACTTCACAATCATGAGTGGCTAAAAATCCTTAGCGAGGGTTATGGAAACCCAGTTAGATTGACAAAGTAGGGGAAGTGTGATGCTGTTCTAAATTCATATCCATGCATGTATTAAATTATCTTAACTTTAATAGCTTTATTAGCGGTTGCAAACATTAGGATCCCACCTATATTAGTGCTACTTGCTCAAAAAGAGGAGTAATGACTAGGAAACGGTAATTACAAAAGTAATTTGAAGTTTAACTGTCGATCCACGCTACTAGGTATTATCTAAATCAGATGGTTAGTTGTTTTCTAATAACTAGAGGCTCAAAAGGTAATAGTTCGCTGGGATCTAGTATAAGGTTTAGTAAGGTGACATACTGAGACTTAAAAGGCAAAAGGTAATATCTATCAACTAGTCCAAAAGATGGTTGGTGGTACATTACCTATTAGATTCTTCATGCAAAAGATCAGGTTTGTTCAATAAAGCATGATAATCCTATGGAGTGGACAAGCCGGGGAAACACAATCTTAGTGCTCATTGAAGATTGATTACGACCAAAGTTGATATTAGTTACTTGTTCGATAGTTACAATACAATCCACATATAATATTTACCAATTTCGCCTATTAAATTACAGCAGTTAAGAGCCAAAATTCCACATATTCCTTTGGGATTCGACCCCAACCTTTGTTTGGTTACTATATTTTATAGATACCTCATAATATTCAAATTGAAGGTGTAGTTTTGGCATTATCAAAATTTTTATGCCATTATTGGGGACTATGATGTTGAGTTGTGAATTGAGGTTGTTGCAGTTTTTGGGTTTTTTTATTTTTCTTCATAGTTTGGTATACGTTGTCGTATGCCTAGAACATAGAGTAGAGGTAATCCTTTATTCCTATGGAATTCGAATCCAAAAGGATACTACAAACACCTAAAAGGATGACATTGCCAAAAATAGATAATATTCCTAAAGGGTTTCATGATTATGCACATCAGGAGCCTCCCCTTTCCTTAGAAGGAGTTTAGGATATTATTGATAACTCACAAAGTTTATATTAGCAGAAGCTACTAATCAAAGGAGGGGAGAAGATTCTCAACTCAATGCTCTTAAGGTAGAGTTAGATGTGCAGAGCCAGGAGGCAGACCATTGAGAAACACTCAGTGGTACTCAAAATTGAGATAGAGGTGGTCGTGCTCAAGTTATCCTAGCATACCAATGTTTGTAGCCATATAGGGATGATGAAGAAGATCTTGGGCATGTTGAGATTACAGACACTGGAGCTATTATTCCTTCTATTTTACCCCTACTTATTAAGTTTGACATAATGAGTGCAATGACTCATCTCTTAAATTTCAAGGTAGTATTTGTAGGTTTACCTACAGATAACAAAAACATGCACCTTGCAAAATTCATTGGGATATGTAATTCATACTCAAATCCAGGGGTAAATAAGGAGTCACTTAGACTGAGGTTGTTCTCTTTCTCACTTACAGGAGAAGAATCTTTCTGGCTAGAGGAACTGCCAAGAGGATCTATCACTAGAAGGAATGAGTTGTTTAGGCAATTCTTGAATTGG
This sequence comes from Capsicum annuum, assembly GCF_002878395.1. Lineage (NCBI taxonomy): Eukaryota > Viridiplantae > Streptophyta > Magnoliopsida > Solanales > Solanaceae > Capsicum > Capsicum annuum. Next base: position 19,101,177 of record NC_061118.1, read on the forward strand.
TTTTTTCCTCCATCTAGGATATTGTAGCTTAATAATGCGATTTATAATTTCAGGCAGATGCTATCAGAATCTATGTACGTGGCTTTGTTTAGGTTCAAGAAGAAGCTTAGTATGGTGGCCAACCATCAGATTTTAGGGAGGAGCTTATTGGAATAATCTATAAAGCCCTGATCATCAGTTCGAAATCCATGGAAAACACCATCTCTGGAGGAGTTTTTATTTGACTATGCTAGAAGGTAGCTTCAGATATCATAGATAAAATATTTCTCAATAATCGAGGGTTGTAAAATTAAGTGGCTGAGAGGGGATTTGGTACGTATGCTATTAGTGCCTCCTAAGACCAGAAAGTAAATTATCATTTAGTAGCATAAGAAATTACATTGTTAAGAACTGGTCTTGGGTTCCTAGCAAAGCAATTTGTTGCAGAAAATTCAAAAAATGTTAACATAGTAGGAGCACTAGGTTATTCTTCCAAACCTTATGAGTCAGAATTAGAGGTGAAAACAAAATATCCGGATTTTCAGTTGGTCGGTTTTTGAGCCCTAAGGAAAAAAAATTAAGGTTGAAACTATTATGACAGATATAGAGAACATAGTAGGGAGCGAGATGGTGACTGGAGAAACAAATATGTCTATAGAGAGATGGGTGACCAATATATTTCACCTGGCAGGAAAGATAAAGAATCAAGAATGGAAAAGATGTTGACTAAGATGGTAAAGGCTAAAGAAAATATAGAGAAAAACCTTAAGAATATTAACGCTGACATTTCATGTTTGATGTAAAAGGTTGAATCTCATGCAACGTTTATCAAGCAATTGGGACACCAGATTAAGCAGATGTCAGCAACACTGAACCAGAGGTAGCTAGGTACACTTTCGAGCAACATTATCGAAAATAAAAAAAAAATAACGGTCATGTTCTTGATATCACCACAAGGAGTGGTAGAACTATTGTAGATCCCCAATACCTACTGCAGACACACTAAGGCATGATGAAGTTTTTGTTAATGAGACACATGTTTTGGATTTAGATAAGGAAATGGGTGGTACTAATAAAGTTAGTGAGGACAAAGTTAAGGGTCCGATCGTTGAGCCAAAAATAAGATAAATTCCACGACCACCCCCACATTTTCCTCAGATACTGAAATAGAATGGAGAGAAAGAAAAGTTCAAGCAATTCAGTGAGATGTTGAAAGAGTTGAGATTCAACATCCCTTTTCTTGAGGCATGTGAGCGATTTCTGCATATGCCAGTTTTTTTAAGCAATTGGTTACAAAGAATAAAGGTGCTCATATCGAGGAGGTTGATGGACTACACCATTATAGTACAGTCATGACTAAGTATTTAGCCTAGAAAATGGGTGATCTAGAGCATTCAATATGTCATGCACTATTGGGACATCCCGGTTCACCATAACCATATGTGACTTAGGAGCTAGCATAAATTTTATGTTGCTGGCTGTATTCAAGCATTTGGTCATAGCCATCCTAAACTGACTGCGATGTGGTTGTTGATGGTTAATCGCACTATGAAGAGACTTGTGGGCATTTCTTTTAATGTGATTGTGAGATTTGATAACTTTATCTTTCTGGATGACTTTGTAATTTTGGACTTTGAGCTTGTTTCCAAGATGCCCATCATATTGGGGAGACCATTTTTGCCCATAGGTGTATCAATGATTGATATGAAGAAGGGGGAGATGAACGTTAGAGTTGATGGCGAGGAGGTCACTTTCAACATCTGAAAAATAATAAAGCAGTATACCAACATGAGGGTCGTGTCGGTGAAATATTGTATTGATGCTATAGGATGGTATTCCTAAGGTTATCTTGATGAATTCTTAGTAATCAAGGTACCCACATCATGTCATGATGTTAAAAAAAGTGTTGCATGGGAGGCAACCCACTATTTTAGTGTTTACTTGTGTTTGTTTATCTTTTGTGGGTTTATAACTTACAGAATTACACAGAATACAGTGGCATTGCTACATCTATAACATTGTAGGTAAGGGGTTTTTGTGACCAACCCATCAGGGTCACAATTCTCACTTGGGCCAGGTAATGTTGAGCGATAAATGAAAGATGTAATTTTTAGGACAATAATGGAAACTTCTAGACTCTGACTTATAATCATACTTTTGGAGCCATAAATTCAAGTTACTAAACCATATGTAGCTAGGTAGGTATCATAATTCAAAGTCCAGAATATAGGAAATTACGCTTAAAATTCGGTCCCACTTACGCGCAATACATACAGACTGCATATACCGCATGTGGCCCACATGTGGCAGACACAAGTGAGCTTGTTGTAGGCCTAAATTTTAATTAATTTCTTTCCACCCATGCTTAAATAAGACCTAATTCATCCCCCTTTGATATTTAAACATAATATGACTTATTTTAACCTATTTAATCCTAAGAATCTCATTTGTTTTCTTTTTAAATACAAACTTCCCTCTCATAGTATAAACTTATTATATACTTAGAAAAAGGAAAACTTAAAACTTATTTGGGCTACAAACTTTTCCTACCAAACTAAATACAAAATCAATCTTTGGTCTTACTTTATTTCATCATAGTTCACTTATGGATTCTCAATGGAAAGGTAACTTTCTCAGCTCCTAATAGTAATATCTTGATTTAAATATTGAAAAAGCAAGTTGATATGCGTATTTCCATGCAAAATATTAGAAACAATCATGCTTATTTGTAGGAGCCTTGAAGTAACCTAAAATTTTGATGTTGGGCTTTCTTTTACATTAAATTCTAAGTATAGGCCCTAAACGGAAGTTGAACTTAAACAAGTAGAAGAATACCAGAAGTTGGGCATGTTAGTTTTTATTGAAAATTTTGAATCACTGTATATGTGTGTACATTGGACTCTTTGTTACTTCAAATAAGTTAAAGGAGTGTGAAAATTGGGGACAAATCCAAAGTGTACGAATTTTAAGTTTTTCTTTAACTTTTGCATTGCCATATTAAATGTTGAATTCTAACACTCAATTTTTTAGGTACAAATGGCACCCAAAGCTATAATTTTAGAATGTTATGACATCAAGGAGATAGGATGAGTCCCCCAAGATCAGTGGCTTGGTGAAGGAGTACACTATTGCATAGATTAGAGTGGTTGCGGCCAGAGCAACGTGTAGAGTGACTAGAGTCCAGGTATGTCAGGTAGCTGAGACTATTATTTTAGGCACTATGGGACAACTGCTACCTGTGCACTTATAGTAGGGTAGAAGGCCAGCCTTTAAACTGCTTAGGACTTGAGCTGAGGATATTTAGACTGCCTAGGAAGCTCTAGCCTAATTCAGTATAAAGTCGGCCTAGAGATCACCTCCATACTCTCCTTTTTTTAGTGATAATGATAAGGATGAGGCATATTCAGATCCAGATTCATAATGTGTATCTTATGAACCCCATTCTAAGGAGGGGTCACAGGATTCATCTAAAGCTGTATATCAATATTAGTCATTAGTAGTACACCTGTCTGAGAAGGAAAATGCGGCTCATGCATAGCCATCAGGTGTACCCCAGCTTGAGGAGGGTACAAAATAGGCTTTCCATGAGGTGACTGATGAGTGGTGTTTTTACCACTCATTTATACTCATGATTCGTGAACAATTCCTTGATTTGAATGAATAAATGAGACAAACTTGTGTTAGATTCTCTAATACCCACTCGATGCAGGTAAAAAAGCTAATGAAGTCAAAATAGTATATAGAAGTCAGATTTGGTATTTAGATATCTTGTCTATCAACGATCTAGCGAATTATCAATGGTTCATTCTTTTATGTACAGAAATATCATCTTGGATAACTTCCATAATCTCAATTACTAATCCTTTGTGTATTTTAGTGTTCCTAACCATCCACTCATTTTTTCTTTCAACCTCCTTAATGGAATCTTCTTTATTTTCAGATTTTAGGTTTAAATTATTCGCTTTTTTGAATGAAAAAATGTACCTACAAACTTTATTGGAGCCAAAAATTATAAAAAGGAATCATAGAAGATGTAGTTGAAGACCTGGATTACATAAGCCCTAATTATCATGTCCACGGTCCACTAGCTGCGGTCGCGGTCAGTCAAAACGGTTAGACCAGTTCAATTATTAAATCTAACCACGGTTGCACAGGCGTGATCATAGTCAAATACACGCAATCATGGATCAAAGAGAACTATTCCAAGGAAAGAATTGTAAAATGTCATGGACGAATCCCAAATTATATATAAGCAAAACCCCTTTCTTTTTTGTGTATTGCTTGTCTAACAATATAGTTTTGAATTCTAATCTTTAAATCCTAAGTAGGAAAGCATGTTATCATCTTTAGAGAGTCAAATTTCTTAGTTTCTTATTGATGAATGAATGTTTTGGTTGACCCATACGGTATAACTCTCTTTACTTTCATCATGAGTATTTAAGTAATTTCGTCTTAGGATTATGTTGAATTAGTGTGTAATTGTGTATGGGTATTGTTGTGTTTTCATGGATTTTATTTGTTGTGTATGGATTTCACTATTGCTTAAGCATTATGAGTTGGGGTTTGATAGATGGAAACTCCAAATTTCCACATGGGTTTGATGGGTACAAGCTCAAAGCTCTAGAAACCCTTTGTCATCCTCGGAAGAGGGACTTAATTGAATATTAGGTAATCCATAACATCCTCAAAAGAGGGTTATCGGGTGTCAAGGAAATGGTGAACAACTATGTCTATGGTTTACTACCCTTTGTAATCTTAAAAATAAGTGTTAGGGAGTGTAAATCATGTCAAGAGCATCATATTAGAAATAGGGATGCTTGGTTGTAGTTTTGGGTGGTTATATAAACTCCATACTTTTTAGTTGCTCGAAAGAGCCAAGGGGTGAAATAATTATGGTTTTACTGAAATATTGACCTTAATGACAGTCGACCTAGCCTATCCATTACTTAACAACTAAATCCTTTAATAAATAAACATTATCCCACATACGTTACCTCTAAGGAGACATAATCCCAAGATTCCTCCAAACCTTGAATTTAGACCCAGGATAGCATTCACTCCATATTAGTAAAGTTTGTATGAAGAATTATTGACAAATTTTTCCTCCATTTACTTATACATGTTGTTTCCATTAGTATTCTGGGTAATATTATAGTAACTCGAGCACCCATAGGTTAGATGTCTATAGCATTCACTCTTGGAGATTCGATCCTAATTTACATTAGTTTACTTAACAACAACTGCCTTATCACTTAAATATATGAGTGAGTTGAGCATTATAAAATAGCATCGTTGCCAGGGATTGAACCTGGGTCACCTGCGTGACAGGCAGAGGCTAGACTTTGGTTAAACATCATATGCATTCGAGTATTACCCTGCACCCATATGACCAACGTCATAGACTTGAGAGCTTGAAAATTGTCTTGCATCTTGTTTGGCATCCCTGTTAATGTGGGAGAGTTTATTTTATCTGAATGGAGCTTTTACCAGACCCATGGAGGTACTCACCTAATTTTCCCTTCTTTTATTGCTAAACTTTGTAAGAGAGAAGAGGTGGAGGTGTATGCTATAGATACTTGGGTGTGCTTAGGCTCCATCATCTGTACACTTAAATTCAGAGGTGAGGATGCCCCGGGATAGAGCAACAAAAAAAAACTATATTCTAACAAAGCAGCCCCGCAGACCCAGCAGCATGTGGACACTCATCCAAAAATCCCATTGATGATCTTAAAGATCTAATGATGGTGATCACAGAGTTAGTGTCCAGAATACCTTAGGATCCGGGAGAGCCGTCTACAACCCGTTAGTCATATGTAATGCAATCTGACTATGAGAAGTACATTAAGGAGCATCAAAAATAAGGAGCCACCATTTCCAACCTAGAGAGAGATTACTCAGCCTTAGCAGGAGCACACTGGACCTTAAGCAATCATGTGAGAAGATGGTATGAAGAGAGAAGAAAAGAGATAAGTTTTTTCAAAAAGTTGTGGAAAAAAGTAAAGGGCATATTTAAGGTGCTCAAGCCAAATAAGAAATTTCCATCTTCAATGCTATATAGTGGAGATGAGGCCTCTTCTAATTGGTCGATTCATGAGACTAGTGGTGCAAGGACAGATTCAGATAGGGAGAGCAACTCTTGAGGTAAATTTAGGAAGACAATTCTTATTATTGCTTTCGTGTGTATACAGTGGGGACACTATATTTTATCTAGTTGGCGGTTTCCCCTGGAATCATGGTATTTTGATGACCTACTGCTAGACACTATTTCTTTTATGTTATTATTTTTAATGATGCTTTGGATATTATTTGTTTTATGAATTATCATGCTTCCCTCTTATTTTTAGTATGTCTTTGATTTATTTTTATTTTGATCTTGTGAATACTTTACTAGCTTTGCTCGATAATGGATTGAGAAGTGCTATATTTAGTTTTGAGGCATAAATGCAGGGGAATCCTGAGTACCCGTAGCATAAATGTCGGAAAATACACGGGAAGTCTGAGTAACTGCAATATTTTGTTTTGTAAATTGGGATCATTTTTTACACCATTGGCAAAGCTTGAGTAGCCGTATGGTTAGCTCGCCCATGATTGATCCAAGATGTGAGACTAAGGCTTTCGTTGTAGACGTCGCCATATGTCAGTAATTTGTGCATGGTGCTACGGAAAATCAAGAAACCCCCTTCGTCCAAAATTTTTAAAAATCAAGGGCATGGACATAAGCAATGTTGTAACAAATCCTTTTCTCTTTTTGTGGTTTCACCAATTTTTGACTTGTGAATAGTAATAAACACTCCATAATTGTTTCCATTAGGAGGGACATTTGAGCTCCCTTAAAGAATTTTGCATGCTATGTGTGGTGAGAATATTGCATTTATCTCTTGTATACTTGTGTTATCTAGAACTTGCCCCATTAGTCTTTCAAAACTAATTTTGATTGTATTTGGTTGGATAAATAATCTAAGGCCCTCTTTGTGATTTTGGTACCCACTCTAGCCTAAAAAGCCTACCCATGTATAATTGTAATCCCTAGTACCCACTTTGAGCCTTTAACCTTTCTTTGGCAAACTCATTACAAGTTGTGAACCTTTCTTCTTATCCCTCTTTTAATCATACCCTCCTTGAACTTAAAAATGTAACGTGAGGCTAAAAGCCTAAGCTGGGTGTGGTAAAAATCTTCGAAAGTAAGTTTGGGACCATGAAGTATTAGTAAAAGTGCCAAATGTGCCTAAGTGTTAAAAAAAATTTAAAAAAAGAAAATGACTCAACAAAAGGATGACTTGTACAAAAATGCAAGGAAATAAAAGTAAAAAAAAATGGGGAACAAAGGAGGTGAAAAGTAGACATAAGAAAAGAGAGAAGCAAAGTACAGTGGCCCTTAGTAGAAAGAAGGAGTGTTGTATGGTGTGATGTAGATCTTGAAGATAGGGTGTAACCAAGTTCCCTATATGATATCCTACCCTAATCCGAACCTACCTTACAATCTTAGAAAGTCCTTTGAGATCTCCAACCATTTCCTTTCTTTGTAGTGGAGATTGAATATAGGGGCAAGCCTATAGCATGACACTTGTTGCATTGAGATTTTTTTTGTGAGGGGAGAATTTTGCATTTAAAATTCCATTTTACTTGTTCAGTATTTTGGTGTATGGAACTTTTCTTTCTTGTGAGATGGGCATGTAAATAATTTGAGGTGAGTAATTTTTGTCTCTTCCCAGATATGGGGCAAGAATAGTATGGTTTAGTTTTACTAAAAAGGTGAGCCACTACTAGAGTATTGGTTTTTGTTGCTTCATTGCTCCTTAAAGTCTGATGCAACATGGATTATTATATTTTATATTGAGAGATATTGAGAAATTAGCCAAGCATAAGTACAATAAGCTAGTTGTGGTTACAACTCAAGTCAAGGTAGGTATAGCATTTAAGGAATAAAATATGGGTATAAATAATTGTGGCTTGTGGTAAAGAGGTAGTGTTGTTTGAGGACAAGCAAGGTCTTAAGTTGGGGGTGTTGATGAGTGGTAATTTTACCACTCATTCGCACTTATGTTTCATGTACATTACCTAATGTCAAATGAGTAAATAAGTCATAATTGTTATTTAATCCACTAATATCCACTTGTTGTGGGTATAGGAGTTGAAAAGACAAAGAGCTATGGATTATAGCTTTAAATGATCAAAAGGGGGCAGAAAAAGTGCAGCTGAAGACTTGTAGTTAACTAGCCTCAGTTACCGAGTTGCGGTCCATGGACCGTGGTCGCGGTCAGTAAATATGGTTAATGAACCGTAACCGCAAAAGTCAATCACGGTAAAGCAGTCGCGGTCGCAGCCAGACTTGCACGATCGCGACTTGGCAGAAATATTCAGCCCAAGGGCAAAACCGTAATTGCATGTTCTGATCCTAATTTGGACAAAAAGACTCAAAACCTAATGGGATATATCTTTCATCCCATCACATTCCTTCCTCCCTAATTTTTCTAGGTTTAGCTTGAGACTTTGTAGCCTCCATTTTTGGAGAAGAAAATATTAGAGACTTTCTAAGTAGAAAATTTGCTCAGTTTTATTGTTGATATTGTGGAGGAGCCAAGTTTGAAGTAACATTTGCTTAGATCTACCACAAATTAGTTCAATTCAGATTATGGGTATATCTATCCTTATTTATCTTATGTGTAGCTAAATTTCCCACTTGAAATTATTTGTGAATAGGGATTAAAGTGTGTGTGGGTTGCGATTGTTAACATCTATTTGGTAGTTCTTTGTTATAGGTTCTATTATTTCTATGTTATTTTTGTTGGGATTTGATGGGTGAAAGCTCTAAATACCCACACGGACTTGATTGGCGAAAGCTCCAAGCTCTAAAAATTTAGGAATCTATATCATTCTCGAAAGAGGGATGTGGAGACCAAAGCAGTGATAGACAATTATGTGTGTAGTCTGCTAAATTCTAACTATCTTAGAAATAGAGTGAAAGTGAGGTTGACTATGCCTTGGGTATCATCCTAGAAATATGGATGCCTTGATTGAGGTTGTGGTTGCTAATTGTTGAACATATCCATTAGGTATTCGAAAGGATTAATGGGTGAAAGTTTGGTGTTTTGTTGAAAGATTAGCATCAAAATCTATAACCTAGCCTACTCATAGTTGACTTAATCGATGTTGATGACTAACTCCCACATGTCACTCCCTTAGTAATGCATAATCCCAAGAATCGTGCATAATTGTTAAAACTCTAATTATTCATAGCCCTAAATTTATACAAGAAAATCCAAAAGAGAAATGTTAGTGTAGAAACTTACCTCCCTCATTTTATCATTTTGTACCATTTTTTTGAATTTAACTTGCAACTAACATTTCAAATTAATTTGATCCCCATGCACATTATTCCTTATAGATTAGAGCCTGACTCCAAAGTTTTGTAAATATATTGATGATGACCTCCGAGCCCAAATTGACGTGTAAGTTGAGCATTATCAAAAATTGCATCGTTGCCGGGGATGAGTGGTGTTTTTACCACTAATTCATACTTATTATTCATGCACAATGCCTTGATTTGAATGCATAAATAATATAAATTCTTGTTAGATGTACTAATACCCACTCGATGAAGGGAAAAAAGCTAATGAAGTCAAAATATGTGGATTGGAGCTGAAAATGATAAAGAAAAATCATAAAGGAGTGCAGTTAAAGACTTGGATTACATCAGCCCCGGTTACCACGACTGCGTTCCTCTTGCTAGGATCGTGTAAGTCAAGATGGTCAGAGTAACACTTTCGTAGAATCTAACCGCGGTCGTGCAAGTGCAGTCACAGTCAAATACATACGAGCACGGATCAGTGGGAACAGGCCCAAGGGAAGATTTGTTAAATGTCATGGATGAATCCCAAATCATATATAAGAAAAAACCCTTTCTTTTTTTGATATTTTTTGTCTCAGAATATAGTTTTGAATTCTAAGCTTTAAACCCTAATTGGGCAAGTGCGTAATCAACTTTGGGGACTTAAATTTCTTAGTTTCTTATTGAAGAATGAATGTTGGTCTACCCACATGGTATATATCTCCTTACTTTCTTCATGAGTAGCTAAGTAATTTAGTCTTGGGATTATGTTGAATTAGTGTGTAATTATGTGTGGGTATTGTTGTGTTTGCATGGGTTTTAGTTGTTGAGTATGGATTTCACCACTGCGTAAGCATTATGAGTTGGGATTTGATGGGTGAAAACTCTAAATTTTCGTATGGGTTTGATGGGTGCAAGCTCAATTCTCTAGAAATCCTTTGTCATCCTCGAAAGAGAGACTTAGGTGAATATTAGGTTACCCATAACATCCTTGAAAGAAGGTTATCGAGGGACAAGGCAATGGTGAACAACTAAGTCTGTGTCTTACTACCCTTTGCAATCTTAGATATAAGTGTTTAGGTTGGGTAAATCATGTCAAGAGCATCATCCTAGAAATAGGGATGCTTGGTTGAGGTTTTGGGCTGCTATATAAACTCCACACTTATTAGGAGCTCAAAAGAGCCAATAGGTGAAATCGTTGTGGTTCTATCAAAAAATTTACCTGAATGACATTCCACCTAGCCTATCCATTACTTAACAACTAAATCCCTTGATAAACAAACATTATCCCACATACGTTATCTCTAAGGTGATATAATCAAAAGATCCCTCCAAACCTTGAATTTAAACCCAAGATAACATTCACTCCATACTTGTAAAGTTTGTGTGAAGAATTTTTGAAAAATTTCCCACATTTACTTATACGTGTTGTTTCCATTAGCATTTCGGGTAATCTTAGAGTAACTTGAGAACCCATAGGTTGGAAATCTATAGCAATCACTCCTAATTTATATTTAGTTACTTGACAACGACCGCCTCTTCCCTCAAATATGTGAGTGAGTTGAGCGTTATCAAAATAGCACCGTTGCTGAGGAGTGAATTATAGATTTCACTTGTGTGGTGCTATTTTTACTTAGGAATACTCAGAGTTGGGTAATTTACTTTATTTATTGTTTTTGACAATTTTGTAGGTGATCAAAGTGTGAACAGATCAATGAGCGATAATGCATGTAATTTTGGCCCCTTTGATGCTCCACTAGACGATAAGGGCCAATTAGATGAAAGGGGACAAACAAGTGCTATCTGCGTCCCACCAACCAATGGAAATGGTGTGTTTCATATGACTAGTATTATGCTTTACATGTTACAAATGGAAGGATTATATGGGTGTCAAGCTAATGAGGACCCAAATGTTCATTTGTAAAACTTTGTTGAAGTTTGTACGCCATTTAACATAGTGCATATTACACTAGAATCCAACCGGTTTTGACTCTTCTCATTTTCACTAACGGGTAAAGCAGTTTTATGGATCCCCTCACTTCCACCCAACTTAATTACCTCTTGGGAGGAGCTTACCATGATGTTCCTTGATAGATACTTCCCATCATAAAAAATTCTTCAGAAGCAGGATGAGATTGTAAACTTTCTATAATTTAATGGAGAACCATTGTTTGAAGCGTAAGAAAGGTTTAGTGGAAAGATATCCCAATGCCCAAATCATAAGGAACCGAGTAAGATACTCTTTGAGATTTTCTATAGAGCTCTTGACCCATTGAACAAAATAGTTGTGGATAATGCGGCGGGTTGCTCTATTATAAAATTGCATCATCTTACGACTTACCAATTGATAGGTAAAGTATCCAAACAAAATCACGGGTGGAACACTCGTGATGCTGATGCTCCTAAAACCCCTTCACCTACCTCCATGGTGACCAACAATCAAAGAAAACAAAAAGAGGAGAAGGAGAAGAACATGGCCAAAATGATGTCCCATATTGAGCTTCTAACAAAACATGTTATGGGAGTACCCACAAAAGTGGTAAATGCCGCAACATAAAAGCTTTATGAAGACAATAATGAGGAAAAGAAGTTGGATGATGAAATTTGGTACTTTGAAAACTACTCGGGGGTTCCTGCCCTTCCTATCAAGGTAAGGTGGGAATCAAGGTTTGATGGATCGAGACCAAGATAGAGATTGGGAGATAGCAAATATGACTGTGATAGCTGTGTTCCTCATAATGATAGGGCTAACAAGTAGTCAAATGTCATTGACCCTGAAAAGTTCAAGATCAAAGATTTTTTTGCACGAATCTTGAGTATATTTAAAGGTATGAATGAAATGGTCTATGAGTTGAAGTGTGACTTCTCTATACTCTCTAAAATGGTGTCGTCTCACTCCGCTTTAATCAAATAATTGGAGACCCAATTCGGTCAAATTTCCATGCAATTAAATGCAAGGGATAAAGATGGACTTTTGAGTGACATAATTGCTAACCTAAAGAATGAAGCACAAGTCTTACCAATTGTTACTAGAAGTGGAAAAACACTTGAAGAACCTTTTAGAGGAGAGGTAAGTAAAGATATGCCCAAGGCCAAGGCAAAGGAGGTGAAACCTCAAACAAGAAAAGTAAATGATGAGAAAGAGCTAGATGAAAGTGATGAGGAATGTTCAAAGTTTAAATGTCGTATGGAGAAGCAAAGCCAACCATCCATGTTCCTTCTCTGTTACCTCAACGGTTGCATAAAAAGGAAGAGAGTGACAATTTGAGAAAATTTATGGAAAAACTTAGCAGTCTTTCTATAAATATCCCACTACTTGAAGTGATTAAAGAAATTTCGAGATACGCTAAGTTAATAAAGAAGTTAATGTCCAAGAAGAAGCTCGTTGAAGGTGACACCATCAAAATTACTAATGAGTATAGTGCTATCATAGATTGCAAAGTTACGGAAAAGAAAAATGACCCGGGAGCCTTTACTATCCCTCACACCATTGGTACTTAAGAGCTTGCAAAAGATCTTTGTGACCTTGGTGCAAGCATCAACCTAATGACATATGTCATCTATAAGAAACTTGGTTTGGACAATCCTTCACTGACCTCAATGTGACTTTTGATGGCGGACCGATCCATAAAAAGGCCAGTAGGTATATTGTTTGATGTCCTTGTGAAGGTGGGCAAATTCATTCTCTCGACGGATTTCATTGTATTAGATTGTGATATGGACCAAGAGGCGCGTATCATTCTTGGGCGTCCCTTCTTGTCCACTGGGAGAGCCATTGATGATCTAGAGTTGGGTGAAATAAAATTTTGGTTGTAAGAAAATAAGGTATCCTTGAAAATTTACAAGTCAAAGAAGCAAACCGTGGAGCTCCAAGTAGTATTCATGGTGGATATTGAAAATGAGACAATGAAAGATGAGGGTTTCAGGACCTGCCATGAATTGAGAGCATAAATACGTCATGCCACAATGATAACTAAGGTGCTAAAAGGGAGGCAACCCACAAATGCCATGAGAGCAGTTCGTATCCATTTTTTGTTATGTTCTCATAGTGTAGATGGTGTCTTTTGCATTTGAATAACCCATGCATTTGTGGAACTTTGGATTGAATTGAATGAGTTTTGAAAAGGGTAAAGTGTGAAAGTTTACTTTGAAAATCCGAGTTGGAATATTCTGTGAAAAATTGAGTAAAATACTGAACAGGGGAAAATAGGGAAGCAAAAATTGCTCTCAATTACCGCGATCGCAGTGACCTTGTGCGATTACAGCTATACGGGAGCCCAAAGTCACATCCCTTGACTACGGTTGCAGTTATTTGAGTCATTTAAGCCCTAGTCTCCTTCATTTCCCTCACACTCCCTTTTTCAAGATTTTACTCTGAAATCTAAGCTACACTGTTGGTCAAGTTATAAGATCTTAATCAACCTCTGTGCACCTCCGTGGACATCCCTCTTGCATTACAACTCTGGCAGGTGACATGAACCCTTGGTTTCTTTTTGGAAACTAGGCCATTGAGTTCATGATTAAGAAAGGGCCTAAAGTTTTAATTGGTATTCTTTACATGTTGTCATACTTATTATTGTTGTGGTGTTAATTTTTTGATTGAGGTGTGCACACAAGTGGGGAAACCTTGAGTACCCAATAGTGTGTACGGTAGAAAAATGCGATATGCATACCTTCTGTTTGATAAATTGCCCAAATGAACTTCTAATAGTGGCATTTACTTTTAAAGGGAATATTTCGCACACACTAGTAGCATTGCTCACATGACCTTCATTTGCACCCACATTGTAGAATATACTGGTAGTCTAAATTGGGAGAAAGTTGAGCATGTAGAACTGACATGATACCAGCCTCAAGTGTCGCGATTGTGATTATATACCACGATCGTGGTAACGCAGACGTGGCATTTCTTATGCAATCGTGGTAACTGAGGGCAGGTTTCTATCATATAAAAATTTTTAGTCAGGAAACCCCAAGCACCTATTCTAATGAACTTTAATAATCAATCTATCATAGCTTGCATAATTTGACTAACGTTGAAAGATATAATGTGTGTTTAGTGCTTGTAGGAAACCTCATGGATAAATTTGATCACATCAGATTTATGGCACCCGAATGCCATACTCACTACTACTATGATCTTTTAAAAACAAAGTTGTTGATGGAAAGATGAATTTGTTTAGACAATGTAGTAGAGAAGCTACTAACTTTTCACGACAAACTTGAATCCACAAGGTGGAGGTGCTTTGCCCTAGATCTATGCCTTGCAAATGAACAATGGGTCCGTGAATTTTATGCCAATATAAGTGAAGTATCATTCTCAGACCCACTCAATGTTATTGTACAGATGGGAGAGAAGCCGCTGAAAGTTGCGGCTAAGTAAATCAATGATGTTTATGGGCTCAAGAAGATAGACATGGTTGAATTCAAGATGAAGGGGTGTAATTTTAGGAATTGGTTGGCACAATGGCTATGTCCTAGAAAGGAAGTCTCTTGGACCAAAATTAAAAGTAGCATATCCATGAATGACTTCACTTCTGAGGCTTGGGTATGGTTGTATATCATTTGTAGCCAAGTTACTCCTTGCACTCACATGACAGCTTTCCCTGAATTGGTTGCTCATATGGTTACTTGTTTTCTGGACGGCATCCCTTTGGATGTAGGAAAAATTATAGTCAGTGAAATAGATCATTTCAAAAAACATGGTGGTACAAATCTCTTTTACCCTTCTCTGATTACTAAACTGTGCAAGAGAGAAGGGGTGGAAGAATATGCTAGTGATAAATGGGTACATCCTAGTGCCGCCATCTACCCATTAAGGATTTGAAGAGAGGGTGCACAAGGCAAAGGAAAGAAAAGAAAGATAAACTTGGAAGAGACAATATGTAGTGAACCATAGCATCATAGGCCAAGAACCATGGGACCTCTTGAAGATATTAGAGTTAATATTGTAACCATTAAAGAGCTTATTGCTATCTAGACTCAAGAAAGGAGAGAGCCCTCCACCACCTATTACTCGTATGTTTAACATGCCGATTATGATGAGTACAAATAGGACAAAAAGAAGCAAAAAGCTACTATTGATTGGCTTGAGGAAGAAAAAATTAGGGATGAGTTCTTTACCAAGATGTGGAAAGGGGTGAATGGTGTATAGAAGGTTCTAAAGCCCTGAAGCTAGCTTTCTACTTCTTGGGTGGACAATGATAATAAGGCCCTATCTGATTAGTCAAATATTGAGGAGGATAGTGATGATGCAGGTTCTACAAGTGATAGCAGCCCTTAATACGATTTTAGAGAGCACCCTTATCTCTTCTACCCTTAATTATTTATGTAGTGGGGACATTGCTACCTCATTAATTAGGGGTGTTTCCTTATTTATGGAATTTGGGCCTATATTATTGATATTTTTGCATACCTCTTTGCTCGTTCGAATAATCCTTACCTTTATTTATATTCGAGTTGTAATATTCAGGCACTCTGATGGTGCCCATATTTGCATGGACTAGTCATTTGTTTTTGTTAGTTGGCCATTTTAGTTTAAATTACACTTTATGAGTCTTACCATCATGATTGGGTTTCTATAAGTAGGTGTAGGGGAAGTATGATTACCTATGGCATTGAAGCTATAAAATATAAGGGAAGTCTGAGTACCTGTAACATTAATGATTTGGGATCACATCCATATCAATTGTTACAGCCTGAGTAACCATATGGATAGTTAGAATGCACTATGATTCAAAATATGAGACTATGGCTTGAGGTGTTGCCATAGTTAGCAAATTATGTGCGGTGCAGATACAAAGGCAAACAACCCCCTCCATCCTAAATTTTTTACAAAATCCGAAGGCATGGATGTGGGCAACTTTGTATTGATATTTTCTTTCTTTTTAGGAATCTGAGAATTGATGTTGGAAAGTTAATGAATACCCCATCTTTATCTCGAGAGTGTAGAACGATTGAACCCTCTAGACGCTACTCACATGCCATGTGAGTACGGTTGATTGTCTTCATCTCTTTTGTACTTGTGCTATCTAGAACTTGCCCCTCTAGTCTTTCATAGCTAAGTTAAATTGTATGTGGTTGGAGAAATGATCTGAGTCCATCTTTGTGATTTTGGTACCAACTTTAATCCTAAAAAACCTACCCTTGCATAAGTGTAATCCCTTGAGCCCATTTCGAGCCTTTGGACCTTTCTTTGGGAAACACATTACAAGTCATGAACCACTCTTTTTATCCCTCTTTTGTACCCTGCCCTTCTTGAACATGAGAATGTAATTTGAGACAAAATCCTAAGTTGGGGGTGAAAAAGATTAAGGAACAAAGTTTGGTACCATAAAGAGTTAGTGCATGCCTAATGTGCCTAAGTTGTGAAAAGAAGCGAATTGAAGAGGAAAGGACCCAACAAAAAAAAGATAACTTTAAAATTGCTAGAAATTGAGACAAAGAAAGTTGGGTAAGAAAATAAAGAAAAAAGTAGGCATGGTAAAAGAAAGAAAGCAAGGAGAGTGGCCCATAGTTATAGAGAAAAAGAAAGAACTTTGAAAAATATGATATAGAAGTTCAAGAAACGGTGTATCCCTATTGTATAAATATGATATCCTACCCTACCCAACCCAACATTACAAGCCTAAAAATTCCTTTGAGATCTCCAACCATTTATCTTCTTTGTACTGGTCATTGAAAAGTGAGGAAAGCCTATGGAATGATGCTTGTTAACATGGAGAACTTATTGAGAGAGTGAGGGCTTGCACTTAAAGTTCCTTGTTGCATGATTAGTTACTGGGTGTATGAAATTTTTCTTTCTCGTGAGGTGTCACGTGAGCTAGTTGAGGTGGATAGTTTTGTCATCTCCAATGCAATGAGGTAAATGAGAGTATAGCATGTAAATCATTTTTAGAGTGTTAGTAATTTTTACATGGTTTCTCACTAAGGTTTATTGCATCTTTTGCTATTCCATTTTATAACGAGGGGAGTAGTTAGAAACTTATTTGTCCATGTGTGAAATAATTTAGTAGTGGCACTAAATTTAAGTTATCATGATCATTGATTGATAGAATGAGGGCACACAATGTCTTATAATATAGGGGTAGTGTTGCTCGAGGACAAGCAAAGTTATTTAGGGGTGTTGATGAGTGGTGTTATTAGCACTCATTCATTCTTATTATTGGTGCACAATGCCTTGATTTG
Source organism: Capsicum annuum (assembly GCF_002878395.1). NCBI lineage: Eukaryota > Viridiplantae > Streptophyta > Magnoliopsida > Solanales > Solanaceae > Capsicum > Capsicum annuum. The sequence goes on from NC_061118.1 coordinate 19,118,671, forward strand.
AATGAATAATTGAGAAAAACTTGTGCTTAGATGCACTAATATAAACTCGATGAAGGTAAAAAAGCTATGGAAGTCAAAAGATGTGGAGTGGAGCTAAAAATGATAAAGAGGAAGCATAGAAGAGTGCAGTTGAAGACCTAGATTACATCAGCTCCAGTTATCGTGACCGCGGTCCTCTAGCTACAGTCATAATCGATCAAGATAGTAAGAGCAATGCGGTCGCATAATCTACTCGCGATCGCACAGGCACTGTCGCATTAAAATACATGTGCTCGTGGATTAGCGGGAACTGACCCAACGATAGAATTGTAAAATATCATGGATGAATCCCAAATCATATATAAGAAAAAACCCTTTATTTATTGGGTATTGCTTGTCTCACAATATAGTTTTGCATTCTAGGCTTTAAACCGTAATTGGGAAAGTGTGTAATAAACTTAGGAGACTCAAATTTCTTTGTTTCATATTGTAAAAAGAATGTTTTGATTGAACCACATGGTATATCTCTTTTTACTTTCTTCATGAGTAGCCAAGTAATTTAGTCTTGGGATTATGTTGAATTAGTGTGTAATTGTGTATGGGTATTGCTGTGTTTACATAGATTTTAGTTGTTGAGTATGGATTTCACCATTTCTTAAGAATTATAAGTTGGGATTTGATGGGTGAAAACTCCAAATTTCCACTTAGGTTTGATAGGTGAAAGCCTCAAGCTTTAGAAACCCTTTGTCATCCTCGAAAGAGGGTCTTACGTGAATGTTAGGTAACCCATAACATCCTCTAAAGAGGGTTATCGTGACACAAAGCAATGGTAAACAACTAAGTCTATGGTTCAAAACCCTTTGCAATCCCAGAAATAACTATTTACGGAGTGTAAATCATGTCAAGAGCATTATCCTTGAAATAGCGATGCTTGGTTGAGGTTTTGGGTGGTTATATATACTCCACACGTATTAGCTGCTCTAAAGAGCCAATAGGTGAAATCATTGTGGTTTTATCAAAAGATTGACCTTAATGAAATTCAACCTAGCCTACCATTACTTTACAACTAAGTGCCTCGATAAACCAACATTATCCCACATACATTACCTTTAAGGAGACATAATCCCAAGATTCCTCCAAATCTTGAATTTAGACCCAAGATAGAATTCACTCCTTACTAGTAAAGTTTGTGTGAAGGAGTTTTGACAAATTTCCCCCCATTTACTTATACATGTTGTTTCCATTAGCATTTCAGGTAACCTTATAGTAACTTGAGCACCCATAGGTTGGAAGTCTATAACATTCACTCCTTTAGATTCGACCCAATTTACATTGGGTTACTTGATAATGACCATCTCATCCATCAAATATGGCAGTGAGTTAAGCATTATAAGTGACCATTCTAGATAAGGAGGCATTAGCACAACAGGGACAAAGTTCCACTATTACACATTGCTGTGAGGGACTTCTTGAGAAGAATAACCTGATATGGTGTATGGAGCGAATGTAGATGATATTTGATATTGACAGTCATATTTTGGAGACCGGTAGGAAGAGGCTCAGTTTTTAGGAGTGTAGAAATTAAGATATCTGGGTTTAGCAGAGCACCATTATTACAAGTGACCTTTAATCGTTATCAGTTAGGGTTGATGATAAGACCACTCAGTTATTACAACCCCACTTTGGTATGAGAGTTTTATGTATCATATCGTGACATAGTAGTTCTTTCAAAGTTCAGGTTTATAGTTTTGATGAGACATATGGAGCAACCATAACTTGAATAGAGCTTTTGTACCTCTTTTTCCAGATCGAATTACTAGTGACCATCGTTGATTCGACGATCAACCAAGGCTGATTTCAGAGATTGGGTGAGCTCTTGCAGTCGGAGTTACCCTTTTTCTTTCTATTTATCCATGTCTACTCTTTCATTTCTAGAGAAAATACATTTGACTATTTTGTACTTAAGGTTCATTTGTAGTTGCTCTTGTACTAACATCATTGAGTCTAGTTGCTCTTGTACTAACATTATTGAGTCTCAATAGTTGCTTCCCTTTATCTATCTATTAGACTATTGTGACTTCTTTATTGTTGTCTTAACCTTTTTAACGTTGATTTTCATATTTTAGGCAATTTTCCACCAAGTTATCCCATTTTCTGTGGCTCTGAGCTATAGTTTGGCTTACCTACTGGCGGGATATAGTAGGTGCCATTATGATCCGTAAATCGGGTCGTGATATAGTGACACCTAGGTAAATCAAATACTTGGAACTGTGATCCTCTACTAACATCTAGTCCCTTAGCCCATAAACATTGGGATCACATAATCGGCCCTTATAACAAAGTTCACCATGTCCCCTTTGGGAGAATACTTTACACCGTGTGTTAATGTACTTCATCAATCAACTACTCTGTATATGGTTATCACTCTATTTTTACTTCACCTCTATTACAAGGGATGACTCTGAACCATTTTTTGTGATCACCCCACCATCACTTATATCAAACGAACCCCCAAATGATCTATCGGTAAATATCCTTAGCCAACTCTTTTTTCTCATCTATAAAATGAACTATACTTCCTAAACACCACCTACAAAGAGCTTTTGAAACCTCATTTTCTTTAACCGAGTGGTAGAGCACATTCATGTTATAGTATTTAAATAGTTCCAACCACCTCCTCTAGTTGAGATTTAACTCATTATGGCTGAGCAACTCTTGTGATTGGTGAAAATGTCAACAAGTACCTCTAAAAATAATGTCTTCAAATTTTTATGGTGAAAACTACTGCAGCCAACTCTATATCTGTCACGACCCTAACCAGGGCCTGGCCATTATGGGTATCTCAAGTCCAACAAGGATAGTAAACCACCCCTTGCACCTAACCAACAGAACACAATACCCCAATGTCAGATGAGTTTTAAACATTTAACAAGATAATATAAGATAAACTAGAATACTTCTGGATAATTCAACGGCCGACAACCAGTTAAAAAAACCAATCAACATAACCATCCAAGTGAAAAGTAATCCAACAAAGACTTCTAAAAAAACCAAAATTAATAAAGTGTCGGGGCTTGCCCCCGACCCTGACAATGACAATAACAATGCCAATGATAATGTATGGGACTTGCCCCCGACCTTGACAATGACAACAACAATGATAATGATAATGTAAACTCTCAATTCTAGTCTGTGATAAGAATTGATGAAATGTGTAAGTATTTTGAAAAATGGAAGCTCACTACTTCACCAGAACGAATCGACAAACCAAGACGATCCACCTAACTTTGCGTAGGAAAAGTAGAAGTATCTCCGGTGCTTACATCGCGTGGGGATACAAAATTCGGAGAAGGTTAGAGGGTTGATCACTAGCATGTAACTCAGGGATAAAGGATAAAATAATTCCATGGATAAATATTCAAAACAAGTCCAAAATCCAACACACATAATCATATGCAAATACATAGCTATATATAATGTGCGCGGTAAGGAACAAAGCTTAGCATGAACTTTAAAACGTTAGCCTAGATTGTGTAGATCAACCATCATAACATAAGAAGGCACCCACGGGCTATATGAGTCTATCTCTCCCCTAGCTAGAAAGGCCCCAGGATGTCTGGCCGCACGAAATAGAGGGTATACATATGGATTATGGGGGACTCGAACCTCCTGATATATCAAAGTGACACAAGCACCCAATCATGTAATATAATATAAGGGACTCGAACTACCTTATCATATGAAAATAAGAAGGGGTACTCAAACCACCTAGTAGTGTAGACCCCTGTGTCGGGAAATATGGTTTCCAAGATTGGTCCCTCGGGACCTCCACTTTCAAGACTCATCAACACAACCCTCATTAAATCCCAATTAGATCATTTATCACACATTCCAATTCATTGAACCATGATACACATTTAGGCATACATTGTTCGTATCCTCATACCAAATACACTTACAAGGTAGCATCGACATGCCAAAACAATTTCGTCATTTGGGAAAACTAACAATACTTTGGTTCAATTATGCATTAGCTTGGGGAATTTCACAACCCTATATGGTTCTATCAAAAATCATTATGCTTCATTAACTTTTCACATTGTCCAATAGTTTAACAGTATTTCAATATACATACTTTTCATATTCAAAAAAAATTTAACAACATCAGGTTGAGTTCATTACCACTTCAAAAGTCACAAGTTGGGGGAAATCACAATCCCTTAGTTTATTCACAATACCCATGCTCCCCACCAGTTCAAACCATAATCAAAGAATGAAAAATCATATGTAAACCATAGAAAACATAGTTCAAAAACAAACATTCAAAAAACTCAACCCATGTTTCAAAACCATCAATAATACCATATGAACAACACTTTAAAACACACTCTTTTAACAAATTAGAAATTAGGGAAGATGTCACGACCCAATTTTGGAGTCATGATGGCACCTACCATAGCCCACTAGTAGGAAAGCCAAAACTATAACCTGGAGCTGATGCAGTGGTTTACCTTGTTAGGAACATCCAATATGGACCCTATATGGGAACATAATATAACAAAGACATTCCACAAAGAAACAACTAATATTCGAATACCATTCCTATGACCTGATAGTATTAGTATAAGGGCATCCCTACATTCGACAATAGAAATTACAACTCAACATCTAATAGTCTTAAATAGTATTATACATTCGTCTCGAATAAAAAAGACAAAATAAGGATAGAAGGGAAAAGGGCAAATCAAACTCTAAATGCTCATCCTGTCTGCTGATGATCAACACCACATGATTTTGACTTAATGGCGGTAACTAGAACTCGGTTCTACACCAAAAATGTAGTATGAATTCCAAAACATGGGTTCTAAATAGGCATCATTGGCTGACTAAGCTAAATTATAATATAAGGCCAATATATAGTTAAGTAATATCTTCAAGTCAAGGTACAAAATTGAACCTGAATGTTCTTCGATATCACTGTATAGGATAACTAATCAACTAGAACAATAGCACGTCATTCCATATCCACATATACCATAACTTTCATACAACATGAGTAATCATTTTGTAAACGTAAAGGCGCATATATACACTAACAATTATAAATTACGATAATCAACACAACTACCATCATTAGAGTAAAAAGCAAAAGAACTTTCCACAACATCCCATACCGCTGGGAAGTACACTTAAGAAAGACAAACAAAGAACTCATCATGACGTTCCATACCACTGGAGAGTACACCAAAAGATTAATTCATCAACAAATCAAGGCACAACTACACAACAAATTTCACCAAAGCTGCGGGTTATACTTTCGCGCCATGGCCTCTTACAGAGGTCTACAATCATCATCAATATCATAATTTGATAGAACAAAGCTCATATCACCATAACTTTGTTATATTGTTATTTACTATCGAATTTATTAATGAATATCATGTTTAGCCTATACTAGCTAGCCTCAATTTCCATGAGCCACTAATTTTCAAGTTTAATAGTTTACTAGTCATCAAATAAGGAAAAGCTACAAGTTACCAACACAATTATTTATTCACCCATCACAAATTTATCTTCTAGATAACCTCCTAAATATATAAGTCATCAATTTAGCCACCACGACATCACATAGTAAATGTTGAATTATCTACTAGTAATAAAATACTATGTGTATTATCATTGAGCATATCAAAACCTTGAGGACTAGTTTCCATATTTTAACTAAGTATGATCCACCAACTAGCTCACTAGGCTTCTACCCTACAAGTCATGGTCATATAGTAGAGACAATTAGTTATCACATAAGCCACTTTACTAGGCAAATTTCCATAATGTAACCATTTATCCAAGTTAAGTAGATTTACTAGGTGAGCCCTAGGTTCTACACAAGATTAAACATATCAATTAGCCTTAACGTAAAACTCGGCATAATCGACTTCTAGTTACTACTTAGAGTTAACAAGGGTCACACCTCTTATCTATGTAATTTATGACAAAGAATGGATATCAATTTACCAAGGAAGATATCATGTCCCAAGTACACAAATGGGTTTAGAAACACAAGGCATAACCTTACATACAACTATGCATTCACATAATTATACCACGCATAACATTATCACGTCATTATTACCGCATTTGGATTCATCGGGCATCATCGTAACATAAGCATATCCTCCGGATTCACCGGGCATGATCATAACATGAATATATCCTCTAGATTGACTGGTCATCATCATAACATCAACATATCCTCTGGATTCATCGAACATCATCATAATATCAATTTATCCTCTGAATTCACTGGGGAACATCATAAAATCAATAATCCTTTGATGCACCAGGCATCATCATAACATCAATATATCCCCCGAATTAACTCAGCATAATCACAATATTAATATATCTTTCAGATTCACCGAGCATCATCATAACATTAACACATAACATCATACTTTAATATTAATCATCGCTACATAATATAAGTAGATACATGAGCACTAGTATCTATATGATATATGCAATCATCAGTTTTCCAAGTAAACATGTTTATAATCAAGTCAATTATAAGTCAAGTGCATGCTCTTGAAATGCCTCTTTTACTCCCACTTTTCATAATACTAACCCCAAAGGAAAATCCTTCACATAAACATTAGCTTAATCATTAGGATTGGTTCATAGCAAGAATGACAAACATAATTAGAGGTTCACTTGGTGAACTCATCAATAAAAAAGCGATAGCATGACCATAGGTTCAGTTTACAAGAATTTCGAAGGCTATCCATAACAAGATAACAAGATAACCAATTAATTATACACATCATCCAACCAGTGATCACATGCATAACTGACAATCGAGTTTAAGCATTATAACCTCAATAATATAACTTAGACGTTCCACAAGTATCTAGGTCACTATGGAATTACATAGTTCAAGCTTAAGGTGGGTCAAGTCCCACTCCTAAATCCCAATAATGCCGAAGTTCACTTCTATAAAACTAAGTTTTACCCAGAATTAGGCGATGTTATCTAAATCACACCATAAAGGCTTATCAATTCTTACTACCTATAAGGAAAAATCTTCATCAAGTATCCTTTCTAAGTCACCCCAAACATTAAGGCCAATTTATAACTAGTCATATCTAGGTCAACATACTCTTAAGGTGAGTAAACAACATCATTCTGAATTGTTAGAACAACTAAAGTGTTCTCATACTTTTCATGAGACTACAAGTAGAATTATTAAAGGTTCTAGGCTATAGTTAAGCATCACATCTTACATATGTAATAGCCTACAAGAATCAACTAATCCCAAATGTCACCAATCATCCATTTATCTTCTAAGACCCCACCCAATTTCATAAGATATCAATAATTATACAAAAATCAAGCTCAATATAACTACTACGAGTAAGCCTAACCTACCTTGAGTCCAAATTGCTTACGAATCAACAAGGTTTGCCTTTTCTTTTCTTGAAGCTTTTTCTTCCATGAGCCAAGCTATCATACCACAATCTAAGCATCATTTGAAAAATAACAACACCCATTATGGCACCATTATTCCATGGGTCCAAAATGGCACCAAACCCCTAAGTGGGTCCCACCTTCGAAATATGAGTTTCTAAGACCAACCCAATGCTCAACTATCATTAAGGAGCTCTAACCCTCAAGAAATTTAAGTAAATCAATTACATTTGTGGCTACAATTGAGCCTTAAAGACTTAGTGGATTTGGGACTAGAAATCAAGAAATTAACACCAAACTAGAGGGAATCATACATTTTATTTGTAGAAAAAATGGATTACACAAGTTATTCAAGCTCCATATGAACCCACAAGACTCACTTTGGAGATTTTTTGCTCTACTAGGGTTTAGAAATCAAGAGGGAGGCAAAAAAGGGCAAAAATTTCAGGCAAAACAGCCTTTAAATAGGCTTGCCCAGGTCATGGTTCTCGCGGCTGTGAACCCCACTTGTATGCGGTCGCGGTACCATGTTTGCGCCTCATCCATCTCGATCTCGGTATATCTCCCTATGCCAGGTATAGATGAAGCTTAGAACTTTTTTTGGGGGTTCGAAGAATGCTTTAAGATGCTTCCAGTGTTTGTTTCAAGCAAATGAGATAGTAACCACATAGATTTTGATGTTCTAGATATGTTAGAGAAGCTAGATTTTGCATCTAGATTTTGACGTTCTAGATATGTTGGAGAAGATGGATTTTACATTGAAGGTCGTTTTACTGAAGTTTCTAGTCGATGGTCAATTTGAATTAATGAAGAATTCAAATTGGGAAAGTGGTTCAAAAAACCAAATAAACCGCTAGGTAACCGAATTATCAATTTTATCTAGTCAATAATGAGTTGGGGAAACTATGGAGAAGCTCTATCAGGAAAAACAAACAAGAACACATATAATTACTTGAAAGGTCATTACAATGTCCACTACTAAGGAACTTTCATCCCTGAAAGTTAAAGATGAAAAAAATATCTGAAGTCTCGAACAAATGGGGATATTGGGCCCATATCTCACTCTCAATTCCTAAGTAGCCTCCTCTACTGGGCGATGCCTTCTCTAAACCTTGACTATCAAAATTTCTCTAGAACATAATCGCCTCACATCACTATCAAAAATAATCACGGGCTCCTCCACAAAGGACAACTACTCATCTAATTGGACTGAGTCCCAACTAAGCACATGAGAAGGATCAGGAATATCTTTTGCAACATAGAGACATAAAAAATTGGATTAACAGTGGCATAGTCAGGAGGTAAATCTTACTTATTAGCCACCTTGCCCACTACATAGAGGATCTCAAAATAACAAATATAGCATGGGCTAAGCTTACCCTTCTTTACTCATCTCATCCCACCTCTCATAGGTGAAAAATAAATGCACACACGATCACCAAATCTAAATCTCAAGGCATGGAGTCTACGATTAGCATAGGCATTTTTCCTACTCTAATCTGCTCTCAGCCTATCCAGTATCACCCCAACCCTAGACAACAAGCCCTGAACCAAATTTGTATAACAGGGTATAACCTTGTAAGTCTCAAACCATTCTATTGGAGAACGAAATCTCCTACCATAAAATGCCTCATAAAGTGCCATCTCAATACTCGAATAGAAACTATTGCCCCAGACGAACTCTGCCAATGCTAGGTGTTGATCCTACTTTCCTCTAGAGACCATAACACAGGCTCGGAGCATATCCTCAAGAACCTGAATAGTCTGGTCGATCTAACAATCTATCTGCCGATGAAAGGCTGTCTCAAATCCACTAGAGTACCCAACTCTTTCTAAAATACTTTCCAAAACCTCAAAGTAAATACAAAACCACGGTCTAATATAATAGACACAGGGACCCCATGTAAATGAATTATCTCTCAAACATAAATCTAGGCTAACATCTCTACATTGAAGGTCTTCTGAATATGTAGGAAATGCGTCTACTTGGTCAAGCAATCCATAATAACCCAAATACCATCATACCAAGGGAAGGATGAGGCAAACCACTAATGAAGTCCATGGTAACCCTTTCCTATTTCTTCTCTGGAATTGGTAACCTCTGAGTCAATTCGCCTAGACGCTGATGCTCGGCCTTAGCCTGATGATTATATAGGAAACAAGCTACAAAGTCTACCACATCTCTCTTTATACTATCCCACTGATAATGTGACCTCAAATCTCTATACATCTTGGTCGTATCATGATGAATAGAATTTCTAGAACAGTGGGCCTCATGAAAAATTGACTAAATCAAATCATCAAGTTGGGAAACACAAACACGACCCTAAAATGAAGACCTCGCCTCCACACGAGCCAAAATCCTTACGAGAACAAAATTATCTAGAAAAACCATCAAATTGACTAAGGAATGGATGTCCCATGCCAAGGGACTTTGAGAAACTGATATATATGCCAAACTACCCATACTCACTGCCTTGCGACTCAAGGCTTCAACCACTATATTCTCCTTACCCGGATGATACAAGATGGAAATATCGTAGTCCTTCTCGCTGGGTCAGAAGATGTCAAAGGCTATGATGATTGGTGAAAATCATGCAATGCACACCATAAAAGTAATGCCTACAAATCTTGAGCGTAAGAACTACCACCGCCAACTCCAAATTATTAGTGGGGTAGTTGCGCTCATGCAACTTAAGCTATTGAGAAGCATAGTCAATGACACGACCTTAATGCATCATAACACATCCAAGACAAACACTAGATGCATCACAAAACACTGTGAATCCCTCCCCCTTAACTGGAAGGGCTAACAGTAGGGCTAAAATGAGACAATGTTTGAGCTTTTCAAAGGACAACTCAACTCTTTGGCCCATCGCAAAGGAACTTCCTTTTGAGTCAGTCTAGTTATAGGGGAAGATATGGTAGCAAAACTATCAACAAAGATCCTATAATAACATGCCAAACCAATAAAACTATGAACCACATTCGAAGAGGTAGGCCTAGCCCAATTATGAATCACTGAAATCTTAGTTGGGTCTACCATAATACCCATCTTGGATACTAGGTGTCCAAGAAATGACACTAACTCAACCCAAAACTCGCACTTGGAGAACTTCACAAAAAGCACATGCTCTCGCAAAACATGGAGCACAATCCTCAAGTATTATGCATGCTCCTCACTACACCTCAAATATATAAGATATCATTAATGAATATGATAACAAAGGAGTCTAGATAGGGTCTGAACACATGGTTCATCAGGTTCATAAACTGGCTACGGCATTAGTCATCCCAAAAGACATCACCAAGAACTATAGAGACCATAACGGGTTCTAAAGGCCGTCTTTTGGATATCCTCAACCCGAATCCTCAACTAATGGTAATCAAACCGCAAATCTTTCTTAAAAAATATAGTTGCACCCTAAAGGTAGTCGAATAAATCATCAATAAAAGGCATCAGATAATGGTTCTTCACTATCACCTTGTTAAGTTACCTATAATCAATACATATTTGCAACCCATTTTTCTTCTTTACAAACAAAATAGGGGCTCCCCACGGGGACACACTTGGCCTAATAAGAACCTTAACCAAGAAGATCTCGGAGCTAGGAGTTCAGCTCCTTAAGCTCAGCAAAAGCCATACGATTAGGTTCCATGGAAATAGTCGGGTGCCAGGATCAAGGGTAATAGCAAACTCAACCTCACGGTCAGGGGGAATACTAGGAAGATCAGTAGGAAACACATCAAGAAACTCACACACAATAGGAATAGAGTCATGGGTCAGAGTCTCTACATGGGTATCACATACATAGGCAATATATGACTCGCAACCCCTCGACATAAGCCATCTACTACAAACTTAAGAAATAATCCCCATTGGCTCGTGGCTAATCACTCCCTGCCACACAACTCGGGGTACGCCCGGCATGGCGAAAGTAAAGATCTTGGCAAAATAATCCATGACCGCTTGAAAGTGGGATAATCAGTCCATGCCCAAAATCACATTGAAATCTAACATATCCAGAATAATAAGATCAGCATAACTATCAATATCACTAACTGTGATAACACATGATCTGAATACTTAATCCACTACTAAAAAATCACATACTAGAGTAGATACGCACAATGGCATAGATAATAAATCACTAGTCAAGTCCAACTGTGATGCATAATATGAAGATATTTAAGAATAAGTAGATCCAATAACCAACTTACGGTATACCAAAATTACACCTATAACTACAATATTCGAAAGCTCAGCCTCGAGTCTAGCAGGTACTACATATAACAGACCACGCCCACCACCTGGGTTGCACTTGACCAACCTCATATCCTGCTTGTCTAAGTACCACCTTAAGCACCCTCATAACCATCCATACGACATTATGAACCACCTCTACTTGAAGAATGAACTGCCCTAGTGGGAGTTTCTCCCTAAGCAGAAACAACTATCACCCCACGACTAGGGCACTCTCTAGAGAAATAATTAGAAAGTCCACCAGTAAGGCAAAAATCATAAGTAGAAACAAAACTCATAGATCTAGCTGATCCGGTATAGCTTCCATGCCTAACATTGCCTACAGATAAACTTCTCAAAGATTGATCACTACCTTACTAGGGAAACCACTAGTAATAAATTGACCACCATCAACAGTTTGAAGAGCTGCATGAACTTGTCATCTAGTCTAACTCTGAGGATGAAAACATAGGCTTGGAGAATGTCCAGCATAAGAAATACCAACCCTAAATTAGGAATTACTTTGGCTCCTACCAAATCTGCCCTGAAACTCAAGCTTTTTATCACAGACCTTATGCTGTATGTCTTCCATCACTCTAGCATAATCAGTAACCTCAGTAAAGGTCCTACCTTCATCAACCAAACTCTGCCTAGCCATCAAAATAGGAAGTCTCAATCCTCTCACAAAGCAGCAGACTCTATCATACTCTATATCATAGATAGAAGTCACATGCCTAGCCAACTCATGAATATAAGCTTCATACTCAATGACTTTTATAGAACCCTACTTCAATCTAGAGAACTAATCTCTAAAACAATCTCTAAGGTTACACAACATAGACTTCTCTAAGAACATCTCAGAGAACAACGGAAGATCCAACTGGCCTAGAACTCATAAAACCCTTCCACCAGTGCCAAGTAGACAAATCAACCTGAAATATGGTGTAATACATACCGCAGGTCTCAACCTAACCCATGAGGCTTATCCACACAAGCATTTAGAAACTCCAATGCATCCTCTTCAGGAGCACTAAAACACCTAAGTGGGGCAAACCTTAAGAATTTACCCAACGTATTACGCTCTGCAGTAGATAAAGCAGGCTGGGTCACAACTGGTTGAGCGACTGCCGACTAAACAACTACTAAAACAGGAGGTACTTAAACTCCTGGAGATGTAGCTGTAGGCTGTACTCCTATCTTAGTAGACTGCAAACCATCAACAAAATCCAACAGCAGAACTAAAGCATCTCTAAGCAAAGAAGAGGGGATGATTCCTAATAGAGCCTGGGTTGGTCCCTGGCCCACCCTTGGCTGATGTGGAGGAGTCTCTGGCTCAAGTGCAGGCATAGGGTTCAAGGGAGGTCCAGTCTGATCTCTAACAGGAGACACATCATTAGTCTGGGTCTCAGGACCCTCCCCATGTATAACTATAGCATGAGTTCTGGGCATCTGTGAAAGATTAAAGTCAAGAGGATATCAAACAAACTAAATCAAACTCTTAGCACGATATGAGTAAAAGAAGTAAGGGAATCCTAAAATGTCCTATAGCCTCCTGGGGATAGAAAATAAACGTCAATATTTTAATTTGCAAGACTCTATTAGACACTTGCTCTTGTACCAATTATATCAGTGAAACCTAGGCTCTTATATCAATTTTTCACAGCCTAATTTCTGAGTCATGATGGCATCTACCATAACCCACCAGTAGGTAAGCCAACACTATAACCCAGAGCTAATGCAATGGCTTACCTTGGTAGGAACGTGCAACATAGACCCTATATAGAACACAATATAACAAAGACATTCCACATAGAAATAACTAATATTCGAATACCAATCCCATGACCTAATAGTATTAGTACAAGAGCATCTTTATATTCAATAATAGAAATTAAAACTCAACATCTAATAGTCTTAAATAGTCTTATACATTCATCTCGAATAAAAAAGAAAGAATAAGGATAGAAGAGAAAAATGGAAACTTAAACTCAAAGAGCTCACCCTATCTCTTAATGATCAGCACCGCATGATCTCGACTTAATGGCAGTAACTAGAGCACGAGTCTGCACCAAAAAGGTACAGAAGTGTAGTATGAGTACAAAAACATGGGTACTCAGTAAGCATCATCAATCGACTGAGCTAAATTATAATATAAGGACGACATAGAGTAAGATAATAAATTAAAGTCAATGTACAGAATCAAACCTAAATCTTCTCTAATATCATTGTATAAGATAACTACTCAACTAGAACAAGAGTACGACATTCCATATCCATATATATAATTACTTTCATACAACATCAGTAATTCTTTTTAAAATGTAAAGTTGCATCTACACACAAACAATCATGTAATTACTATAATCAATAAACTACCATCATTAGAGTATAAAGAAAAAGAACTTACCATGATGTCCCATACCACTGGGAAGTACACTCACAGAAGACAACTAAAGAACTCGTCATGGCGCCCATACCACCGGAAAGTACACCAAAAGATCAATTCATCAACATATCAAGGCACAACTACACAAGAAACTTCACCAATGTCATGGGTTGTACATTCCTGCCACGACCTCTTATTAAGGTCTAGAATCATCATCAATACAACAATTTGAAACAATGAAGCCGATATCACCATATCATGATTATAAAGTTATTTAATCTCTAATTTATTAATAAACTTTATGTCTAGTCTATACTAGCTATCCTTCATTTCCATGATCCACTAGTTTGCAAGTCTAGTAGTTTACTAGTCATCAATTAAGGAAAACCTACAAGTTACCAACACTATTATTTATTCACCTATCATAAATTTATCTTTTAGTTATCCTCCTAATTATATAAGTGATCAATTAAGACACCTCAACATCACATACTAGATGTCAACTTAACCACTAGTAATACAATACTAAGTCTATTATCATTGAGCACATCACAACCTTAAGGACTAGTTTCCATATTTTAGCTAAGTATGGTCCACCAACTAGCTCACTACGCTTCTAGCCAACAAGTCATTGTCATTTATTAGAGACAACTAGTTATCACATAGGCCACTTTATTAGGTGAAATTCCATAATGTAACCATTTATCCAAGTCAAGTAGATATACTAGGTGAGCCCCAGGTTCTATACAAGATTACACATATTAGTTATCCTTAACCCAAATCTTAGCATAATCCACTTCAAGTTACTATTTAGAGTTAAGAAGGGTCACACCTCTTAACTAGTAATTTATGACAAAGAATGGATATCAATTTACCAAGGAAGGCATCATGTCCCAAGTACATAAATGGGTTTACCCAAACACGACATAAGCTCACATACAACCATGCATTCATATATATACTTACCACACATAACATTATCAGATCATCATTACCTCTTTTGTATTCACCAAGCATCATTATAACATCAACATATCTTCAGATTTTATCGGGCATCATCATAACATCAACATATCCTATGGATTCACTAGGCATCATCATAACATCAATATATTCTCTAGATTTATCGGTAATTATCATAAAATCAGTATATCCTTAGGATTTACCAGGCATCATCATAACATCAATATATCCTACGAATTCACCGAGCATCATTATAACATTAATATATCCTTCGAATTCACAAGGCATCATCATCATATTAAGATAACTTTAAAGACAATGATATACATATACATATGTAGTCTAATCAACAAGCATGTGCAACCCACAATGATAGAGTATAAGTGATGTAAGGTAACACATAACATCATACTTTACTATTAATCATCACAACATGATATAAGTATATGCATGAGCACGAGTGTCTAAATGATATACGCTATACCACTTTTCCAAGTTAACATATTTATAAGAAAGTCGATTATAAGTGAGGTGCATGCTCTCTAAATACCTCTTTTACTCCTACTTTTCACAATACTAACCCCAAACAAAAATCCTTCACCTAAACATTAGTTCATTCATTAGGCTTTGGTCATAGAAAGAGACATAATCATAATTTCTGGTTTACTTGGTGAACTCGTCAATAGGCAAGTGATAGCATAACCATAGGCTAAATTTATAACACTTTCCAAGGCTATCCATATCATGACAACAAGATAATCAATCAAGTATATGCATTATCCAACCACTGAACACATGCATAACCAACAATCGAGTTTAACCATTTTAACACAATAACCAAACTTAGACATTCCACAAGTATCCGGGTCAGTAGGGAATTACATAGTTAAAGCTTAAGGTGGGTCAAGTGCCATTTCTAAATCCCAATAAGGCCAAAGTTCACTTCTACAAGACTAAATTATACCTATAATTAGGCAAGGTTATCTAAATCACCCCAAAGGGCTTATCAAACCTTACTACCTATAAGGTAAAATCATCTTCATGTATCCATTCTAAGTCACCCCAAACACTAAGGCTAATTCATAACTAGTCATATTTAGGTCAACATACTTTTAAGGTAAGTAAACAACATCATTATCATATATTTGAGAAACTAAAGTATTCTCATACTATTCATGAGACTACAAGTATAACAATCTAAGGTTCTAGGCTATAGTCAACCATCACATCTTACATGTGTAATAGCCTATAAGAATCAACTAATCCTAGATGTCACCAATCATCCATTTATCATCTAAGAACCTACCCAATATTACAAGATATCAATAATTATACTACAATCAAGCTCAATCTAACTACGAGTAAGCCTAACCTACCTTAAGTCCAAATTTTTGACGAATCAAAAAGATTTGTTTTTCCTTTTCTTAAAGCTTCTTCTTCCATGAGCCATACTATCACAACACAATCTAAGACTCATTAGAAAAATAACAACACCCATTATGACACCATCATTCATGGGTCCAAAGTGACACTAAATCCCTAAGTGGGTCCTACATTAAGAAAATGAGTTTTTGTGACCAGCCCATTGCTTAACTATTATTAGGGAGCTATAACCCTCAAGAAATTTAAGTAAATTAATCACATTTGTGGCTACAATTGAGTCTCAAAGACTTAGGAGATTTGGGACTAGAAATCAAGAAATTAACACCAAACTAGAGGGAGTCTTACATTAGATTTGTAGAAAAATAGAATACACAAGTTATTTAAGATCCTAATCAACCCACCAGACTCACATTGGAGATTTTTCACTCTATTAGGGTTTAAATCTCAAGAGGAAAGCATAAAATAGCCAAAATTTTGGGCAAGACAGCCTTTAAATAGGCTTACCCAGGCCTTGATTCTCACAGTCATGGACCCCGCTTGGCTGCAGTTATGACACGACATTCATGCCTCACCCACGGCAGTCGCGGTATCTCTCCCTATGCCAGGCATAGCTGAAGCTTGGAACTTGGTTTTGGGCTTCGGCCAATGCCTCAAGATGCTACCAAAGTTATTTTCGACCAAATAAAATATTTAACCACATAGATATTGATGTTTCAAATGTGTTAAAGAAGTCGTATTTCATATTTTAGGTTGTTTTACTAATGTTTCCACTTGATTATCTATTAGAACCAACGAAGATTTTAAATTAGGAAATTGGTTCTAAGAATAAATAAACTGTCAGGTAACCGCACTATTGGTTCCAGCAAGTCACTAATGATTTGGGGTAGCTATTGAGAAGTTCAAGCTCTATCGGCAAAAATAAACAAGAACACAAATAATGACCCAAAGGGTCATTACGGAAGAGTAATATGCCTAAAATACAAAGTTTCACAAAAAGAATTAAGCCCCTGAGCCCTTGGAAAACCTACTTCTTTTAAACCCTAAGTATCTTGCTTGAGAGAGTTCTAAGAGTATTTAATCACATTATGAATAAGAAATAACCCCTATGAACATGGTGTTTTAATTGGGTAAGAATATATTTCTCCAAAGTGCCCTCAAATTAAAAGCTAAAATTTTATCATCGGTATCTACGGTTCACTATAGGACTCATAGGGATTTATTACGACTCGCCACCATGATACATTGACTAGAAAGTATCAAGGGAACACACACTTTATTAACCCTACAATTCAACTAATATAACTCATAATGGGACCTTATGACTCGTAAGGTCCAGTCGTAGTCAACACAAAAACCATTCGGGATGAACACTGGATATCCTATGATTTACACATAATGGGTCATAATGAGTCCTTACGACTAGTAATAAGCCACTCATACTACGATAAAAAAATCAACACACACTATTTAGGCTACAATTTGAGTCAAATAAGTTGTCAAGACACCTTATGACTCATTGGGTAAGTCGTAGTCAGGACAATGAAGCTAAATTTTAGAAATATTAGAGATCAACACCTGGGGTGTTTCATTCTCCCCCTTAGGATCATTCATCCCCTAATGATGGGTCAAGGCATCCATTATCACCACTAAACATAGAAACACACCCATACTTACCTCTAATAAAGATAGAAAATAAAGATGTTAAGATCGTATATACTTTAAGCATGATTTTTTCGAGTAGGGAATAGGAATGGATACTTGGACTTCATGTCCTCCTTGGTATCCCATGTATCTTCCTCATACTTTTAGTTCCTTCAAAGATACATTATCAAAGCCTCATACTACTTCTACAATAATGTAAGACCCTGTAAGATTCCCTTATAGTTTAAACCTTAGATGCGTGTTGAATGAAGTGTAATTTTGTCCCTAAGAGATTATAAAAGGACTCCCTAATTGATTAGTATTTTAAAATTTTATAATTTTCATAAAAATGACTTTATATGGTGTGAGAAATTGAGTTAGCTTTCCAATGAAACCAATTTCTTCAAAATTTAATATCAGAGTGAGAAGTTATGGCTATTTTCCTAAGCATTATAAGAATTACCTAAGTTTGACGGTCGATGTGACGGACAGTCAAGTCTTCAATGAACAATCGATCATCCTGTCAAACCAAGGCAGTGACTCCTTTTTCTAGCCATTATCAGACGGACAAAATGGTGAACCGCCAAAAATTTGATAGACCTCGTAGTGACCCTCAAGCGGAGGCAGTATGGCCTTATCCTGGCCCTCGTACGATGGATGATCTAGTGGATAGTCAAACTTTCGATGAACCATCATTTTGACCATCGCATTAAGGCAGTGTGTTCCACTTTTATCCCTCAAGCAACGAATGATCTGGCAGACCGTCAAACTTTCAACGGACCATCATTTCGACCATCGCAAACCCCTATCTATAATTTTTAACTCATTTTTAAAAGGGTATTTTGGTCCTTCCTACTCCTTTAAACCCTTATAACATAATAGATAAACCAGCAGGCCTCATTTTTTCATCTCTAACTCTTAAGGACTAGGGTTTTCTCCTCGAAATCATATTAAAGCAAGAATTATTCCCCAAGAAATCTAAGAACTCAACAAATATTATGCTAGGTAGTTGAAAATTTAATCTCCCAAGTTTAAAGAATTTAAGAACCCTCTCCTAAGAGTAAGAAGAGGAAAGTTAAAGGTAACTTGTTCATCCAATCTCCTAATCTAAGGTATATGGGGTTTTGAACAAGGGTAACTCTTTCAACCTTATTTACATAATGATTTTTCTAAAATCTATGAGGTTATGCATGAATTTGAATTGGGGGTTTTCACCTATTATTATTGAATGTATTATCTTGATATTCCCCATGAATTAAGAGTCAAATGACATGATTTTTGCATGTCTCCTTGAGAAATTACAGCTGGGTATAAACCCCATGATTTTACTCTATGAGAAGTTAATATTTGCAATGTTTGAGATATTGAAGCATATAACTAAATTAAGACTTTCAGATAAATTGCTAAAATTCCCAGATTTCCATATGATTTATGAATCTATATGCTATATATTATGCTTTTGATGAGCTTTAACTTGATATTGAACTATGGGTTGGTAAGCCCTATTTGATACTTGTGAATTTATGAACTCTTGTGCTATAAACACCCATGATTTGAGTATTTCAAGATGATTGAGAAATGAATTGACCTAAGGGTCCTTGAGCTTTGAAATCCACTTCACTATATGAGATTATCAATTTTATTAGTAGGTTCGTGGTGAACCAGGAGATTATTCTAAAAGTGGATTTTATGAGATGAGCGCAGATAATCTAAAAGTAGTATTTAGCACCGAGCGGGTAAGTTACTATGATTTCTTACCCTAAAATTACGTGCCACCATTGGTTGGGCCTAAGGCCGAGTTTATGAGGATTATGATTGGGCCCGAGGCCTAGTTCCATTTAGTGATCACTATACCTAGTTTATATTCCCTAGCGAGATTATGACGCTCCTCCCCAACGTGGGGTCTCTTTCTTAGGAGGATAAAATGTTGGACTCCATATAGCTTGCATGGTTTATGTCAGTTACGAGAACCTTTCTTTCCCTTTTAAACTTAAAATCAGTTACTCCTTTGCAAACTAAGGTATTTTTCCTCCTATGAATTATTTTCACTAAACTAGAGCATTTTAACTTCAGATAGATGAATTCTCCAAATGCTTGAAATGACATATTTTCCTAACTTGCATGATATGCCTCTACATATGTTCTAAAGTCTCATGAGGTCGTATTTCTAGTATTTGAGTTGGAAGAAATATAAAATCTTGAACATTAAAAGTTGTTTTACCCACCATCCTATATGCATGAGTTGATGGTACTGTTTAAAGCCCTTTTGCCTTGAGTATTGAGAATAAGATAAGATTTTTTTTTTGAGGTTGAAGAATGATAACTCACGAGATTTGTGTAATATGACTCATCTTATTTGATTTATGAACTTTATATTTCATACTTATTCAAGCCGTGTGAGTCATCTCATATTACATACATAATTTGAATGAAGAAAATTTATACTATTTTATAGACATGGATTGAGCCCCGCATATTCAGTACATTCTCAAGTACTGATCCAAATATATGTCTATGTGCTTCATTCTCTCATAATGTAGGTTCAGGTGCTTAATACCAGCCTCGCTCGTGATCTTCGAGTACCTCACATATATTTCCTACAGTGGTGAGTCCTCTTGGTTTGAGGACCGATCTTTAGATATTCTAGGGACTAAAAAACAATGTTGTTACCTATAGTTCATCGTGAATTAGTTGGGGGACTGTCCCATTGGCTCTTTAGATTATGGATTAGTAGAGGCTTTGTCAGACTATTTGGTAGATTATGGTTTTGTTGGGATTTCTTTATCATGACCATTTGGACTGAGTACCCCTTCTTTAATTTATTCCCTTCTATGAATATGGATATGCTAGTGTTTGAATTTAAATTTTCTCCTTGAATTAACGGTTTTCAGCAAGAATTAGATCTATGGGTTAGCTTGAGGCTACTTATAGCCCTAGGCACTATGTTACATCCTGGGAGGAGATTTTTGGTCATTACAAAGTGGTATCAGAGCCCGGTTTCTAAGGAGTCCTAGGGAGTCTGACAAGCCACATTGAGTAGAGTCTTGCTCTTCAGTGTGTAGTATGCCACATCTATGGGAAGGAGGCTACAAAGAATTTTAGGAAAAGTTGTGTCTTTTTTTCAGATTCTATCATGCCTCCGGTTGTCTCCTCCTTATCAAATGATTTGTGCTTCTCTATTTTCAGAAAATGCCTCTTCAAAAGGAAAATGTTCATGAGAGCAATGATGAGCAGCCCCCACCCATTGATCCTCTGAATGAGATGGTGTCCCACACTGCATTTAAGGTGGCCTTTCAGGCGTTGGCCCAAGCTGTCACTGCTAATGTTTGGGCTAATAATTGAGCCCCAGCTGCTAATCATCTGGGAGGTGATATAGTCATGGATAGAATTCATGACTTTTTATGGATAAACTCCCCTGACTTTTATGGG
This sequence comes from Capsicum annuum, assembly GCF_002878395.1. Lineage (NCBI taxonomy): Eukaryota > Viridiplantae > Streptophyta > Magnoliopsida > Solanales > Solanaceae > Capsicum > Capsicum annuum. Next base: position 19,140,159 of record NC_061118.1, read on the forward strand.
TTGGGAACTGATAAAGACCCACAGATGTACTTAAAGGAGGTAAGGAAGATCACTGACGTGATGCATATCTCAGAAGAAGAAAGTGTTGAGTTAGCATCTTACAGACTAAAGGACATTGCTTATGATTGGGTTATGTCGTGGAGGAAGGGTAGAGATAAAGATGCCGCTCCTCTGACTTGGCAAGTATTCTAAGATGTATTCTTAGACCAATTTTTTCTGCTTGAGGGGAGAGAGGCCAAGTTTGAGGAGTTCATTAACTTGAAGCAGGGCTCCATGACTGTTAAAGAGTACTGCTTGAAGTTCAGTCAGTTTCTCTAATATGCTTCTGATTTGATCTCTAACACCCGAGCTTGTATGAGTAAATTTATGATCGGTGTTTCTAGGATGGTGCTAAAAGAGTGTAGGACCACGATGTTGAATAAGGATATAGATCTAGCTGGGTTGATGATTCATGCCCAATAGATAGAGGTGAATAAGCTTAGGGAGAGAGAAAGAACGAGGGGTAGCAAGAGGGCGAGATCTGATCAGCATGAGTTTAGCTAGCCTAGGTTCCATGAAGGGAACTGCCCTCAGTTTTAGAGACATCTGTATTCTCCAGTGCCTTAATCAGCTAGCGCTCTCGCGCCTAGAGGCAGGTTGGAGAAAGGGGGTAGGCCTTTCATGTTTGGATTGCAGAACAGTGTTTGTAACCTGCCCCGTCATCCTCCTTGTGCCAAATATTGTAGAAATCATCCTGGGTAGTACTTTGGTGATGTGAAGGGTTGTTTTTGTTATGGAAAGTAGGGCTATAAACTTAGAGATTGCCCCCATGCCAGACAGGGGAAAGGAGATGCTCGACCTCCGGCATCGGCTACTAGTACACCAGATTATGTACCTTATCCCACCCCTGTTTAGGGCGTTTCATCTAGCACTACTACCATTCAGCGCCGGAAAAGATTCTATTCTTTCCTATCCCATCAGGAGCAGGAGGACTCCCCTTATGTTGCTACTGGTATGCTTCGAGTGTTTTATCTTGATGTTTATGTATTGTTGGAACCCGAGTCAAATCTCTCTTATGTGACCCCACTTGTGACTGTGAATTTCAAAAAGGGTCCTAAAAGGATTCCCGAACCTTTATTAGTTTCTACACTAGTTGGAGAGTCAGTTATTGCTAAACAAGTACATAGAGATTACCCTATCACTATGCTTCATAGAATCATACTTACAGACTTGATAGAGTTAGACATGCTGGATTTTGACCTTATTCTGGGTATGGATTGGCTTCATTCTTGTTATGCATCTATAGATTGTCATATCCCTTTAGTCAAGTTTCAGTTTCCTGACGAACCAGTGTTTAAGTGGTCCGAGAGTTTGGTATCTCCAAAAAGTCATTTTATCTCCTACATCAAAGCCAAAAATTTTATATCTAAAGGTTGTATCTATCACCTAGTTAGAATCAAAGACACTCAGTCCAAAACTCCAACTATTCATCAGTCGATATTGTTAATGAGTTCCCAGATATCTTTTTGGAAGATCTCCCAGGGGTACCTCCTGATAGAGAGATAGAGTTCAGAGTTGATCTTTTTCTCGACACTCGGCCTATTCTATCCCCACATACTATATGGCATCTGCCGAGCTCAAGAAGCTGAAAAGGAAACTTGAAGACCTTTTAGATAAAGGTTTTATTAGGCCTAACATTTTTCCTTGGGGCACACCTGTTTTATTCGTGCAAAAGAAGGATGGATCTTTGCGTATATGTATTGAGTACCATCAACTGAAAAAGGTCACAATCAAAAATAGGTATCAACTTCAAAGAATTGACAACCTATTTGATCAGTTGAAAGGTGAAAGTTATTTTTCTAAGATAGACCTTAGATCCGGCTATCATCAACTTCAGGTCAGGAAGTGTGATATTCCAAAGAAAGCCTTCCGAACCCGCTATGGTCACTTTGAGTTCCTAATCATGTCCTTCGGGCTAACCAACGCCCCGGCTGCTTTTATGGACCTTATGAATCGAGTCTTCAATCAATATCTTGATATGTTAGTTATTGTCTTCATAGATGACATCCTTGTGTACTCCCGTGATAAGAATGACCATGCACAGCACCTTAGAATTGTCTTGCAAACTCTTAGAGACCATCTGTTGTTTGCCAAATTTAGTAAGTATGAAGTTTAGCTAAGGTCTGTAGCCTTTCTAGGCCATGTTGTTTCTGTCGAGGGTATTATAGTTGATCCCTAAAAGACCGAAGCTATTAGAAATTAGCTTAGACCTATCTCCCCATCCGACATTAAGAGTTTCTTGGGTCTAGCTGGATATTACCATTGCTTTGTTGAGGGTTTTTCTTCCCTTTCATCTCCTATGACCTGATTGACCCAAAAGAATGTTAAATTTAAGTGGTTCGATTCCTACGTGAAGAGTTTTTAGGAGCTGAAGACTCGGCTCACTTCAGCCCCTATGATTACTTTGCCTGATAGTTCTGATGGTTCTGTGGTGTATTGTGATACCTCTGTAGTTTGTTTGGGATGTGTGTTGATGCATAGAGGTAAGGTTATAGCTTATACCTCTAGATAGTTGAAACCTCATGAAAAGAATTACCCGACCCATGACCTTGAGCTAGCTGCTGTAGTCTTTGCTTTGAAAATTTGGAGACACTATCTTTATGGTGTCCATGTGGATGTGTTTACTAATCATAACATCCTACAGTATGTGTTCACCCAGAAGGAGTTAAATCTTAGGCAGAGGAGGTGGTTGGAGTTGTTGAAAAACTATGATGTGAGTGTATTGTATCAACCAGGCAAGGCCAATGTAGTGGCGGATGCCCTTAGCAGATTATCCATGAGTAGTGTTGTGCATATAAGGGAAGGTAAGAGAGAGTTAGCTCGTGATGGTCATTATTTGTCCAGGTTGGGTGCTAGGTTGCTTGATTCAGCAAAGGGAAGTACATTGGTGCAGAGTAGTTCCGACTTCTCTTTAGTCTCAGAAGTTAAGGAGAAGCAAGATAGGGATCCTAGTTTGGCCAAACTAAAGGAGTTAGCTAAGGACCAAAAGGTCGAGGTTTTCTTCCAAGGGGGAGATGGTGTGTTGAGATTGTATGGTAGGTTGTGTGTCCCGTGTATTGATGATTTGAGGCAGAGGGTTTTGGCTGAAGCGCATGGCGCGCATTATTCCATTCATCCCGGCACTACCAAGATGTACTGCGACTTACGGGAAATCTATTGGTGGAATGGTATGAAGAAGGACATAGCCAAGTTTGTAGTGATGTGTGCAACGTGTCAATAGGTTAAGGTATAGCACCAAAGACCTGGTGGCGTGATGCAAGAGTTTAGTATACCCACTTGGAAGTGGGAAGCAGTAAATATGGACTTCGTCTTTCGCGTCATCATCATGACTCTATTTGGGTTGTTATGGATAGGTTGACAAAGTCCACACATTTTTTGCCCATGTGTACTTCTTAAACAACTGAGGATTATGCTATATTGTATATCCAGGAGTTTGTCAAGCTGTATGAAGTCCCCTTGTCTATCATTTAGGATAGGGTTACTCAGTTTACTTCTCAATTTTGGGAAGCATTTCAGCAGGGTCTTGGTACCCAAGTTCTCTTGAGTTCCGTATTTCACCCGCAGACAGATGGTCAGGCTGAGAGGACCATTCAGACCCTGGAGGATTTATTGAGGGCGTGTGCTCATAATTTTAAAGGTAGTTGGGATAATCATTTTCCATTAATTGAGTTTTCCTATAATAATAGTTTCCATGCTAGCATTAAGATGGCATCGTTTGAAGCCTTATATGGTATGAGATGTAGATTTCGCTTAGGTTGGTTTGAAGTGGGTGAGGCGGCCACAGTTGGACCCGATTTAGTGTTTGAAGATATGGACAAAGTTAAGTTGATTAGAGAAAGGTTGAAGATGGCTCAAAGTCATTAAAAGACTTATGCCAATGTGAGGAGGAGAGATCTTGAGTTTGAGGTGGGTGATTTAGTGTACTTGAATATTTCATACATGAAATGGGTGAGCTGAGTCCTCGTTATGTTGGCCCGTATAGAGTCTTGAGCAGTGTTGGCAAGGTAGTATATGAGGTTGAGTTGCCCTCAGAGTTGTCCGCCGTTCACCCTATCTTTCATGTCTCCATGCTCAAGAAGCATATTGGCAATTCTATTATGGTTGATCCTTCAGAGAGCATCAATATTTAGGATAGTCTTTTCTTTGATGAGATTCCCATGGAGATCCTAGATTTTCTGATTCGTAGAGTCAGGAATGAAGAAGTTCCCTTGGTCAAGGTTTTATGGAAGAACCAATATGTTGAGGGTGCTACTTGGGAGGCGGAAGCAGACATGCGAGCCAAATAACCGCACCTCTTTTCCGCAAGTTCAGATCAATCCGAAGGTACTATTCTTCCTAAATTCAGCCCTTCTTATCTAAAGTTTAGCTATGCATCCATCCTTGTATGAGTTCTTGCAATATCCAGAGTGGTCATGAGTTTAGAAAGATCTGGATCTATTTTGTAATTGTTTCAGCTATGTGTACTCTATTTGTCGTATACCCCTAGCCTAACTAGCGACATTCGAGGACGAATATTCCCAAAGGGGAGATATTGTAAGATCCCACAAGGTTCCCTCGTAGTTTGAACCTTGGATGCGTGTTGAATAGAGTGTAATTCCGTCCCTAAGGGATTGAGAAAGGACTCCCTAATTGATTAGTGTTTTAACATTGTGGAATTTTCAGAAAAATGACTTTTTATGGTGTGGGAAATTGAGTTAGCTTCCCAACGATACTAATTTTGTCAAAATCCGGTATTGGGGTGAGAAGTCATGGCCGTTTTCCTAAGCGTTATCGGAATCGCCTAGGTTTGACGGTCGATCCAACGAACTGTCAAGTTTTCGACGGATCGTCGATCATCCTGTCAAACCAAGGCAGTGACTCCTTTTTCTATCCATCGTGCGACGGCCAAAATGGTCAACCGCCAAAAATTTGACGGACCATCGCGGTGACCGTCAAGCGGAGGCAATGTGGCCTTATCCTGGCCCTCATGCGATGGACGATCTATTGGACCATCAAACTTTCAATGGACCGTCGTTACGACCATCGTATCAAGGAAGTGTGTTCCATTTTTTGCCCTCGAGCAACGATAATTTGGTGAACCGTCAAACTTGACCGTTATTTCAACCGTCGCTGACCCCGATCAATAATTTTTAACTCATTTTTAAAAGGGTATTTCGGTCCTTTATACTCCTTTAAACCCTTATATATATTCTAGATGAACCAGCTGGCCTCATTTGTTCATCTCTAACATTTGAGGGCTAGGGTTTTCTACTCCAAATCATATCAAAGCAAGAATTCTTCCCCAAGAAATCTAAGAACTCACCAAAGATTGTGCTAGTGAGTTGAAAATTGAATCTCCCAAGTTTAAAGACTTCAAGAACCCTCTCCCAAGAGTAAGAAGAGGAAGGTTAGAGGAAATTTATTCATCCAATCTCCTAATCTAAGGTATGCGAGGTTTGGAACAAGGGTAACCCTTTCACCCTTGTGCCCAAAAGGCTTATTTACTTCATAATTTTCCTGAAATCTATGAGGTTATACATGAATTTGAATTGAGGGTTTTCACCTATTATTATTGAATGCATTATCTTGATATTCCCCATGAATTAAGAGTCAAATGGCATGATTTTTGCATGTTTCCTTGAGAAATTACAGCTGGGGTATAAACCCCATGATTTTACTCCATAAGAAGTTAACATTTGCAATGTTTGAGATATTGAAGCATATGACTAAATTAAGACTTTGAGATAAATTGCCTAAATTCCCAGATTTCCATATGATTTATCAATATATATGCTATATATTATGCTTTTGATGAGCTTTAACTTGATATTGAACTATGGGTTAGTATGCCATATTTGATACTTGTGAATTTATGAACTCTTTTGCTATAAGTACCCACGATTTGAGTATTTCGAGATGATTTTGAAATGAATTGAACTAAGGGTCCTTGACCTTTGAAATCCACTTTACTATATGAGATTATCAATTTGATTATTGGGTTCGTGGTGAGCCATGAGATTATTCTAAAAATGGATTTTTATGAGATGAGCTTAAATAATCTAAAAGGAGTAGTATTTAGCACCGAGCGTGTAAGTTACAACGGTTTCTTACCCCAAAACTATGTGCCATAGTAGGTTGGGCCTGAGGCCGAGTTTATGATGATTATAATTGGGCGCAAGGCTGAGTTCCATTTAGTGATCATGACCTAGGTTATACTCCCTGGTAAGAGTAAGATGCTCCTCCCTAACATGGGGTCTCTTCCTTAGGAGGACAAAACGTTGGACTCCATGTAGCTCGCATGGTTTATATCGGTTACGAGAACCTTCCTTTCCCTTTTAAACTAGAAATCAGCTACTCTTTTGTAAACTAAGGTATTTTTCCTCCTATGAATTATTTTCACTAAACTAGAGCATTTTTCCTTGAGATAGATGAATTCTCGTAAAGCTTGAAATGGGATATTTTCCTAACTTGCATGATATGTCTCTACGTATGTTCTAAAGTCTCATGAGGTCATATTTCTAGTATTTGAGTTTGAAGAGATATAAGATCTTGAAAATTAAAAGTTATTTTACCGACCATCCCATATGCATGAGTTGATGGTACTATCTAAAGCCCTTTTTCCTTGAGTATTGAGAATAAAAGAAGATTTATGATTTTGAGGTTGAAGAACGATGACTCACGAGATTTGTGTAATTTGCCTCATCTTATATGATTTATGAACTTTATATTTCATACTTATTCAAGCAATGTGAGTCATATCATATTGCCTACATGATTTTAATGAAGAAAATTGATATTGTTTTATATACATGCATTCACCCCTGCATACTCAGTACATTCTAAAGTATTGATCCACATATATGTCTATATACTACATTGTCTCATAATGTAGGTTCAGGTGCTCAGTCCCAGCCTCGTCCGTGATCTCCGAGTACCTCGCGTACGTTCCCTACAGTGGTGAGTCCTCTTGGATCGAGGACCGATCTTTAGATATTCCAGGGACTAAAAGACTATATTGTTACCTGTAGTTAATCCCGAGTCAGTTCCGGGACTATCCCATCGGCTCTCTAGATTAAGGATTTGTAGAGGCTTTGTCAGACTATTTTGTAGATTGTGGTTTTGTTGGGATTTCTTTATCATGACCATTTGGACCGAGTACCCCTTCTTTACTTTATTCCCTTCTATGAACATAGATGTGTTAGTGTTTGAATTCAAAATTTCTCCTTGAATTAAGGGTTATCAGCAGGAACCACCTCTATGGGTTAGCTTGGGGCTACATATGGCCCTAGGCACCATGTGACGTCCCGGGAGGCGATTTCGTGTCGTTACAAACCAACAGAATTTTCAACCTAGGATCTCCACTTGAACATACTCATAAGACAAAGAATTAAAAATGCCCAGACCAAATGAACAACCAATGAAGGTTCACAAACAACCAATGAAGGTTCACCCATGCACGTCCTCAATATAGAGACCTAGAAGACTTGGTGGATGAATCTTAAGCTATAAGGAAATTCCAATTCTTATGCAACATTGCCAACCCTCTTTAAAACAAATTACGAACCAACAAAATGGGGACTAACATTCCCCTTCATCCCAAACCGCATCATGCCCTTCATGGGAGACACCTTCAAGAACACCTAGTCACCAATATTAAACTCCAACTCCCTTTGCCTCACAACTTCGTAGGACTTTTGGTGACTTTGGGAGATCTTAAGACTATCCCGAATTACTTTCATATTCTCCATTTCTTTGTGAGCAAAATCAGGGCAAAATAACTTATTTTCACTAACCTCAAATGAGCCAATACGATACCTACACCTCCTTCTTATAAAATCTCAAATGTAACCATACCAATGCAAGAGTGATTACTATTGTTGTGGGCAAATTCTATAAGAGAAAAGTAGTCAACCCAATTTTCATAATAGTCAATCACACAAGATCTGAGCATATCCTTGAAAGTCTGAATGGTTTTCTCACTTGCCCATCCATCTGTGCATGAAAAACAATGCTAAGGTTCACCTTAGTCCCCAAATCTCTCTGAAAGAAATGCAAAAAGTGAGAAAAGAACTAAGTACCTCGATTGGATATGATGGAAACTGGAGCATCACACTACTTCATGATCTCTTTAATGAACAACTTTACATAATCCTCAAAATAGAAATTAGTCCTTACTTGGAATAAGTAAGCAGACATAGTCATCCTATCCATGATGACCCAAATTACTAGCGAGATCATGAATGACCAGTAAAAAAATCCATACTAATTCTTTCCCATTTACATAAAGAAAGCTTAAATTCTTGGAATAATCCACCAAGCCTCAAGTACCCCACCTTTACTTGGCGCCATACCATGTACTTAGCCGTAAAATTGGCCATATCCTGCTTTGTATTATTTTACTAATAAATTTCCTTATGATCATGATACATTTTCTTTGAACCAGTAGAAATAGTATAGCTTGACTCATGAGCTTCGACCAAAATTAAATCTTCCAATCCATCAATATAGGAAAGACATTATCTACCTTAGTACCTCAAGATACCATCACCTTCTGCCTACCTATATCCTTCTTGATCTGCATCAAGATATGGTCTAATAATTGCCTCTCTTTTACCTTAGCACCAAGAGATGACCTCTCCACATCTTAAGCAATAACACCATCATCCTCGATATCCAAGGGACAAACTCCAAGATTATCCAAGCGGTGAATATCCTTCACAAAATACCACATCTCCTCATCCACATGGAAATAGCTCCCCATGGAAAACCTGCTAAGAGAATCAATAACCACATTAAATTTACCTAGATGATAGTAGAGACTCATGTCATAGTCCTTTAGCAACTCAAGTTACCTTCTTTGCCTGAGATTTGGCTCCTACTGAGTAAACACATATTGTAGGATCTTATGATCAGAATAAATATCCATATGTACCCCATACAAATAATGTTGCCAGATATTCAATGCAAATACCATATCTCACAATTTTAAATCATGACTCAAATAATTCTTCTTATGAATCTTCAACTGTCTAAAAGCAAATGGAACTACCTTGCCATGCTATATCAACACACAACCCAATCTTACTCGAGAGGCATCAAAATAGACTACAAAACCATCAGTACCCTAAATTAGAGTCAAGATCAGAGTCAAAGACAACTTATCCTTCAACTTCTAAAAACTACCCTCACAAGCATCAGACCACAAGAACTCACCTTCTTTTGAGTCAACTTAGTCAATGGGTAGCAATAAAAGAGAAACTTCCCACAAACCTTTTATAATAACTGACTAAACCTAGGAAGCTCCAAATATCGGCTAGAGTCATAGGTCTAGGCCATTTCTTAACCATCACAACCTTTTGTGGATCAATTGTGATTCCCTCACTAGGAATAATATGACCTAGATAAGTCACAACATTCAACTAAAACTCACATTTAGAGAATTTAGCATAAAACTGCTACTCTTAAATGGTTTGTAACAAATAATGAAGGTGATCAGCATAATCTACCTCACTCTTAGAATACACCTAAATATCATCATTAAACACAATCATTAACAAATCCAAGAACTAAAGGAAAACCCTGTTCATAAGATCCATGAATGTTGCTGGCTATTACTTAACCAAAGGACATCACAAAAACTCAAAATAACCATACCGGGTTCAGCAATTTGTCTTAGGGATATCCATATCCCTAATATTTAACTAATGGTAGCCCACCTGAAGGTTAATCTTAGAAAAGAACTTAGCACCCTGAAGCTAATTGAATAGATCATCAATCCTCGAAAGGGATACTTATTCTTCATATTCACCTAGTTCAATTGGAGGTAGTCAATACACATCCGAAGAGACCATCTTTCTTACACATAAATAAAATTGAAGCACCCCAAGGAGAAGCACAAGAGTGGATAAAACCCTTATCTAAAAGATTTTTTAACTGCTCTTTGAGTTCTTTCAACTCAGCCTGAGCCATTATCTAAGAATGAATAGAAATAGGACGAGTATCTGGAGAAGATCACTTCCAAAGTCAATTTCCCTATCAGGAGAAACACCGGGAAAATCATTAGGGAACACCTCAGGAAATTCATAAACCACAGAGAGAGTTTACAAAGAAGGTCTTTCAGATCTAGAATCCTTAACATGTACTTAGTGATAGAGACACCCCTTGAAAATCAATTTTTGGTCTTTAAGATATGAAATAAACCTTCCCTTAGGCACTAGGGAACTACCTTCCGATTCGATCATCGACTCACTAAGGAATTGGAACTAGCCCTTTTGGTCCGACAATCAAAAGACGAATAGTATGAATGAAACCAATCCATCCCCAAAATCACATCAAAGTATAATTGTCCAACTCAATCAGATCCACTAAGGTGTCCCTACCATAAATCGACATCACATAACCCCTATAGACCATTCTAGCCATAATAGAGTCAACCTCTGAGGTGGACATAGAGAAGGGATTTGAAATACACTCAGGGTCGAAACCAAAATGGATAGCCACATAAAGGGTAACATAAGAGAGGGTAGACCCAGGATCAAGTACATAATATATATCATAAAATAAAAGTTTGTGCGTATCAGTAACAATATCGGGGGATGCCTCAAAGTCCTATCGAGTGGCAAGAACGTTCACACAGTTCTGTCTAGTGCTGGAGCCAGAAGTAGAAGTAGCACCCTTTAGTGCAAGAGCCGATGAAGTAGCAATAGGAATCTTATTTACACAATAAGAAACTTAAGAAAGACAATCCCTCGGTATATGATTAATCTGCAAATATTTAAAGCACTTATTCCTCCCTTTTTCGCAAATACCATGATGTACTTGACCACAAAATCTACAAAGGAAGGATATGATGGAGCTGACGGAGCCCCACTAGCTTGAGGCTGGGCACTTTGTACCCTTTGACCCATACTATTATGAAAATAATGATCACCCAACAACTTCAAATAAAGAGCACTTGCAGTAGAGTAGGAACCAAAATTACCTCACTTCTTCTTAGGCTATTTTCCATCATCTCTATCACACTGCTACTGACCTCCACCCTAATTCAAATACGTAAACTTCTTACTGTATCATTTACACATCTTGGTTTGCTTTTTATTTTAATTTTCTACTTGTTACATATACACCACCAACATTGAGATGTCTATCTCTTTGTTATGCAAAGTAGCTTTGCATTCTAATACTAATTAATGGAACAATCCTTAAAAAAATTCTTTATGTAAATTCTCATAGAGGACACCAACTTCTGATCATAACGAGACAATTGGTGAATCTTCAAGGCATACTCCTTTACGTTATCCTACCTTGCTTTAAATTCATAAATTCCTCATACCTTGCATCCCTCAACTCCTAAGGAAAGAAGTGATTAAGAAAAGCACTAGAAAAGTCATTCCACAAAGCAAACTCAGTATTACCACCTTTATACAACTCCAATTCCTCATACCACTAATATGTAACATCCTTGAACTGGTAAGCAACAAACTTCACACCCTTCACATTAGTAGCATGTATAATAAGAAAAAAAATTTCCGACTTATCAATGAAATTTTGAGGATCTTTATCAACTTAGAACCACTGAAAGTAAGAGGACTCAAACTTATAAGTTGGCCAACTCTAGTGACCTCAAAGGATGAATCAACTGAAGAAACACGCTCAGTACGAAGGCCACCAACCGCGTAAGAAAAGAGATCTACTGGTGAAACTTAGCATTAGAATGCCTATTTAAAGTGCTCAAAAAGAGATAGGGAGAACTGGTGGAACTCAACTAGAAAATCAAAAGCGTACACCCTAGACTGGGTCTGCTACTTGAGTAGGGCAAGCTCCATCCATATTATCCTTAAAAGGGATATAAGAGTTTCAACGAACACCAGATCTTCTGGAAGGTATGTTCTAAAAAGCAAACATATGTAGATTAGAGAAGATTTCAAGATCTTAGACTTTATAACACAAAATAGAAGAATAAGAAAAGAAAAAATTCCCAAATGCCTCATAGTGTCTACATTATATGTGTGCCGCACTACATGCCCCTAAAAGAGACTCTACTTGAGATGGTTTTGTGGACACCCAATGACACCAAACCTAGGATCTAATACTAACTTTGTCATGACTAAACCCAGAGTTAGGCCGTGATAGGTATCTCATGACCTACAAGAACCCGCGACCACCCCCTGTACCTAACCAACAAAACACAACACCCCAATGTCAAATGAATTTTGAACATATAACAAGATAGTATAGGATAAACTCAAAGACTTCAAGATAAGTCAATGGATGACAATAGGATAAAACAACAAAGCAACGTTACGACTCAAGTCCACATTAATCCAATAAAGCCTTTGAAAGAAATTAGAATCAATAAAGTGTCGGTATATGCCCCCAACGCTGACAATGACAATGATAATATTAATGATAATGTAAACTCTCAATTATAGTTTATGATAAGAATTGATGAAATTTCTAAGTATTCAAGAGAATGGAAGCTCACCACTTTACCATAATAGACCATGAATTGAGTCAATCAACCTAACTCTGTGTAGGAAAAGTAGAATTATCTCCAAGTACTACATTGTATGGGGATACAACATTTAGAGATGATTAGTGGGTTGATCACTTTCATGTAACTCAGGGATAGTTGATAAGATAATGCTATTTATAAATATTCAAAAATAGTCCAATATCCAATACACATAATCATCATAACATAAGAAGTCACCTACAGGATATATGGCCCCAGCTCCCCCTAGATGGAAGGGCCTCAATACGTGTGGTAGCACAAACCAGAGGGTGTACATATGTAATATGGGAGACTCGAACCTCCCAACATATCAAAGTGACTCAAGTACCAAACCATGTAATATAATATGGGGGACTTGAACCACCTAATCATATGATGATAATAATAAGAAAGACTCAAATCACCCGATCGTGTAGACCCCCGCATCTGCAATCGAGGTTTATAGTATTGGTCCCACGAGAACTGTCATGACTCAAATACACAATCCTCATTAAATCCCAATTAAATAACTTCACATATTATCATTCATTGAACCACGATACAAATTTAGGCATACATTATTGGTATCGTCAAACCAGTTACACTTGCAAGGTAATATCAACATGCCGAAATAATTTTGTCATTTAGCGAAATTCATAACCCCCCTTAGTTAAATTATGCATTAGCTTGGGAAATTACATAACCCCATAAGTTTTAATTCAAAATTTTTATTTTTTATTACTTTTTATATTATCCAATAGTTCAAAAGTATTTCAATATTCATGTTTTTCATATTCAAAACAAATTTCACAATATGAGGTTGAGTTCATTACCACCTCAAAAGTCACAAGTTGGAGAAAGTCATAAACCCTAGTTTATTCACCATTCCCATATACCTTACCAGTTCAAAACCATAATTAAAGAATGAACAATCATATGCAAACCATGGGAAATATTTTTCAAAAAAACATTCAAAACCCTCAACCCATGTTTCGAAACCATAATAAATACTGTATAAACAATACATTAAAACATATTATTTTAACAAATTAGATATTATGGAAGAGTAACATCCCTGAAATACAAAGTTTCATGGAAAGAATTCATTCCTTGAGTCCTTAGATGACCTACTTCTTATAAACCCTAAGTATCTTGCTTGAGTGAATTTAAGAGTGTTCTATCAGTATTTAATCACATTGTAAATGAAAAAAAGCCCTTTGAATATGGGGTATTAATTATGTAATAAGGGAATTGTCCAAATTACCCTTAAATTAAAAGCAGAAAACTTGTCGTCAGTATCTATGGGTAACTATACGACTTGTAAGGATTCATTACGAATTGCCACCATGAGTTGTAGCCAAGACATTTTCAAGGTCATACACACTCTTTTGACCCTGCTACTCAACTAATACAATATGTAATGTGACCTTATAACTTATTGGGTCCATTATTAGTTAACACAAAAACCATTTGGGGTAAACATAGGACATCCTTCGATTTTCATATATCGACTGTAACGAGTCCTTAAGACTCATAGTGAACCACTCGTACTCAAAATAGAAAGCCACAAATACACTATTTAGGCTATGATTTAAGTCCAATGACTAATCAAGACTCCCTATGACTTATAGGGTAAGTCGTAGTCAAGAGAGTGAGGATTAATTTTCAGAATTTCTTAGAGATCAATATCCGGACTATTTTAATGTCATGAGTCGAATAATTCTTCACATGATCCTTGAGCTGTCTGGAAGCATAAATTATCATTCTTCTATTTTTCCTTAAAACAAAACTAACACCAACTCTTTATACATTATAATATACCACAAACCCCTCTAATCTTTTTGGCAATGCCTAAATTAGTACTGAAGTCAACATATCCTTTAATTTCGAAAAACTTTTCTCATAGTTGTCTGACCACTGAAACTTCACCTTCTTCTATATTAAATTAGCCACTGGTGTAACAATTGAAGAAAAACATTCAATGAATCTCCTGTATTAATCAGCAAAACCCAAAAAGCTCCTAATGTCATATGGAGTAATAGGCCTAGGATAATGCCTCACTACATTGAGGATATATATATGAATCTCCTTGCCTAAGATCCAATGACCCAAGAATACAACAAACATCAACTAAAATTCACACTTACTAAATTTCTCTAATGTTTAATGATCCTTGAGGGTCTACAACACCATGATTAGATGGTATGCATGCTCTACTTTACTTTGAGAATACACAAGTATGTTATCAGAAAACACAATTACAAGAATTTCTAAATTCTACTTAAAAATCCTCTTCATTAAATCCATAAAAGATGCAGAAGTATTTGTTAGTTCAAAAGACATAACCGAAAACTCAAAGTAACCATATCTAGTTCTAAAAATAGCCTTTGCGCTATCAAACTCCCTACTTTTCAACTGTTGATTTCTTGATCTAAGGTTAATCTTTTAAAGGAATCAAGCACCTTGGATTTGGTCAAATAGATCTTTAATTCTGGTGATAGAATAATCACTTTGGAGTTGATTAAATAGATCATCAATTCTTGGTATGGAATACTTATTATTGATGGTGACCTTGTTCACCTTCCTAAAATCTATACATATTCGGAGTTTTTGGTCCTTCTTTGAATTAATAAGAGCAGAGCACCACATGTAAAAATGCTGGAACAAATATAACCCTTATCTATGATGTCCTAAAGTTTTTTGGTCAACTTCTTATATTTTATCAGAGCCATTATGTAAGGAGGGATAGAAATGGGTAGAGTATCACGAAGTAAGTCAATCCCAAACCTTATCTATATTTTAGGAGGAACTATAAGTAGATCCTAAGGAAATACATCAGGAAAATTATTGACTACTAGAACTGAATAGAGCTTCGAGCTTTAGAGTTAGAATCCTTAACCCAAACTAAATTATGGACATACCTTTTTGATATTATCTTGTTATCCTTTATATATGAAATAAAGCAACCTCTAGGTAAATAATAACACTCAAGTCACTCCCATAATTAGGGGTGAGGCAGTTGTTGTCAAGTAATTGAATTTGAATTGGGGTTGAATCTTGAGGAGTGAACTATAGACTTCAAACCCTATGGATTCTCAAATTACTAAGAGATTATCTGAAATACTAATAATAACGATGTGTAAAATAAAATAGAGGGATTAGCTTGGGAATTTTGTACAACTAACTTTAACAAGAACTTGGTGAATTAAACTTCTACATAGAATTCAAGATTTGAGGGAAATCTTGGGATTATGTCTACCTATAAGTAATTCATGTGGGTTGATGTTGGTTCATACTGAAATTTAGTTGTTGTCTAAATGATAGGGTAGGTCAAAGTTCATTGGGGTCAATCTTTCAACAAAACCACAACTATTTTACCCGTTGGCTCTTTTGATCCCCTAACAAGGGTACACATTTTCATAATCACCCAAGACCTCAATCAAGCATCCCTATTTATAATATGATGCTATTGACATGATTTACGCTCTTAATAAACTTATTTCAAAGATTGCAAAAGGTATTAAAACATAGGCTTAATTGTTCCCCCATAACCTCTTTTTAAGGATGTTATTAGTTACCTAATGTTCATATTCATCCCTCTTTCGAGGATGATAAAAGGTTTTTAGAGTTTGAGGATTTCACCCATCAAACCCATTTGGATATTTAGGGTTTGCACCTATCAAATTCCAACCCGTAAGCTTAAGAAATGGTGGAATCCATACTCAACAACTAAAATCCATACAAACACAACAATACCCATAAACAATTACACTCTAGTGAAACATAATCCCAAGACTAAATTACTTAGCTACTCATGAAGAATGCTAAGAGAGATACACTATAAGGATTATCCAAAGCATTCATTGTTCACAAAAGGTCTAAGAAATTTTGCCTTCAAAGTTAATTATACAATTACCTAAGATGAGGGTTTCAAGTCTTGAATTCTAAAATATCTTATGAGATAAGCTATCCTAAAAAGAAAGAGGATTTTTCTTAAATAAGGCTTGAAATGCATCCAAGTTATTTTATAGATATACCCCTGGGCATACTCCCGCTTAACCACGGTCACACATAACTGTCTGTGGTCTTCAGCTGATGTAGACAGAGGACCATGGTAGTGGTAACTAAGGCTAATGTGGATTGTGGACAGAGGACCACGGTAGTGGAAACTGAGGCTGATGTAGTCCTGGTCTTCAGCTGCACTCTTCTTTGCTCCCTTTTTATCATTTTCAGCTCCAATTTGCATCTTTGGTCTCCTCAACTTTATGCCTGCAAGGAGTGGATATTAGTGAATCTATCCATTGATTTGGTCCCATTTATTCATTAAAAAAAAGGTAATATGCACGAATAATTAGTGTGAATGAGTGGTACACTCACTATTCATCAACACCCCAAGTTAAGACCTTGCTTTTCCTCAAGCAATGCTACCACTTGCTATGAAACAATTTTATCTGTATACCCTCTTTCTATAACTCAATGATCATAAAAACTCAAACTAGATTGCTACCATAAGAATCTTTTTATGCATGGGCAAATAGGATTTTAATAGTCCCCTTCATAATAAAATGGAATAGTGAAGGATGCAATAAACTTTAGGGAGAAACTATGTAACAATTACTAACACTCTAAAAATGACTTACATATTGACTACAATCATTCTATTCTTCCACACGTCTCATTGTACGGAAGATGAAAAAATCACCCACCTCAACTATTTCACATGCCTCCTCACAAAAAGGGAGAGATTCATACACCTAGCTACCACTCATGTAGCAAGTACTTTTAAGTGCAACCACTCTCTCTCAAGAATTTTTCCATGTTAACAAGTACCATGCCATAGGATTGCCCCTATTTTCAATCACTACTACAATGACCACACTAGGTTGGGAATCACAAAGGGCTTTTTAAGCTTATAATGTAGGTTTAGGGTTAGGGTGGAATACTATTTTGGGAAAACAAGGATACACCCTCCTTGAATTTCTACATCATACTCTTTTTATGCATCACTTATTGGGCCACTTCTTTTAACTTTATTATTTTGCCTACCTTTTCTTTTTCTAGGTTTTTCCACTTTACTCTTTTTCTCTTCTTCTATAAATTTTGCATATAGAAAAAGCCTTTTTTTCCATTATTGGATCTTTTCTTTATTCAAATCCAAAAGCTTCACTTTCTCATGAGTGTAGCAACCTTTTTAAGATTTCATGGATTAACTATAGTTCTTTCTCTTTCTACCACCCCAACTTAGGCTTTTAGCCTTAATTTGTATTCTTAAGTTCAAGGAGGATGGGGTTCAAGAGTAGATGAATAGAAGGGTCACAGCTTGTAATGCATTTGCCAAAGAAAAGTTCAAAGGCTCGCAGAGGGTGACTAGGGGTACTTCCTATGTATTAGTAGGCTCATTAGGCTAAAGTGGACTTCCCAAAATCACAAGATGGCCTATGATTATTTTACCAACCAAGAATAGTCAAAAATTAGCTTTGAAAGACTAATGGGGCAAGTTCTAGATAGTAGAAGTACACATGAGATAGAGACAATTAACCTCACACACATGGTATGCAAATGTCGTCAAGGGGACTCAATTGTTCTACCCGCTCGATAAAAAGATGGAGTTATTCATTATTTTTTTGAATTCAACTTTTGGAGGATAGGAATAAAGAAAATTTTCATCACATAGTTGCTCATATCCATGCCTTTGAATAATTTTTCAAAAATTTTAGACCGAGGGGGTTGTTTTCTTTTTCATCCGCACCACACATAATTTCCTAATCTTGGCAACCATCCAAGATATCATCTCACATTGAAGCTCATAGTATGGGCGACCCACCATATAGTTACTCAGACTTCACCAATGGATCTTAATGCAACCCCAAATTATCAATGCTACAAATACTCAAACTTTCCTTACATTTTATAGTCTTGATGCTACAGGTACTCAGACTTTCCATGCACCTATGGTTAGAAACCCAATACGAAGGCTAAGCTCGTCTAATGAAATTTAGGCTAAATTAGGAAATTGTGAACAAAATAATTAATCCATATAAATTTGAGCACCATTAAAAGTGCCCGAATATTACAACACAAATAAAAATCATGATAAGAATTTTTAAAAATGGCAGAGAAGGGTGCAACATTATCACTAATACAAACCCAAATGAAAAGAATAAGGAAACACCCCTAACTAAAAAGGTAGAAGTGTCCCAACTACATCAATAATCAAAGTTAACAAAGAGATAAGAAAGCTCCCTGAAACTCCATCATAGACCGCTATCCTTTTTCAAATTTTAAACCATTACCATTTATCTTGAGATTAGACCATTCCTGTATGAAAGAAATTAAGTAGGAGTGTGAGGAAATTAAGGAGGTAGTTGGTGAATCAACTAGCTTCTGTGTCTGTAAGCGCATCTGACTGACCGTGATCGCACATAGGGACCGCAATTGTGATTACCGAGGGCATGTATGCTTCTATATTTTTCCCTTGTCCAGCGTTTTTTCTCACTTGGTTCTCATTAATCCTTTGATTGGTTTTCACCTCAAATTATACACACTTCTTCCTTTCTAAGCTTATGCAAAGCACTCTATAGTTTCACACATGCATGAGTTATTCACACATGCAAGAGTTATTCAATATTTTCCAAATATTACCAAATTGCTACTTTTATTTTTAGCAAATTTTAATTCTGCCCTTTAAACTTTTCCACTTCATCATGATCACCATATATAGATAGCGTTTTTACTCCTTCTATCGCAGTGGTTGCCTCGCAATAACGAAGGTTTCAATTAACCTCGAATCATGATCTCAACCCTAAGGTCACGATCACGATAACTGAGGGTCGATTCTTTGGCCTGATTTCCAGCATTGTTCTCTTTTCATTCACATTTCTTCTATTTTACCCTTTCCTCATCTCATTTATATCAAGTTTCCTTGCTCATCTTTCCATTTCAACTGTTACCCACACCAATGAGCATTAAGTAAGAAATTAACAACAAATAACCAAAAAAGCATTATAATTTAGGCTTAAAAGGCGCTAGTAAGTTTTCAAATTTATGACATATCAACACCCCTAAACTTAAACTATTATTTCCCTCAGTAAAAGGAGGATAATTCAATAAGATATGGTTTTTAACTCAATCCCACCCAAATAAAAGCTATACTAAAGAAATAAATTGACAAAGCTCTATAAACACTTTCCAAACATGTCATAGTAATAACTAAAAAATTTTCAATAAGCACATATTTATGAAGGAAGGATGCAAGTTTATATCCAATGTACTTTCCAAATCAACAAAGCATCTTAAGATGAGGCTCAGAATCTTCAAAGATTGTCTCAATCTTTACAATGCATCTTAATTCACCTATTTACCCAAATCGAGAGTAAGACTTTACCCTCTACCCCTAAGTATCGATGCCGCTCACATGCAAAAATTAGCTTCTCACACACAATACATTGAAATTTCTAAAGAGCTCAAATAATGATAGAATTCACACTCTCTCAAAAAAATTCAAGCACAACGAGTTGAACCATAGTCTTACCTTTTGTGTTTTTCTCCACTAATGTAGACTTACTTAATTTGGAATCACCAACGTCTTAAGGATCTAGATGATGGTTTATGGTGAGGGGAGGAATATATATGGATCAAGTGACTAACATACCTCCTTTAATGCATTTGTTCAACCCTTTCTACCCTAAATTTTCAAATTATCCACCTTATTCTTCTTCAAATCATTTCCCATTTTTTCGTACCTTTTTATTAACATTTAACAAAAAATTTAAAGCCACCATTTTTCTTTCTTTATTTCTTTGACTTTTTTCAAGAGAATTTCGAATTTTAAGCTCTTCTTAGCCCCCCCCTCCCCAATTTGTCTTATTTCTCTTCATATTTTATGGGATAGGCTATACAATTATACCATCAACCATCCCTTTTGTCTCTTAAGCACACGATTTGATAACTTTACGTACACCTTTCTTGGATCATCTTAACAAATCACATTCATCCCCCTAAACATAGGATTTCACCTATATTTCATTAAATAGGATAAGCGATGCATCAAAGGAGGTTAAGTACCAAAAGAGATATTTTAAAAAGGGTTTAGGTGTTATAGCATGGTTATAATTATAATAAGAATGAAAGATGGGCAAAAAGGCTCAAATGGGTTAACTAAGGAACAATGTTAAGGTGGTAATTTGGCTATGTGTCGGGCCAAAATTAGCCTTGGGTCCTCCTCCAAACCAAGCTTGACTAGAATTTTGCTTTGAACACACTCAGGTTAAGTTCTAGACTGAACATATGTACAAGAATTATTGAAAAATCTCTCCACACATTGTAGCGTACTCATAGAGCAAAAAGTTAACCCTCCAACCAATTTGAGAAATTTGAGCTTCATAAGTTACTCAAAGTCAAAGACTCACCCTTATAAAGAGTGAGCTAAAAATTGAATTTTATGGTCTCACTCAAAAGAGAGCTCAAAAACATCCTTGATCTTTTTCAAAAAGAAAACAATATTTTTTATTTTTCTCAAAATCATTTCATTTCTTGCCAATGACATTTTGAAAGTATTTTTTTTGAAATTTTTCCTCTTCCTAAACAATTAAAGAAAAACTTCGGTGAATGCAAGACAACATTATCATTACCCTTCATGGGATTCTTTCCTCACAACTTCACATATTGCCCATTTGGCATAAAAAAACTCATGGTACCAAAAGAAAAACACACGACCCTATACCCTTAATAATGG
Organism: Capsicum annuum; assembly: GCF_002878395.1. Lineage (NCBI taxonomy): Eukaryota > Viridiplantae > Streptophyta > Magnoliopsida > Solanales > Solanaceae > Capsicum > Capsicum annuum. The sequence continues at coordinate 19,161,404 of NC_061118.1, forward strand.
CGTCAGCCAATCTATCATAGGGCAAGGCAAGAATTCATGCTTCTCAGGTTACTTAGAGTTCACCTGAGAATGCCATTATATGCACATTAATTGATCAAACCATGGACGCAGCATTCATCAATGATTTCAATCAAAGACCACTGGTTAAATAATATTTAAGACCAATTAGTCTCAAAACTATGCTCTAAAAATGATCAAATAGCACCCCAAGAAAGTTCATATTAACCTTTACAAGAACATAAGGAATTCATCTCTTATGAATATTTTAACAAACATGTGGAATGCATGAAAGGTAAGAGATTGAAAAATAGAATAACAACACATGTGAGCAGGCTCAATGCACTAATTCATCACCAAAAATACCATTTGAAATTGTACTAACCCAATTAGATCACCACCACTCAATTAAGCAAACAAACTATACTAGGTGTTTTATTGAACACATGGTATGCACTGGTCTACGAAAACAAGAACTTTAGCAATTGGGCAAGAAAAAAATAAAACACACTTTCAAAAAATTTCATCCCAACAATCACATTATACCAAATTAAGCTTAAATAAAATAAATTTAAACCCAAAAGAAATCATTGTATATGATCAGTATTCATACTTTAAAGAAAATTTAACTAGTATCATGCCTTGTAAGCTTATTTAAGAGAGAAAAATTATAAAATGAAAGTTCAATATACTTATATAGGGTTTCATTCTTGAGATACCCTTTCCAACTTATGTTATCACCTGCAAACACCCAAAATAAGTTGAAAATTGAATAAACAACGTTATAAACCATCAAAAAAAAAATTCCTTGGGATGCCTTCTAAGAAGCACCTTAGTTAAAGTCGCGGCATGACATATTTTGACTAGAACTTATGTCTATATTTAGAAGATTTGAATCACCGGCCCAACTTTAGATCAATATGTCTTCGAGGTACTTTGAGAAAAGGTATATTTTTTATCTTGCCACTTTGATGACTTGAACCTTTTACCCAACTTCACATCAAATTTCTGAATAGGCTCATTGGGTATCGGTGAGAACATTAAAAAACCACTTGTCAAACATTGGATTTTGCACTCAGTTGTCTTCAAGTGAGGGACGTAATTTTTCCCCTTTGAAATTACAAACTCCAAAATGTAAGAATTTATTTCCTCATCTCCAACGTTCATCAGTTTTTGGTTTGACTTCCATCACATCCATGAAGTAATGTCAAAAAGTGGTTGGAATAACGTCGTCTTCCTAATTTTGGAGACGCATTCTTCTTGACATTCTTTCCCCAAAAGGAACTAGAGTCTTCACAAAGGATATGCTTGGCTTTTTCTTTCAACTTTAGTGTCACTTCTTCAATTTCAGCATCCATTATCATTTTGGAGTTGGTTGGTTGACAAAATACCAAGCATTCTTCAACATCAAGCTCACCCTCATTCTGAAGATTGGGCATATTCATGGCACTTAAAAGATTGGTGTCCTCACCTACTTTTTCTTTCTTGCCAAATGCTGCCATGGATTGAGGAAAGAGATGCATGTTCTTCCAAATTGTAGTCACCCGATCTAAGATTGTTAGAAGCATTACTTTAACACCATTATATACGGTATATTGTTCTTCCTTTATCACTTCATGAAGCCTATCAAACTCATAATAATATATAGAATTTTTGTTAGCATAATTAGGGGAGGGGGCATTTAGACAATAACTCTAATGTCCATCTCGACCACTACATAACTAATAATCATGCTCCTAATTGCATTGAGATAGTGCACACACCTCTTTTCGGGGAGCATATTTATAATTTTTCCAAAAGTGGTGTCCACCACAATATGGACATAGAACATCAAGATATGATTTTCAACCACCAAATTCAGGTTCATTCCAAAGTGCCATATTGACACGTAACCAAAAATCAAAATCTACCTAGAACAAGAAACAAAATAAACTCATAAATAAATATTCACATGTTTGAATCCAAGAAACCAAGCTAAAATTCCAAACTAACTCAATATGTCAAATTATTCCCTGTCAATGACGCCATTTAATGGTAATGCTTAACTCGCACGTCAAATTAAGTGCAAGCTCGTCATTGTTAATAAAAATCCAATAATAGTTAGGGTTGAATCCTTGAGGAACAATGTGAATGGTGTTATACTAAGTTAAAAAGGAAAATTGTTTGGTAAATTCAAATCTAGGATACAAATACTTATGGGCTTTGAACTTTTTTGAAAACTATAAAAAATTTAGGGCTTCAAGAAAACTAACTTGAGGTTAAGAATAATAAAAGTATAATCAATTAGGAATGGATCTTGGGGTTATGCCATTATAGGTGTGAATTCATGCATGGGTGATTATGAATATACTCAAATTTAGCTAAGAGTTGTGGGTAGGTTAGATTTAAGGCATTAGTGTTAGTGTTTCAACAAAACACTAAATTACACTTACGGATTATTTTGAATACCTCATGATCATGCCTAATTAACCAATCCAAGACCTTAACTTAGCATCCCTATTTCTAGGATGAAGCCCATCAACCTAGTAATATCACATAACATACTTATTTCTAAGTCAATGATAGGGAAATAACTAGTATTGTGTAGTTGTTACACAATTACTCATCATCCACATCCCTCGTTCAAGGATGATGTGGGATCCAAGTTAATTGGGGCTTTCACCCATAATTCTCAACTCAAACAGAAATTAATATCAAAACACACAACAAATAGCTAACTAGGTAGATAAATAAACAACATCCATCCACAAATCACAACCTATCCAATCATAAACCCAAGAGGAAGAACTAGCCACTCATAAAGATAGAGAGTAAAGGTATACCAAAATTTCCCCCAAATTGATCCATGAAAGATAAAGAGAATGTAAATCCAAACTTTAAATTCCAATAAACATTCAATAGAAATTATTAATCCTTCACTTAGGTATTACTCTAACGTCTTCTTAGATTAATAGTAGTACAATGCCATTCCCCAAAGATGAAAAATTTTAATAGGTCCAAGATGGATTATAATGACCTAAAAATCCTTATTTAAGCCCCAATTCTACATTTCCCAAATGTTACAAAATTTCAACCTTTATTTTAAACAAATTGTAATTATGCCCTTGAAATTTTCCTACTCCATCGTAACTGCCATTTCTTGACTGTATTTGAGACTCCTACAATTGCGGTGATCGCTTGCGATAGCCAAGGTTTTAATTATCCTTGAATTGTAATTGTAACCCTCAGGCCGCGATCGCGGTAACTGAGGGTTGATTCTTAATTTGTCTATTTTCTTTTGAATTTCTTATCTTTTACCTTTCACTTGGCTCATTTTTATTAATTTTCCTTGCTCATCTTCCCATTTCAACTTTTACCTATACCAATGAGCATTAAGTTATAAATTAACAATAAATCAATGAAAAAGCATGATAATTTAGGCTTAAAAGCTACTAGTAAGTTGTTAAATTTATGACTTATCATTAGGGATAAAGGCAAATCATTTTTATTGATAATTAATTTAATGAAATAGGAGGCAGCTTCGTCGGAGGACCCAGAGATGAGAATTTGGTCATGGTTGTTAAAGAGAAAGTCCAGAGTGGGTTTAGAGAGATTGGCCATTGAATGAGTTTTAGTCATGGATAGAAGATATAGAGTGATAAGGGTATAATAAAGGAGAAAGGGAAGACGAAGTGATGGAAGTTAAAACATATATAGCAAACTAAGGTGACTATAGAGATAAGGAGGTAGTATATGTGTTGGGAAGTTAAAAAAGTAAAAATATGGTAATTATGATGGAAGAGAAAAGGGAGGAAAGAAAGGAGTTTGATAAGAAAGGAAAAGATGAGAGTCAGAGAAGTAAAATTATGGACACAAAATTGTACAAAAGATTTTTACACCAAAATAAATAACTTTAAGAATTTAAAGGTCATTAATGCATAAAACACTTATATTTTTTCTTTAAAAACAAAAAATTTCTTCAAGCAAGGGTTTTTACAAGATATCAGCAAGCTGATTTTTAGAATCAATAAATTGCAAGTAAAAATCTCCTCTTTCTAGATGATCACGATTGAAATGATGCTTAATGTCTATGTGCTTGGCCCTAGAATAATGCACCATGTATTTTGACAAACTAGTTGCATTTGTATTATCATACATAAAAGGTAAGGACTCAAATGATAAAATAAAATCTAGTAATTGAGGAATGATCTATAAGATTTGTGGACCACAATTTCAAATAACTATGTATTCAGATTCAGTAATTGATAGAGCAACTAATGTTTTCTCTCTCTATGCCATGAAATTAGGGCATAACAAAGAATCTGACATGTTCCACTCATGCTCTTTCTATCACTTTTTTCACCTACAACATCAGCATCTGAATAGCCAACTAATTTAAAGTTTTAGGAGTAATGATACCAAAGTCCGATGTCTTGTGTCTCGATGAAATAGCAAATAATTCTTGTTATGATATTTTAGTGGGACTCTTTGGGAGCTGTGTAAAACCTTGTACATTTCAATATCCTGAACATAATGTTTGGTCAACTCGCGGTTAATTAGAGTAGGAACCCAATCATTCCTCTGTACGTCTTTTCATCAACAACCTTTTCGGATGTATCAAAATCCAGGATTATTGAAGGACTCATTTGATTTCCAAAAGCCTTTTCTTTTTCCATTCCATATTTTTTTGTGATCTCCCTGGTGTACTTAGCTTGGATAATGAATGTACCTTTTGAGGTTTGTTTGATCTGTAACCCTGAGAAGCACGTGAGTTCTCCCATGAGGCTTATTTCAAACTCTTTTTTCATTAGATTTGCAAAACTCTCACACAAAGAAACGTCAGAGCTCCCAAAAATAATATTATTTGTATAGATTTGGAGAATAAGTAAGTTGTAGTCTAGTTTTTGAGTGAAGAGAGTAATATCAATCTTTTCTTTTTGAAAAAAAATTTTTAGCAAAAAAGTACTCAACCTCTCATACCAAGATTTTAGAGCTTGTTTGAGACCGTAAAGTGCTTTTAAAAGTTTGAAAACATGGTTTATATAAGATTATTTTCAAAACTAGGAGGTTGTTTAATAGAAACCTCTTCATGAATGTAACCATTTAGGAAAGAATTTTTTACATCCATTTGATATAGTTTAAAGCATTTAAAAGCAACAAAAGTTAATAAAATTTGAATTGAATCTAACCATGCTATGGCAGAAAAGGTTTAATTATATTTTATACCTTTTAGTTGGGATTAGCCTTGAGCTACTAGCCTGGCCTTATTTTGAATAACCTTACCTTCCTCACTTAGTTTATTTCTTTAGATCCATCTGGTTTAGACAACTAAATAGTTTTTGGATCTTTCAACTAGACTCTATATTTAATATCATTCAAACTATTCTAATTCATCCTTCTTAGCCTCAACCTAAGACTCATGTTAGAGGGCTTCATCAAATATTTTGGGCTCGATTTGACACTCAAGAGCAATAAATGCTTATTTTCTTAATGAAACACTTATCTACATCTTTTCATCTATATTTCCAATGTTAAATCATTTCAAAAAACTTGCATTGTGCCTCCATTTCTTGGAATGTTGGTTTTAGTTATTTTATCAATCAGGGTTGACTTAAGATTATTATAGTCAACTCATCGATTGATATGTTAGGAGTAATATCTGTTTTGACTTATTTCTATAAGCCATTTACGTATTCTTTATCAAAACTCAAACTCATAGGAGTGTGATTAGTTTCATCAAATATGATATACATATATTCTTCCACACATAGAGTTTATTTATTATAGGCTATATGACCACTACTGGTGGAAGAGTAGCCAAGAAAAAAACTTTTGTCATTTTGAGGTTTGAACTTCTCTAAGTTATTATTACAATTGTTGTGGATGAATCACTTACATCTAAAAGGATAGAAGTATCAAATATTAGAATTTTTCCCACTGCAGAGCTCATGAGGATTTTTTTTTAAAATTGATGTAATGAGACAACTGTTGTGAATTTGACATGATGTTCTTACTGCCTCTACCCAAAAATGATCAACTAAGCTATGTTCTAGAAGCATAGTTCTTGTAGTTTTTGGAAAAGATCAGTTCTTTCACTCCGCCATACTATTTTGTGGGGGAGATCGGGGAGATGAAATATTTCGAGAATAGTCATTTTGAGCATAGTATTCCTCGAAATCTTTTTTTTCAAATCCTCTTACATGATCACTATAAACATAGGTGATGAAATGTCCTGCTTCTCGTTGTACTCTTCTACAAAAGATCTCAAATTAGTAAATACTTCATGATTATAAGTTGGAAACATTACCCAAGTAAAATGAGAATAATCATCAACAATAGAAAATACTTATCTTTTTTCACCAATACTTGCGATCTTCTGTGGGCAAAAACAAATCCATATGGATTGTTTGAATGGGTTGGTGGTAGTGAAAATATCTTTGCAATTAAATATTTTCTAAGTCCATTTACCATGTTTGGAAGAATCCCAAATCTGATCCATTTCAAATATTAGTTTTGGCTGAACTTTCACCAGTTCAATTCTAGACATCATCTTGATGGCATAGATGCTAGCATGCCTAAGCTTTCTGTGACACAATAAAGTGTTTTTGGTTTGCATAGTGAGAGAAGTCAAAGTAGAAAAGTCAGGATTATTAAGAACATAAATATTGTCAACATATTAACTAATAAGAGGTGTTTTTTTAATTTTTGATGGAGCAACTATCAACTTTAAAGAGACTCTAAATCCTACGTCATATAATTGACTGATACTCAGAAGATTCTATCTGAGTCCTTCTACAAGATAGACTTTAATAAGTTTGCAGGAGGAGTTGAGCTTCACAGACTCAACTCCTATGATGTCTCCTTTATCATTATCTCAAAATATAATGAGCCTCCTTTAATTTTCTTTAGAGAAAAAAAACTTTCCTTTTTGCTGGTCATATGTCTGGAACATTTGCTATCTCTAACCCACATTCATCTCTTATAGAGTTTGCAGATGTGTTCCTACAACAACAGAAGAAGATTAATTTTTTAGGTACCCAAGTGGTTTTGGGTCCTTGAGGGTTAGATGTACTTCCTTTGGTTAGACAAATCCACAAATCTTTAGAAATTTATCTATAGTTATGTGATTTAATCCCCCTTGCACCACTGGTGTAGCATACTGGTCCTTGAAAATAGAAGGATGTTTTAGCTGACTCAAACAAACTTAATGAAGAGGTCGATTTATTTTTAAAAGAATTTGATCTTATGGAACTATGACGAGGTAATTTTCTAATGTTGTATAATTGTATTTTCACATCATCAAGTTTTTCTTGAAGCAAGTCATTTTCAATCTAATAGGCTTCAAGTTCAATTTGCTAGTTCTTCTTTCCTCTTCAATCTTTCATTTTAACCGAGCTTCCCAAATTTTACTTTTCTTGAGCGAGTTTATTATATTCATCAATAATTTTTTGTAGCTCATCAATAATCATATCAAGATTTGTTTAAAGAATTTTTCAATTATTACAATTGTATGGTCTTACCTCACTTAGTTTACCTCTTTACATGAAGCATATGTTGGGCGCTTCTATTTCTTCCTCTGTTTCATCTTTATCATGCCATGTCCTAAAGTTTTTGTGTTTCTTTGATGATATTCTCCTCAATTCTATACAGTTTTTCTTGATATGTCCTGGCTTTCTACAGTAATAAGAACAATTATCATTTCTTGTGAATTCATATTTTTCTATCCTTGAGGTCTCTAATGCCTTTATTTAAGGATTTGCCTTACTTTATAATTTATGAGAGCTATTCCTGCACTGTTGTCCTCATCTAGTGATTTTTCCTCTCCAGTATTTACAACTTTGAAGGCCATTAGTTTCTTATTTTCTTCCTTATTGTACCTGTTGATATGATTTTTTTCATAAGCAACAAGATTACCTCTTAATTCATCATAGGTCATATTATGGAGATCCATATATTCTTAAATAGCCGCTTTAGTTTCCCATGGTTTTAGGAGGCTTTGTACAAACTTTGGGACTTGCGGACTTATTTGATATATCATTCCCAAGGACTTCAATTCACATACAATTTTAATGAATCTAGCAAACATTGATTCCACACCTTCATTTTCTTCCATCTTGAAGAGCTAATACTCATTGACCAGAGAACTAATTCTTGCCTTTTTAACTTTGGTGGATCCTTCGTAGGTTACTTCTAATTTGACCCATATCTTTTTTGTGGTTTCAAAGGTTTATATCCTCTCATATTTTTCACTGCTAACCGTACAATAGAGTAAGCTTATATCTCTTGCATTAGATTGAATTAGATCTTGTTGTTCTTTCGCAATTTTGATGTTTTCAAAGTTATCTAAGTAAATCAGCTTGAAATTTTTTTGACTGAACAAAAATTTTGAATATATTCTTCTAGTAAGAGTAGTGTTGTCTATTAAAGTATGGTGGTCTTGTGGAAGAGTGACCATCTTAAAAGAGAACTCTTGGAATCGAATAGTTTTTCATTGGATCTTGGCTGATGTGCGATTAAGAAACACTATTGGTGATACCTTCTCTGATACCTATTAAAATTCAAGAGGGTGGTGGTGAATTTAAATTTTCCTGAGTTGACTAGTATGGCTTGATAGTTAACTCACCTAGAAACAAGTTTACTTAAATAGAACAAATTTAAGATAAAATATGTAGGTATATAAATAAAAATAAAGTAACAACAAAAATATTATCCTGGTTCGGAACACCAATGTGGTGCCTACTTCCGTCTCCTTGGGTTTCAAGAGTTTTCTTTAGATCCTTCAAATTAGATTCAAAGTACAAACGTAGAAAATAAGTTTTGAAGCGTATTTTGATATTCAGATCTTGTGACACAGCCTCAACTGGTATAACTAAGTTGACAAAATATTTCTTTTGTAACTATTGTAAACAAAGAAGTACAAAGCTTTATCAAGACAAAGATGAGACACACAAAGGATTTCTGTGAAGTTGTATGAGTCTTATGCCATCTCTTTTTATATCCTTCGGCTGTTGCTTTGCTTCAAAAGCAAAACCAAAGAATTTTTTCTCAATCAAGGATTTAATTTGGTTCCTTCATTGAGGGTAATATATCTATATTAGATATGTTTTTAAAGAAGATGTTGCTTGTCTTTCATCACTACCATTCATTTCCATATCAAATATGTCCATGATAAGGGTGTGCTTTCCTTTCTATGCTACTTTGTGATTTTGTTGATGATCTATCTTGTATTTTTGGAGACTAAGAAGATCTTGAGATATCTTCTAGTAATGTCGTATGTGAGAATAGTTTTGTCCTCCAAGTATACCTCCATGATGATTTTTCCTGCCTTACTTATCCTTTTGGTGTATCCTTCACATTAGTAATAAATTTGCTTATCATTATTGAAATATATTACTGTGATATGGAAGCTAACAATTTTGACTATGCCCATGTCTGTGGAACATTGAATTCAGTGTGGTTACATAGTAAGTTTGTGGATCGAGATTCTATAATAATCTTGAGGGCTTGGAGAAGACTTTGAAAATTCCATATTAACTATTGTATCTTGTGCATCTCAATCATGACCCAAGGGTTATCATCCCCAAGTGTCATGATCGTACTGTCTAGTCACAATTATGATTCACTGGTGTATCCATAAGATGTGGTGGTTACAAACATTGAATTGTGATCGGAAGCCCCTAAATCCTATTATGGGTATAAATACCCCATTTTAGCCTTTTTCCATTTTCTCATCCATTTCCAAGAGAAATAAAACCTAGAAATTGAGACAGCTTTGGATTGAAGCTTATAGATAATTTGGGGAGCTTGGTTATCAATGATTCCATGATTTCCTTTAGAATTCATGGGAAGATTCCTTTGATTTCTTGATAAATTTTTAGAAATTAGGGCCTTGAATTCTTAAACTTTAGGGATTGATTTTAGACTTGATTTGTGCTCTGTTTATGTCAACTTTTGAATACAACTTCCTTGTCCTTTGAGGGACCTCATGAGGGTTCAATTTTGGATTCCATTTATGGGCCCTCGGGGCTCATTATTGACCTGATTATTTATATGGAAAAGTGGGTCTCATTTGACTCCTAATGACACGTAGATTATGATTTTATTAGTATAGAAATATTTTAAGATTGTGGAGTAAAGATGGATGTTTTTTGGATGATTTAAGGATTTGCAGTTCGGCTTTGAAATTGGCCTCTGCCTACTCTTCTTCACAAGATGTTGTAAGGTGAAATACTTACAATAATTCTTTGAACCTATTGCCTTCTTCTTTGTTATCTATGGGATTCATAGTATAATTATGGTGTTATTCTATAATTGGGCTATAGTGTAGGTGTTGGAACCGTAATTAGTACGATTAGCCTTGATTGGACTATTTAGCTATTTTGGTAGAGTTGACTTAATTGCACATATACTAGGTGATATTCTATCTTAGGGCTAATTATGGATTATGTACCCTTTAGAATTCAATTTAGATACCTTATACTAGTCTAGGGTTGAAATTAGCTAAATATGGAATTTGAAGATTAGAAGTGGGTTCCTCCAGCCCACCTTGGTCAAAGACTTGTGATATAACGTGGATTTATGCACCTCAGTCTTGTTATCCAAGCTTATTTAGCATAGTTTAGAGGACTTCTCCTGTGTTTAATAAGTAATTCTTGGGTGAAATAAGCATACAAATTTTATTTTATGTAAATGTGAAGTTCAAAGCGTGTTCATAGTGAATTTGGAGTCAAAACACTAAGTTAAGAATCAAGGGACAAAAGTTGGTACTCTTAGCTTGAGATATAGCCTTTACTAGTTTATTGCCTTAAATTGTATGTTGTTTTGTGTTCTAATGTGTGGTTTTGATGTTGTAGGAATCTTTTTGAGTTTATTATAATGATATATAGGTTATGTACAAGTTGTAAATCAAGTGAAAACAACACCACAAACCTTTGAAGGAATGGGCAAAGCATAGGACAAGGCTTGGCAAAGTGGGGCGTTGTTGAAGTGGTTGGCATACCAGGGGCCTAGGTGCCACAATAAGGCTATGAAATGCCCTTGGAAACTTTTTTTATGTCAATTTCTAGTGTTCCTATAGGTTTTTATCATGGCTCACTGCCTACATGGCTCAAAATTGGCATGGCACACCCTTTGGTTGAAATAGGCATTTGTGTTCCTACTATAAATAGGATACTTAGTCATTATGTTAGACAGCTTAGATGAACTTGGGACTTGAAACGATGCCGGAGAACACTTCAACTAGGGTTTTTTTCTAGTACTTTGGTTTTTATGGATTTTAACATGTATTCATTCATAGTGATTACGGTTTTGTCCATGATAGGCTAAACACCTTTTTTGGGGGGTTAAGGCCAAGAAAATGAGTATTATGGTTAAGAATTGATTTGTTTTGGTTATTTATTTATCCTTTAAACAACCTCTCTACTTTATCTGATGTAGTGGTATGGACTGTATACACTCTTCTCTCCCCAGACCTCACTAAGTTGGAATACACTAGGTATGTTGTTGTTGTTGTTGTTTATTTATCCTTTTATTACTATTTTAAGGATTTTTTTACCCTTATAATACATGCATAATCATCTTATGAACCCGAAATAAGGAACAAGAGGATACAACTTGGGACAGATAGAATAGAATTGTAATCTTCCAATTGAATAAAGTTATAATTTGCATTTAGGATAGGAATATACCTATGTGATCTATTTGGTCCAAGTACGACATGAAACATGAATTTATTTAACTTAGTTCTCGCATCCCTACTCAATGATGTAGTTGATGGGGCTAAGTTAGATAATAGACTAGAGGTTTAGAAGGGTATAGTCATAGTATAAACACCGTGAACCAACAAATAAGATAAGTAACCTAACCAATGATTTTCTATAATGTAGTATGATTTTTCAAAATGATTTAACACTAGGATTGTTCTCATTGAATTTTAAAACCTTTACTTTACCGCATTATTTAGTTTAAGATCACTTATAACTTACAAACTTTTATGGTTACGTTTGCATTGAATTAATCTCAATAGTTAGAATAGTCTGGATAGTTGTTAAACAAGTCTCTAAGGGATCAATACTTTTCTTATGAAAGGGTACTCTTTTACTTGATAAGACTACGTACACTTGTTTGGGGGATTGGGCACAACAAGTTTTTGGCACCATTGCTGGGGACTTGTAATTTGGCAATCGTCGTACCTTTAGTTTTACTTTTATATTTATTTTGTGCTTTTCACTTAGTGTTCAATTTTGAATTAGAAGGTAACATGTTAAAAAGATAGTAAGCTACCAAGGGATCGGGAATTAGTTAAGCCTGACACTAAGCCTGAGAAATGCTTATATCAGCGGGGGAGAGAAGCAGTCATTCCCTACCATATTCTACAAATTCATGAGAAACAAGATATTTCTGCTTCCATGTTTCAGGATCCACTAGCCTATAGGACAATTCGCAAAGTAGTAATACCACTTGCGACTAATATGACCTCCTCAATTCATAGACTGACACCAAGAGGAGATTTGAATTGACGTAGAACATAGTGCAGCTTCTTCATAGTAGTGGATAGTTTACTAGGCTATCACATGAAGATCCACAAGTCCACTTGCAAAAATTTTTGGAGATCAGTCACGTATTACTCCTGACTGGGGTGTCAAGAAATTATGTGAGGGTAAAATTATTACCTTTTTCACTTTTGGGGGAAGCAAAAAAGTGGTTAAAAATTGAGTCGATAGTTTCTATCATAACATGGATGATTTAACACAGAAGTTCCTCATCTATTTTTTTTTTCATCCAGTAAGATTAAGAGACTTAGTAGTGATATTTTATTCCTTAAGCAGAGGCCAGGTGAGAATATTTATCATGCTTGGGAGAGGTTAAAAGCTCTTCTTCGAGATTTTCTACATCACCAGTAGTCCAATGAGGTACTAGATCACATATTTATTGAGGCACTTAACCATAATAGGAAAATTTTTCTAGATTAAATTGCAGATAGTCAAGCTTAAGAAAAGTCATATGATGAGCTATACCTTATTACATCGGATTGAACAAGGAAATCCCGACTGGTATGGGGATACCTCAAGGAGCTTAGTGAAAAAGGTTTCAAGCATAATTGAAGTTTACTGCATCACAGCCTTGGTCATACAACTTTCAGAAAGTTGGGTGTGCAATACTCTCAGTCTAAGGTTAATGCAATGCAGCAGGTATCGGTAAGATGTAACATTTATGGAAACAATGGTCACTCTACATATTTATATGTTGCCAATCCTAAATTCATTAAATTTATAGGAAATACATAAAAGCCTAATTATGGTAATGCCTACAACCAAAAGTGGATGACTCGTCCAAATTATTCATCGGCCAATAATTAGTAACAGTAGTTTCAGCAACCATAGTATAACAAACCAACTTGCAGTATTGATAAAACACTACAAAATAATCTCTCCAATCAAAAGAACATGGCTGGTGACATCAAAAATTAGTGAATTACACAAAAATAGTTAGAGCAAAAGTTGGGGCTGCTGGCTCAGGCACAAAACACCAGGCCTCAAGATGGTTTGCCAAGTGATGATGAACATCCAAAATAAGTAATGGAAATCACCTTTATGAGTGGTAATAATCTTAATGAAAAACCTCCAAACAAAGCTAAAGAGGTAGATACAGATCTTAATCGTCAACTAGTTGCAGACAAAGTTGCCAATAATTTGGGGAAATCTGAGTACCTAAAAACAAAAGCTGATAAACAAGTGAATAATAGACCACCACCATCATTCCTATAAATATTCAAAAAAGAGACACAGAATTCCTGTTTTAAGAAGTTCTATGACACATTTAGAGAACTTTACATTAATTTGCCTCTTTTAGATATTTTGCAATAAATGCCCAAGTATGCCAAGTACTTGAAGGATGTGATGGCTAACAAGGTGAAGTTGTAGAACATTGAGATGGTGAAATTAATAGAGGAGTGCAGATCTATGGTAATGAAAAAGATTCCTAAGAAGCTTAAAGACCCAGGAAGTTTTACCCTCCCTATACAGATTGGTGATAGTGAAATGGTCAATGCCTCTATCCATATTCAACACTCTTGGGTTAGGTGATCCAAGGTCATGCCCTATGTTGCTGTAATTGGGAAACAACACCATAGTGAAACCCAATGGAATAATTAAGGATGTCCTCATAAAGGTTGGTAGGTTTGTAATTATGGATGATTTTATTATTATGGATTTTGATGTAGATAAAAGTGTACCGTTCATTTTAGGACATCCATTCTTAGCCATAGGAGGAACATTAATAAATGGGAGAGAAGCCACTCTCAAAATGTGACTAGTTGATCAAGAGGTAGTTTTCAAAGTTTGTAAGCCACTTAATCAACCTTTACACTATAATGATTTGTGTATTATTACAATGATAGAAGTGGATAAGTTTGGAGTAGTAGAATTGCACCACCAAGAACTTCTTCAGACAATCTCATTGAGTTGTCCGAGCCACTACCTAAGCCGAAGTAATGATTATTGATGATACTAAAAATGCTATTTTTGAGAAAGTTATTGACCTTGAGATTACATACTCAAGAAGTCCGAAATGAATAAGAAGAAGTAGGATAAAGAGGGGGAAGTAATTAGGTTGAGTAGTGATGTTGGGTCATTCCGTGACACTAAATCAAGCAATACTTAGAGGCAACACAAGTTAAGATAGGTATTTTATTTTCAGTATTTAGTTTTTACTTCACATAGTGTTTATTTTTTTGAGTCATGGGTTGATGAGAAGTCTGAGTATCGGAAACCTAAGCTAAGGAGTATGGAAAAGACTAAGTGAGGGGATCCTAGATCATCATTATGTTTAAAGATGCTGCTAGCTAGGCCTATAGTCCATAGGAAGTATTTTCTATCCTTAAATTTGATTTTACTTTGGGGACAAAGTAAGTTTTAAGTTTGGGGTGGGGAAATTCCCATGGTTTTTGGTGAAGTGATGTCGTAAGGTCTCAGTTTTAGTTGTTTTCTTAGTTTGTTTTTTGTTAAATTAAAAACAATTGAAACATTACAAAAAGATTTTGCCTTTTAATTTTTATTTTGTGGGTGACAGTTGAGTAGGTGCACACACATACCTCGTGGTTGTTCTATTTAGTTCTTTTCTAAGGGGGTGCCCTCTGAACCTAGTATCTTTTTACTTTTTACGATAAAATTTTATTTCTTCATGATTAGGGTAAGTTAGATATTCTAATTGGTGCTATGCATGATTGCAAATTTTTTTAGTTGTTAAAGCGTATTGTTTGTGTGAATTACTACTTTTAAAACTTCTATGCTTAATATTTATAATTACAGTAAGTAAGATATTCTGGTTTATGATTATTATATGTTGTTGGCTTAATATTGACTTCATGCTATTATTTTGTTGAGTGTCCATAATGATCCTACTTGAGATGTGTGAAATGAATTTTTATGTATTCCCTATTATATTTGATGTCAAACATTCCTGGTGTGTGTACAAAGAGATATAAAGAGTATGGGTTTAGGAGATGATATAGGTATTTCTTTGATAGCCATGTTTCATACCCTCTTTTACACCTTTGTGCATAATCATATGTCTTTAACTTATTTTATTTGGTAGCTTCATATGTCTCCTAAATCCCTTTCTTTATTTGACCTTAATTTGATCAAAAGCTCTTAAGCACTTTTATTGAAAATTAATTGAGTTAGTGAGTTGAAATATAAGTAGGGAAAAGGTCAAAGTAAAGCCCCCAAAACATAGTTATTCGTGTTGAGAATTCATTTGTATTGAGGTTGGGAGTTTTGTAATGAAAAGAATAAAGATTGTTTAAAATTGAATAAGATGTGAATAAAAATATTCCCACTGCATTTTATATGAACTAGGTTAATGAGATAGGAAAAAATAGAAGATGTATGTTAAGGTAGATGGGGTGAATGTTGGTTGTTAGAGGATAATTGAATGAAAAGGGTAATGTATAAAGGCACTTAGGGAAGATAGTCACTATTACTAGCCAGAATTTTTCCTACCCGTCAATTAGCCTACATTACAAGCATTAAAGACCTATTTTATCCAAAGTCCTAACATTCTGATATTAGTAGAGTACTACACTAAGGGTAAGCCTATGGTTCATCATGCGTAACTTATGAATTCTTTCTGAGAATGGGCATAATTTTATTCTTGTACCCATTTTGTGGTAAATTGTATCTATGTGAGTGATTATGGGAAACTCTCTTGTTGTTAGGCACATATTTAATGATAGTTGGGTGATTTGTATGATCTCTTTTATTAATTAATATGCATGAATTTTCCAACTTGGGTGATTTAATTTTTGTGGTTAGGATGTTTTGAAGTAGTATTCTTAATCTTTCACTTGTGTATAACATGCTTAGTGTAAAAACATGTACTTTGTATAGTCATTGTAGAACTAGTTTGACTGTCTTGATTGTTATAGAAGTATGGAGTCTTCTATAATTATTATTCTTATAGTGAAAATTTTTTTGAGTACGAACAAGGCTTTATGTTTTAGGTAATGATATGAGGCAGATTTATGCACCTTAGTGTGGTTATCCGAGCTTATTTAGTTTAGTCCTAGAGGACTTCTCTTGAGTTTAATGAGTAACTTTTTATTAAAATAAGAATCTATGCATTATGTTATTAATCTTTAATGTTTAAAGTGTGTTCCCAGTGAATTTGGAGTCAAAACACCAAATTAAGAATCAAGGGACAAAAGTTTCTACTCTTAGCTTGAGCTATGGCTTTACTAGTTTGTTACCTTGAATTGTATGCTGCTTTTTGCTCTAACAGGTGGTGATTGATGTTGTAGTAATCCTTTTGAGTTTATTATGATGATATATAGTTGATATATAAACTATAAATCAAGTGGAAACAACACCACAAATCTTGGAAGGAATGGACAAAAGCATGGGACAAGGCTTGGCAAAGTGGGACGTTATAGAAGTACTCGGTGTTCCACACCACCTAGGTGCCATAATAATGTAGTGTCACATATTTGGAAACCTTATACATGTCAATGTACAGTGTTCCTGCATGTTTTTTGCATTCCACTCTTCCTACTTGTCGCGATATTGGTGTTGCACTCCCTTAGGTTGAAATCGACATTTGTGTTCCTACTATAAATAGGACACTTAGTCATTATGTTAGACACCTTGGACGAACTTGGTACTTGAAGGGGGATTTTATAACACTTCAATTAGGGTTTTTATTCCATTACATCATTTTATTTATGGATTTTAACATATATTGATTTATAGTGATTAGGTTTATGTCTATGATAAGCCAAACACCCTATTCTGGGGTTATGGCCAAGAACATGAGTATTATGGTTATACATCAATTTTGATTAGTTGTTTTTCATATTTGGTTGTTTATTTATCCTTGATATCACTATTTTGAGTATTGTCGACCCTTATTATACATACATAGTCATCTTGTGAATCCAAAAGTAGGAATAAAAGGATAGAACATGGGGATAGATAAAATAGAATTGTAATCTTCCAATTGAATGAAGTTACAATTTACATTTAGTATAAGAATATTCCTGTGTTCTCTATTTGGTTCAAGTATAGGATTATATATGAATATGTTTTACTTAGGTCTTGCAATCCCTGATTAATGTTGTAGGTATGGGGGCTAAGTTAGATAATAGACTAGAGGTTCAGAAGGCCATAAGCATAGTATGAACCCTGTGAACCAACAACCAAGATAAGTAATGTAACTAATGATGTTTTTTGATGTAGTTTTATTGATCGTAGTTCTTTAACCATGGGATTGTCCTCATTAGTTATTCAAACCTTTAATTTACCGTATTTTTTAGTTTACGGTTACTTATAACTTACAAACTCTTGTGGTTATGTTTGCACTAATTTAATATTAATAGTTGGACTAGTCTAGAATTTTTGTTAACAATAGTCTCTAAGAGACTGATACTTGGCTTGTGAAAGGCCACTATATTACTTGGTGAGACTACGTACATTTGGGTGAAGTTGGGCACAACAACTTATGTTAGCCCTTGAGGACTTATTTTCACATGTTGACATAGTTGAGACTATTGAGATTTTAGTATAATGTTACTTTGTGACTTGGTGAATGATGATGGTTTTTACTGAATTCTAATTAATGGCTTTTAATTATGGTATTACTTTCGGATTTGATTTATGATAAGGTCTAGCGACATGCTTAATGATATAGGCATAGATGTAGAGAAAAATTTTATGGCCTATAGATAGGAGATTCCTTATAGATATGATATGCCTCATTGTTAATATTTGCAGCCTATAGATATGAGTTTCCTTATATATATGATATGACTCATGGTTATGATATATGGCATATAGATATGAGATGTTGTATAGATAAGATATGCCTCATAGTTATGATATATGGCCTATAGATATGAGATGCCTTATAGATATGATATGCCTCATAGTTATGATATATGGACTAAAGATATTAGATGCCTTATAGATATGATATGATTCATAGTAATATGGACTATAGATATGAGATGCCTTATAGATATGATATGCCTCATAGTTATGATATCTGGCCTATAGATATGATTTTCCTTATAGTTATGATATAAGGCATATAGATATGAGATTCCTTATAGATATGATATGCGTCATAGATATGCTATGGCTTATAGATATGATTATCGATACGGGTTTTGGAAATGTATGTGGGCCTAGGTCCATGATTATAATGAAGTAATTATTCCAAAGACATTATTGGGACCAAGGTCGTGTTAGGATATCGGTTAAACATACGAGGCGTGTTTATCCTTATAAAGCATATGGCTATATTTAGGTACATTGATGCTTATGGTTCCATTGATTAAATACTGGTGATGACATGCATAGATTCAATATATTCATGATCATTAAATCTGTAAATAACACGATTCTAACTAATATTTATTTTATTACTATTTTTCCTAGATAGGGATTAAATCCCACTTTTCACCTTAAAATGGACTTCTTCGTAACAATAATTTCACTATCTTAATGAATAACCTATGGGCAAAGAGATTTGGAAATGATGTTTTAAAGATTTGACTGAGACAGATTCTAGTCTATGATTGTGATACTATCATTTACTCCGGCTGTGAGAAATCTTGGTCCTTTCTACACTTATATAATGATTTAGTCCCGATGTTTACCCCGAGCAATATATTTATGGATTTACACTCTTTTTAACCATGGATTAAGTCCGTGCACCTATTATATATCTATATATATATCTCTCCGATATGGGATGGAGGAAGATAATGGTCTTGACGATATGAATTCTGTGTAAAACCTAATGATAGATCATAGTATTGATTTTATATATATCTTTTGATGATATGCTTATATACCCATCAAGGCTGAAGAATAATTATGATGATATGCTCATATACCCGACAAGACTGGAGGATGATTATAATGATATGCTCATATGTTTGGCAAGGCCGAAGGATTATTATTATGATAAGCTTTACACCCGACAAGGCCGGAGGATAATTATGATGTTATGCTTATATACCCAGCAAGGCCGGAAGATGATTATGTTGATATGCTTAGATACCCACCAATGATGTAGGATTATTATGATGATGCACATATTTGTACATTTTTTAGTTCGAGTCCAACTACTTCTCATGATATTTGGATTGGTTATGGAATTACGAATTATATCTTGTCAATCATTCTTGCATGCATATTGCCTATCACTAGTATGCCCTATATCTATCATCCATATGAAGGGTTGCTGTAATGCCCAAAAATCTCATCCCAAGACGTCACACGGTGCTTAAAGCTACAAGTAGCCCCAAGCTAACCCTTTAAGCCTGATACTACTTCTAACACTTACTTAAGAATAAATGAACTGAGCAATAATATCATATCATGTCAAGTCGGAACTAAAACAACTGAAAAGAACATCATATGAATATCAAAATAATGAAGAGTCTAACATGAAACTGATAGTCTGACAAGCCTCTACTTTCTAAATAACTAGAGAGTCATTGGGACAGACCCCCAACTAAATAGGACTGAAGATAATACTCAAAACAATACGAAAGTGGAAAAAAGCTACAGAACAGGTCCTCGAACCATGAGGACTCACCAAATATAAGAATGTAGACGAGACGCTTGAAGATCACTGGCGTTGCTGAGACTGAGCACCTGAACCTATATTATGAGACAATGTAACACACAGACGTATATGTGGATCAGTACTTTGAGGATGTAATGAGTATATGGGGGTGTATGCATTAAGTAAACAATATCATTTATCTTTACAAAACCATGCATGCAAATATGAATGACTCACATAGCTTGAATAAATCTGAAATATAAACCTCATAAATCATGAATAATGAACATGTAGTATAAAACTCGTGAGTCATTACACTTCGTTCTAAAATATGTATTCTCCTCTTATTCTCAATACATGTAAACAAAATAAATCTTAAAACAATAACTTTCAAAATCATACTTTTATCTTAAGGAGAATAAAGAACTTCTTTTAAAACTTAAGGACTCAAAGACTTAGGTTTATGGAACTTTGGGAAACTGTGGAAACTTGGTAGTTTCTTCTAACCGACATAAACCATGTGATCAACATGGAGTCCAACGTCTTGCCCACATTAGAGAGAGTTGTTCTATCCCTGCCATCGGAATAGAACCTTAACTTTAGTGATCACTATCTTAACCCACTTAGGGTAAATCAAATCCTATGGTGGCTCGTACTTCCGGGGCATGAAACCTTGGAATCAAGCCCAACTCGGTGCTAAATACTACTCCCATACTTAGGCTCAGAAGTTTTAAGGAAAATCCACTTTAAATAATACTAGAATGTGTAATGAAAGTTAACTATGCTTCGCTTTGTTTTAAATCATAGATAAAACTGGATTCCTATCTTAGATTAGGATCAAAGATCAACCTTCTTTATAATCAAAGTACTTGCTTGTTTAAATCATTCTAATACATTATTTTCAAGAAACATCACAATTCATACTTGACTTAAAGCATATATACATACTCAAATAATCATGATCTCATAATAAAGCTTAAATCTTAACTTCAACCTTGGGGGAACTTAAAAACATCTATTCATGGTAGGGATGTGAAATTCATAGCATAATTTCTCAAATTCAAACATAAATAAATGAAATAACATGCAATTTCAAGACTTGAACAATTCATAAATTCATAACCTCAAATAAAGTAAATTGGGCAAAACCCACTTGCAAAAACATGAAATTCTCTAATAAAAATCAAAACTTTGAGCACAAGAACGGAAGAAGTGTTCTTGTTCAAGTCCCACATACCTTAGATTATGGACTTTGAATGAACTCTTGCTCTTGAGACTCTATCCGAGACTTTGAACGGATATTATTGATTTAGGGATTCCAATTCTTGATGAAAATTTAAAAGTGACGGTGAATTCTTAAGTTTCTTGGACTTGGAATTGAAACCCTAGAAAGTGTACTTGGTGAATTTTGGAAAAGAACGATATATTTTGGTATTGTGTTATGACTGAAAAGGGGGGGGAGACTAAATTTCCCCCTTAGACGCGGATTTTAAAAGCTAAAAAAATGGGTATCGATGCGATTGGCGACGCGGCGCATCGATAGCATCGATGCGATACCCGATGTATCGCGCCCTAATCGCACCAAGACTCAGTACTTTTGATTGGCAGTTCCTGTACAAAGTTGACCAACGTGATGGGTGACGCAGTGCGCCAAGATCACATTGGTCCACTATTTTGGGACAGCAAACAAGGTCTAAACGCGGTCCGATAAATGCAAAACTTGTTTGGGAACACCTATTGAACTCCCTGATCATAAATTAGCTAAAATATCAACTATCAAAGGTCAGGAAGGTCGTTAATAAAATCCTCAAAGTTTCAAGGTCTAAAAAATGACTAAGTCCCAACACTTAGCCAAATTTATAAGTATAAGACTTCTCTTGACATGCTCTAAAGCCTTAGATGACGAGTAAAATTTGCGGGGTCTTACAATATCTCCCCCTTGGAAACATTCATTCGCTAGTTAGGCTAAGAATATAAAGAAAACTGAGGATGCACAGCTAAAATAAATTTCTTAACTGACTCTACATCATTTTATACTTTTGAGTACTTCAGAGAATGCATGGACTTATAAAGAAGGCACTATATGGATGGATACACATTATTCGATAGGAACGGAATTAAGAAAGAGTATTACCTTCGATGGATCTGAATTTGCGGAGAAGAGATAGGGGTACTTTGCTCGCATATTTGGTTCTACTTCCCAAGTAGTGCCATCAACTAACTGGTTTCGCCAAAGAACTTTAACCAAGGGAACTTTTTTGTTCCTTAGTCTACGGATCTGATGGTCTAGGATCTCAAATGGAATCTCTTCATATGAAAGACTATTTTGAACATCTGAGCTTTCTAAAGGAACTATAATAGCGGTGTCACCAATACATTTTTTAAGCATAGAGATGTGAAAGATAGGATGAACAGTTGACAATTCTGTGGGCAACTCAATATCCTAGGTTACTTTCCCAACACGACTTAGAATTTTATAGGGACCAACATACCGGGGAGTATGCTTCCCCTTCTTGCCAAATTTTCTTACCTCTTTCATGGGTGAAATTTTCAAATACACCAAATCACCTACCTCAAACTCAAGGTCCCTTCTTTTCACGTCTGTATATGATTTCTGATGACTCTGGGCTGTCTTTAACCTTTTTCTAATCAACTTAACCTTCTCCATAGCCTAAAATACTACATCAGGTCCAATCAGAGTAGCCTCACCCACTTCAAACCAACCTATGGGTGATCTATATCTCCTCCCATAAAACGCCTCAAATGGGGCCATCTGGATGCTAGAGTGATAATTGTTGTTATACGCAAATTCAATCATTGTCAAATACTCATCCCAACTACCTTTGAAATCAAGAGTACATGCCCTCAACATGTCTTTCAGAGTTTGGATAGGGCTATTAGCCTGACCATCTTTCTGTGGATGAAAAGCAGAACTAAGAAGAACCTGGGTACCAAGACCCTTCTGAAAAGCTTTCCCAAACTGAGAAGTAAACTGAACACCCTTTTCTAAGATGATAGACAAGAGAACTCTATGCAACCTAACCAACTCTCAGATATATGACTTAGCATAATCCTCAGTTTTATAAGATGTATGCACTAGCAGGAAATGCATTGACTTAGTCAACCTGTCTACAATAGCCCAAATTAAATCATGATGATGACGTGAAAGGGGTAAATAAGTCACAAAATCTATGTTAACCTCTTCCCACTTCCAAGTGGGGAAACCAAACTCTTCCATTATACCACCAGGTCTTTGGTGCTCTACCTTAACCTGTTAGCAAATTATACACCTTGATATAAACTCAGCTTTATCCTTCTTCATACCACTCTACCAATAGATTTCTTGCAAATCGCGGTATATCTTGGTAGCACTGGGATGAATAGAATATCGTGCACCATGCGCCTCAGCCATAATTCTCTACCTCCAATTATTAATCAACCCAAGGAACACACAATCTATTCTGATATCTCAACATACTATCCCCCCTTGGGATAAAACCTCTACCTTTTGGTCCTTAACTAACTCCTTCAGTTTGACCAAACTAGGATCCATGTCTTGTTTTTCCGTCACTTCCTAAACTAAAGAGAAATTGGAACTACTCAGAACCCAATATTCCCCTCAGCCGAATCAAGAAACCTAACACCAAATATAACCAAACGATGAAATTCATGAGCTAAATCTTTCTGATCCTTCTCTACATAAGCCACATTTCCCATAGACATCCTACTAAGGGCATCTGCCACTATATTGGCCTTGCCCGGATGATATAACACACTCATATCATATTCTTTTAACAGCTCTAACCATCTTCTCTATCTAATATTCAACTCCCTTTGAGTAAACATATACTGTAGGCTTTTGTGATCCATAAACACATCCACATGAACACCATACAAATAGTGTCTCCAGATTTTTAAAGAAAAAACCATAGCAGCTAATTTAATATCATGGATTGGATAATTCTTTTCATGTGGCTTCAACTGTCTAAAGGCATAGGCTATAACCTTACCCCTCTGCATCAACACATAACCCAATCCAACTCTAGAGGCAATACAATACACCATAAAATCATCCATACCATCGGGCAATGTTAATATTGGGGCTGAAGTTAGTCGAGTCTTCAACTCCTGAAAACTCTTCTCGTAGGAATCTGACCAATGGAACTTAACATTCTTTTGGGTCAACTGGGTCATCTAAGATGCAATAGATGATAAGCCTTTAACAAAATAGCGGTAATAGCCAGCTAGACCCAAGAAACTCCTAATATCTGAGGGAGAGATAGGTCTAGGCGAATTTCTTACAGCTTTTGTATTTTGGGGATCAACTCTAATGCCTTCGACTGAAATAATATGACCAATAAAGGCTACTGACCTTAGCAAAAACTCACACTTGCTAAATTTAACAAACAATTGATGATCTCTGAGAGCTTGCAAGACAATCCTAAGTTGATCTGCATGGTCATCCATACTACAGGTGTATATAAGGATATCATCTATGAACATTATGACAAATATATGAAGATACTATTTGAACACTCGACTCATGAGGTCCATAAAAGTTGCTGGAGCATTGGTTAGCCTGAAAGACATGACTAGAAGCTCAAAATGACCATAACAGGTTTTAAAGGCTGTCTTTGGAATATCATACTCCATCATTTTAACCTGGTGATAGCCAGATCTAAGGTCTATCTTTGATAAATAACTTGCACCTTGCAATTGATCAAAAAGGTCATCAATACTAGGAAGAGGGTACTTATTCTTGACTATGACCTTATTAAGATGGCGATAGTCAATGCACATATGCAAAGAACTATCTTTCTATCGCACGAATAGGACAGGTGTGCCCTATGAAGAAATACGGAGCCTTATGAAACCTTTATCTAGATGATCTTTGAGTTGCTCTTTCAACTCCTTAAGCTGTGTGGGTGCCATTCAGTATAGAGGGATAGAAATAGGATGTGTATCAAGAAGAAGGTCAATCCTTAACTCTATCTATCTATTGGGTGGTACCCCTAGGAGATCTTCCGGAAAGACATCAGGAAAGTCATTAACTATATTGACTGACTGAACAGCGGGAGTCTCAGACTTAATGTATTTAACTCAGACTAGATGATAGATGCAACCTTTGGAATTTAAATTTCTGGCTTTAAGATAGGATATGAAATGACTTTTGGGAGACATAGAATTCCCAGACCACTCAAACACCGGCTCATCTGGAAATTGAAAATTAACCACACTGGAACGACAATCTATAGATGCATAATAGGAATGAAGCCAATCCATACCCAGAATAAGATCAAAATCGACTATATCTAACTCTATCAAATCAAAAAATATAACATTATGAAGAACAGTAATAGGACACTTTCTGTATACTTGCTTAGTAATAATTGACTCACCTACTAGGATAGAAACTAAGATAGGCTCAGGGCTCTTTTCAGAACATATCTAAAGATTCACAGTGACTAATGGGGTCACATAAGAGAAGCTTGACCCAAGGTCCAATAATACATACACATCAAAATGAAAGATATGAAGCATACCAATAACAACATCTGGGGAATCCTCCTGTTCCTGGTGGGATGGCAAAGTATATAATTAATTCTGGCACTGACCGTCAACTGGGCTGGATAAAGCGCCCTGAGGAGAGGTTGGATGCGTTAAAGGAGCTGGTGCACTGGTAGACTAAGTCTGGGGTCAAACATCATGGCTTCTCTGTCTAGCATGCAAACACTCTCTAAGTCTATGGCCCAACTTTCCACAACCAAAACAAACCACAACCAAAACAAACCCTCTAATTAGCCAAGCATTCGTCAGGATGGGTCCTACCACACTTAGCACATGGGGGATAATTAGGCTTATTACTCATACTATGCTGGGATCTAGACATAGAAGACTTATTCCCCTGCTCCTTCCTATTTCTAGGTGCAAGAACACTGGATGATGACGGTGCTGGTATAGATGAATGATTCTAAAACTATGGACAGTTCCCTCCATGTGATCTAGTCTGGCCATACTTAAACTGCTCCAATCTAGCCTTCTTATTTTCCCTTACTTCATCTCTCTCCTTTATCTTTTCTATGTCAATTTGCAGAGCATGCATCATTAGTATAGCAAGATCTATGTCCTTATTTAGCATAGCAGTCCTATATTATTTCACCACCATTCTAGCTACGCTAGTTATGAACTTACTTATACTAGATCTGGGGTCAGCTATCATATCAGGATCATACTTAGATAGCTGGGTAAACTTGAGGCAATACTTTTTTAATAACATAGAGCCTAGCCTCAGGTCCATAAACTCCTCTACCTTTACTTCCCTTATCTCATGTGGGAAGAACTTGTCTAAGAATGCATCCTAAAACACCTGCCAAGTCATAGGAGTTGTATTCTCCCCTCTATTCTTCCTTCAAATCACAACCTAATCATAGGCAACATCCTTCAGCCTGTAGGATACCAATTCGACAATCTCTTCTTCAGACACATGCATAACTTGGGTGATCTTCTTTACCTCATCAAGATACAACTGTAGGTCCTCACCTACCTTTAACCTACAGAACTCAGGAGGGTTCATTCTAATAAAGTCACAAGGTTTGGTTGTGGATGCATCACCACCTTACTGATATAAACCAACAACCTAATTGTTGGCTTACACAGTAAAGGTCATGGCTTGGGCTAACATCTGGAAAGCAGCCCAAAACTCAGCATGGGACACATTCTCGTTCAAGGGATCAACAGGTTAGGGTTGCTTATTGTCATTTCTACAGGCATTAGATCTTTAGGGAGGCATTTTCTATCATAAAAGAGCATGAGTTATTCACACAGAGAGACAGTTATAGGCACGATATATTCTGAAAGAAAGAGATTAGTTTTCCTAAAACGTCCCATAGCCTCTTGTTCATAGGTATGGCGTGCTTCACATCGATGATCAAGACTCTATTTAACGTGGCTTTTCTGACTCCCTAGGACTTCTTAAACCTTAGGCTCTGATACTAAGTTTGTAACGCACCAAAATCTCATCCCCAGATGTCACATGATGCTTAAGGCTACACGTAGCCCCAAGCTAACACTTTAAGACTAATACTACTTCTAACACTTAGTTTAGAATAAATAAACTAAGCACTAATATTAAATCATGTCAAGTCAAAGCTAAAAAACTGAAAATAACATCATTGAAATATCAAAATACTAAAGAGTCTAAGATGCAACTGATAGTCTAACAAGCCTCTACTGGCTAAAGAACTAGAAAGTCATTGGGATAGACCCCCAACTGACTCGAACTAAAGATAATACCCAATACACTACGAAGGCAGAAAAAAAACTACAGAATAGGTCTTCCAACCATGAGAACTCACCAAAGATAAGAATCTAGATGAGATGTTCGGAGATCATTGTCGCTACTGAGACTGAGCACCTGAACCTACATTATGAGATAATATAGAACACAGATGTGTATATCGATAATTACATTGAGGATGTACTGAGTATATGATGGTGAGTATATGATGGTTTATGCATTAAGTAAACAATATCTTTAATCTTTACAAAACCATGCATGCAAATATGAATGACTCACAAATTTTGAATAAGTCTAAAATATAGACCTCATAAATCATGAATAATGAACATATAGCATAAATCTCGTGAGTTATTACACTTAGTTCTAAAATCTATATTCTCCTCTTATTCTCAATACATGTAAACAAAAGAAATCTTAAAATAATAACTTTCAAACTCATACTTTTATCGTAAAGAGAATAAAGAACTTCTTTTAAAACATAAGGGCTCAAAGACTTGGGATTATGGAACTTTGGGAGACTATGGAAACTTAGGAGTTTCTTCTAACCGACATAAACCATGTTAGCAACATGGAGTCCAATGTCTTATCCACGTTGGGGAGAGCACTTCTATCCTTGCCATCAGAATAGAATCTTAACTTTAGTGATTACTATGTTAACCTAATTGGGGTAAATCAAATCCTACAGTGGCTCGTAGTTCTGGGGCATAAAACCTTGGAATTAAGCCAACTCGGTGCTAAATACTACTCCCATACTTAGGCTCAAAACTTTTGGGTAAAATCCACTTTAAATAATACTTAAATATGTAATGGAAGCTAACTATGCTTCACTTTGATTTAAATCATAAATAAAAGTGGATTCCAATCTTAGCTTAGGATCAAAGATCAACCTTCTTTATATTCAAAGTACTTGCTTGCTTAAATCAAGATAATACATTATTTTCAAGAAACATCACAATTCATACTTGACTTAAAGCATATATACATACTCAAATAATAATAATTTCATATTGAAGCTTAAATCTTGACTTCAACCTTGGGAACACTCAAAAACATCAATTCATGGTAGGGATGTGCAATTCATAGCATAATTTCTCAAATTAAAACATAAATAAGTGAAATAACATGCAGTTTCAAGACTTGAGCAATTTATAAATTCATAACCTCAAAGTAAAGTAAATTGGGCAAAACCTACTAGCAAAAACATGAAATTCTTTAATAAAAATCAAAACTTTGGGCACAAGAATGGAAGAAGTGTTCTTGTTCAAGCCCCACATACCTTTGATTATGGAATTTTAATGAACTCTTGCTCTTGGGACTATATCCGTGACTTTGAATGGATATTCTTGATGATTTTGATTTGGGGATTCCAATTTTTGAAGAAAATTTGAAAAGTGATGGTGAATTCTTGAGTTTCTTGGACTTTGGGTAGAAACCCTAGAAAGTATTCTTGGTGAATTTTAGAGAAGAAGGCTATATTTTTGTATTTAGAGACCTTAATCCCGTGTTATGACTGATAAAGGGTGGGGGGAAATACTAAATTGCCCCCTTGGACGCAGATTTTAAAAGTTGAAAAACTAGACATCGATGTGATTAGCGATGCGGCGCGGTGATGGCGTTGATGCGATACCCGATGCATTACATCCTAATCATGCCAGCCCTCAATACTTTTGACTAGCAGTTCCTGCACAAAATTAACCAACACAATGTCAATACAGCGCGCCAAGATCATATTAGTCCACTATTTTGGGACACCAAATGAGGTCTAAACGCGGTCCAAAATCTAAAACTTCTCTGGGAATACCTATTGACCTCCCTGATCATGAATTAGCTAAAATATCCACTATCGAAGTTTGGGATGGTCGTTAATAAAATCCTCAAATTTTAAAGGTCTAAAAAAATTACTAAGTCCCAAAACTTCGCCAAATTTCTAAGTATAAGACTTCTCTTGGCATGCTATAATGACTTAGATGACGAGTACAATTTGTGGGGTCTTACAGTTGTATAGGTATGGATGATGATTTTGGCATATGGTGTGTCATATGTTAATTAAAACTTCTGACCCTATGATGGTGGGGGTTTGTGAAAGGCTCGATTAGGTATTATTTTTCTTGACTAGGCAGTTACTCGTGTTGTTCTTTCTATAGTTTTAATTATAGTTATGATCTTTTTTATGACTAGTTTGTGACATCTTTGTTAATGATCCAGTACTAAGATTTTGAGGTATGATTCTGGCTCTTTCATCTTAGTTAATACCCCGTAAGTACACCTGGAAAGTCACACGATGTTTAAGACTACAAATAGCCCGAATCTAGCCCATAATACTTACTAAGCTTGAAACTTATATAAACAGTGAACTAACATATATAGAAACTTAAATGTAAACTTTGACATACCTTAAAAAAAGTATATAACATGGAAATCAGTAAACAACTCTTTGAACTTAAAACTTAAATAGTCTGAAAAGCCTCTACTGATGACTAGAGAGCCACTAGGACAAACCCCAGCTAACCCATTCATAAACTTAAATTAGATAACTAAAAAACTAATCAACAACCAAAGTTTGATAAACTGCGTCCTAGGACTATAAGGACTCACCAAAAGTCAGGATATAGGTGAAGATATCCGTAGTCAATCGTGCTGATGAAAATGAGCACCAGAACCTACATTATAAGACAACATAACACATGGACATATAAGTAGGTCAATGCCTCTGGAATGTACTGAGTATGTGGGGGTGAATGCATATGCAAAACAATAACTAAATATTCATATAAGCTATCAATGATACACGCAAAGTGTAAATGACTCACCTTGAACTTGAATAAACCAAAAGATTGCAAGATCATAATCATAAATGAAGAAGTATAAGAATAAACTTTGTGAGCCATGACACTTAATTTCTAAAAGCTTTACTTTTATTCTTTATTTTAAAGATACTTCTAATCGACATAAACCATGAGAGCTACCAAGGAGCCAACATCCTATCCACGTTGGGGAGAGCTGATCTACCCTTGCTATTGGAATAGAGCCATAACTTAAATGATCACTATACTTCATCCATATTGGGAAAAATATTAACCTACGGTAACTCATAGTTTCTATTAATTTAGGATATGCTCATCTTTATTCCTTTCTCCGTCAGAAATACTACTCCCAGAATACTTATATGCTCATACTTTAAGAAATCCACCTTAAAATACTATAAGGTTTTATGGAATGAAAACTAGTTATGCTTCTCTTTATTTTAACTCGTAATCAAGGTGAAAAAAGTGGATTTTATATCTTATCATTAGATCAAAAGATCAATATTTCTTGAATCATGCTATGATGTATGTGAATGAAGTTTCAAAGGCGTACACTTTCTTGTAAACTTAATGCTTGTACTTGGAGCTTGGAATTCATGCTTTAATTTGTAGAAACTCATAACAAAACTTCATGTTCGATAATCATCTTTAAATTTCTCATCAATATCTCAGTCAACATAATGAAACTCAAATCATAATATGAATATTATAAGTAAAAACATGAATATTTGTAAATCTTGATGCACCTCAAACATTAAATCTTATAGTAATATCATAATTCAATAATATGGCTATTTGTTTATGAACCGTAATTCAAAATAAGTAAAATCAATTTTATAACCATGCACTTTGGGCACAAAGATGAAATAATAACCTTGTTCATAAACCCCACATACCTGAAGTTTCTTGACTTATGAAGAAAGTTTGAATCTTAGAACTTGAAGGATAAACTTGTAAAAAAATTCCCTAATCTTAATGTTCTTGAAGATAAGAGGTCGCTAAGAATTTTTATTTGATTGAGAAATAGAGGAAAATAATGCCTCTTTGAGAGTTATAGGTCATGGGAGGAAGTTATAAAAGAGGAAAAGACCAAAAATCCCTTAGCTAAACTTTACAAAATAAGATCGGCGATCGTTATAAGTCTACCATATGAATCATATGGAAGGGTACGACTTAAATCATTAACTCGTAGGCTTAGAAGACATAAGGAGCTACTCACTGGTCAACATACAAGTTCCACTTATGACTACTATTATCTTTATACAACTCTTAGCCCTCTACTCGTAGCTTGGATAGAATCTTATGAAGACTTCACTGATGAACCTACAACTTCATTCATACAACTTGTATGATGTTCTTACAACTCTTAAGTTTTGAGTCATACCTTCCATATAATATCCATTAGACCACACTATCTTGAGTACGACTACAACATAACACCCGTATGATGTGTGCACGACTTAGGAGGATAAGTTGTATGATGCATAGATACTTCCATACATGGGCTATTACATCTTACGATTATATTATTAAGTATGATTAACTCATGATTAGACGTATGGATTAGAAACCCTTAGTATGCTAGCACTAGTTCCTACTATGATTATGAGGTCTTAAGATTCTAGTCTGGTGACTTAAGTTGTACTTTAAATTGACCTTATTTTACATATATGTATATCTGTTTATTGTAGCTATGATATTACTATATATTCCTCCCTTAATGTATGTTTTTAGATTTTACATTCATTTCTTGGCCTTTTATATTGCTATATATCATTCTTTTACCCTTTATTCATATATTTTCTGGTGATATATAGTATAGTCTTGAGATTCCTGAGCATGGGTAGAATAGGATGGTTCATCCTTAATACTTCCATAGTCTTATTATGTTAGTTTCTTGAGTATGAGTAGGATAGTTTTCCCTTACTATCTCATTATCCTTATTATGTGGTGGTTGAACATTTTGGTTTAGACTCTATTTCTATTTATATGTTGTATATATCTTTATTATCTTTAGATCTCAGTTGACAGTTGCCTACTGAGTACTATGTATTTGGTACTTATATAATAGTTTGGTAACTTGGGAATTATAGTATGGGTTATTTTCATTATTGTGTGCGTCATGTAAAGTAGCCATGGTTTGGAGACATAGAGTGAGCTCCTAACTTTAGGAGTATTATTTTCTTCCATCTTATGTATTGACTAGTCTCTATATTTTTTTAGAGATAGTTATATTTGTATATCTATTTAGTACCTCATTTGTATCCTTCTTATGTTAGAATCTATCTTATTGATTCCACTATGTTTTAGGATTATCTTATGTATGTTAGTCTTTTATTACATTTATCCTGCATTCTTCCCTTTATTCTTTCGGAAGTCATTTACTAGTAGATTAAGACTACCAGATTGGATTGCCTATTGGTAGGTTATATTTGGCTCCATCATGACCTAAGAAATTAGGTCATGACAAATTTGTATCAGAGCCTAAGGTCAGCGATGTATTAGTAAAAGAGACAAGTTTTTAGTAGAGTCCAGTGAATCAATGTTGAGCCATATGTTAGCTATATTCGGGAGGCTACTAGTATTCATAGGAAATTCATTTTTTGACTCTGTGTCATGTATCTATATTTCTATGAGCCTTAAGCATATTCTTTGACTCTATTATGTCCAAAATGGAAGATTCAAGATGGTCTATATATGTGGATGACACTTCAACGCATATTTTTAGAGCTCTAACATAGCATTGAACAAGAGAGTCAGAGATGTATATCAAAGATCTTCAGTGTTAGACAAAGGATTTAGGACTAGCTCAGGCTCCAATAGAGCTCATGACTACTTCAACCATTCAAGGTTCAGCACTAGGGATCCTAAGTCTGATTATGGATATCACACAACCAGGGATGACATTCAGTTCATCAAGTAGTTCTCAGACCACAATGGTCTATTAGTGTTCATCGGGGTTATTTATAAGTTTTTAAGTACGATATTGGGTTTATCGTGTGGGACAAGCATATTCCAATTCTATATCCTCCAAAGCAGGACATGGTGCATAGATTTATTAGAGGATTATTTTTGCCACTTTACTTGGCATTGGAGCACTTGATAGCAGAAGGGTCTTCTTTCTCTCAATTTTCTTATTACGTGAGGTCCACAAAGAGATCATGTATTAAGACTTATGGAGGTGGCGGTAAGAGACCATGCCATCAGTATTATGCTATTGGTGTTTCAATCGGGAGTGAGGATCCTTTTGGGGGAGGTTAGATTCACTCATAGCCTGTTAGTTCTATTCAAGAAGCATTTCAGACTATGGGTGGCTGTAAGATTAGTTGTGCTGATTACTACAGGTAGTGTTCCCATTAGACCTTATGGAGTATTTGCTATGGGTCTTTAGCTTATGGAAGTCATTCTAGATTAGAAGGGGTGGTATCTCAAAGTATTCCAGGATCTTGTTGTGGTTGTGGTGAGATGGTACATTGGTTTAGAGAGTGTCCCATATGTGAATTAGTTTACAAGATAGAGTTAGCATGTATTTCTCTCAAGCCTAAAGTTTTTGGGGTAGGCTATGACTGTGGGAAGGATGATCATGGTAGTAGAGGGTGCTTTCAGCATTAGTTGGCTAGCCATATGGGCTCAATTCGTGTCTCTCACTAGGTTAGGAATTTAGGAGTTCGCTATGAATGTATTGAGATTGGTCACTGGTCTAGAGAGTGTCTCTGAGATAGGATTACTAATCATTAAGCTTATTCGGATCAACCTCATGATGTTGTGGCACCTTCAGTTAGAGATAGTGAACTTGGTTCCTCATTGATGACACAATTGGTCAATCCGAATTTGGACTGTTCCAATATATTCTCCCTTAGACCTATGAGGCATGTGATTTTGGATTTCACCCTGATAGGTGTGCTTTTATTTCCTGGATTTACCTTTTCATTTGTGTGTATTAGGTTTTTCATACCCATCGATGATTATATACCTTGATGAGTTTATATTGGTTATTGTGTGCCTTGTTATTGAATTTATAATTATATGGCTAATCCTACGAATTATTTATATTAGTAGTAGATGGAGTAGATCTGCATTGATATTTTCCCTGTGGGTGTAGATTTGGATTTGAGTCTCTTTTACCTTTTCATATTGGCCTTATGGTGGCCCTTGAGTGGTATTTTTTTTTGATTTTCTTTTTTGTACTGCCTACTCATTATATTGATGTCCATATTGTTGTTGTTATTACTGTCATTGCTTGATGTTATTGATCCTAACTTTGTAGCTCTTTAGACTAGTGTTATCCAGTTAGAATTCTATTCCTTGCAGTTCTTATTCATTGGCCCAAGCAGCTATGGCCCGGATAGATGTTTTTTTTCTATAGGTAGGTGAGGTTGGTTGTTTTCCTATTTTGTTGGCTATACTAGATTTATTGTATAGTGGACGATGGTATTGAAGGTAATTTAACCTTCTTTGGATCTGTTATAATTCTACAGTTAGCAATCTAATTATATTGTCATTCTGGTGTTTGGGATTCTTAGGCTTGCCTCTTAGGTTGCGAAGGTTTTTACATTGGATGTCTTTCCCTATGTAGCCCATTTTTAGATTGACCAGTTTAGGGTTCATTCTTTGCTAGTGTCTATTTCATTGCCCGATAGTGGTTTTGATATTGATATCGAGTTGTCCTTGATTCATCTCTTAGATTTGTTGGATTCCTGACCTATTGATGGTTTTCTCTGGGTACAAGTGTGGAGACTTGATGTTTCTTTCTTTTCATAATATGGTTCCTGTTGAAAGCAAAGTTAGAGAGTTAGAGGCAGGTGGTCTTTCCAATGATTGCTTCTTGAGCAAGCAAATCAGAAAATTTTCATCTTGAGTTGTTTCTTCATTTTCCAATAGTGTTCTTGACCTCGACATAGGTGTAAGGCTTAGTACTTCCTTCCTCGGCGAGGTGATTCATGGTTTGTTTGAGTTATGATTATTCTACTTTGGTGGTGACATGACACTAACCAGGGCCTTTTCGTAATGGGCATCACAAGTCTAACCAGGGCTGGAGACCTCCTTCATTACCCAGCCAAACCAACCTATGCATATCTTGAGTTAGATGAATTCCAAACGTGTAACAAGATAGTGTTATTGCCCAATCCAAAACTCTGGGACAGTTTTATGACTATGACCACCCGAACGAGTCCAACCGTCCAATACTAACCAACAACCATAACCAAACAAAACCACAACCATATGAGTTCCAATATAATTACATAATCCCAAAATAAAAGAGGATATAACAACTAAGAATACAGGAAATCGGTGTCGGCCCCAATATCAATGCCAATACTAAGGCTGACACCAATATTGATCCCGCTCATACCAATCCATAATAGTTCCACAAAAGCCTCTAACCAAAAGATAACCAACATCCGATTGGGACATACCCCCAACCATAGCCAAAAAAAATATCCATAAATAAACCAAAGTGTTTAAGAACATCCATGAACATAAAATAAAGCCCTCCATAGTATGGAAGCTCACCACTTCAATCCAACCAAGTTGATCCCGAAATTTGATCACTAAGAAAGAGGAGTAGAATGGCAGATTCCTACATCATGTGGGGATATAGCCGCCCAAAGGCTGGTTAGCGGGTGAATGCTAGAAAGTACTCATAATAAGGAAAAAATAATGTCATCCATTAAAAGCAAGTAAGCCAACCACATACATACCAACCATACATATAATATATATAGCCATACCAGGAAAGGGAACCAGGTTTAGCATGTATTTAAAAATATTAACCTGGGTATGTGAATCTTAATTGTCCTAAAACCACCCACAGAAAATTAGGGTCTAATGTAACCCCTTGAACAGGCCTCGATATATGTAGCCGCATGAACTGGAGATACCATAAGAGTAGGGGATGCCTAAGTACTATTTGCTCCAAGATACATATGTACAGTATACTTAGAAGATTCTCATGTACCTCATTGTATCATATATGGTAGCTATGACTAACCACTCATGTCGGCAAACATGAGTTTCCAGTATTCGTACATTGGACTCTCACCTTCACGGTTAGCTATCACACCCCGCCATTATGGCCCATTTAAAACTATTTCCAACCAACTAAACTATTATTCCATTATTATTAACCAAGGTTATGAGTAGTAGTATCGTCATAACGGCTATAACTTGCAAGTATTGTCCTTAGCCAACCTTTTAACATAAAGGGATTCCCATGTACCCATATATTACATTAAGAAGTTAACTTGGGGGAATCTCGTGTACCCCACAAGTATTTCATTATTATAACAGCTTAGGGAAATCCCATACACCCAGCAAATTGTTCATAACCAAGTTTTCTTGGAGGATTCCATTGTACCCCACAAGGAGTTCAATTAACCATAACCATAACCATCAAACCATTCCAAGCCATTTAAATCATTTATACCATTTAGGATTCCATTACCAAACCATAACATGCAAAAGTTCCTTTAAAAATTCAATAATATAGTAAAAGCATCATCATAGGCATTTTATCAAACATGTTGGGGGCATACTGTTTTAAAAAGCAAATTCAATTACCAATTAACCATTCCCGTGAAGCCAATTGTCCAAACCACCATTAAAGCATGAAAAAATATAATTAAAACAAGGTAAAACCATAACCAATAATTTAATACCAAAACCTTAACATATATTTGAAAACCCCAAGATTATACAATAATCAAACCATGAAAACATTATATAAACCATGCCTTTGGTGGGAACTAATAATGAGGGAGAAGTATCTTGACTTAGATGATGAAGATGATGGAGAGAAACAACCCACACAAACCCCGATTTTAATACCATAGTAAAACCCTAGCCTTTCCTTTACCCAAAAGCCTTAGAGAGAATTGTAGAGTGTTTAAGAGAGTTTTCTAACTGTTTAATATAGAATAATAGGATAAATAACCTCTCAAGTGGTTTAGAAGTTGTGGGGCCTTAATAGGTTAATTGGGGAAATATCCAGATTGCTCCCACTTAAACTGCATAAAAATTCATCATAGGGTACGACTGTACCATACCAATCGTACCCTCCAATTTGATTAGTACCCATCAATCTTACACTAGGCCTCTTTCTTGGACCCAAAACTATCCCAACATACGATTAACCCAAACCAAATGACCTGTATCAAACCATACGATGCGTACCAACCTAATTTGTACCCATTCTAGAAACCAATCTAACCTACCAACCAACATTGGTCTATATACGACCAAGGCATACCAGTCATACCCTATTATACCACAGGTACCCACCACTTGTATGTTGTACAGAACCCAAAGATTTAAAAAATTTTCTAAGTGTCCCGAACCCAAGGTGTTTCAGTCTCTCCCACTTAGATCATTCATCCCCAAATGATGGAAAAGCTAGGTCAAATACAATCATGATTCATTTGTGTTATCAAATATCAATCCAAACTTTAACCAAGTTAGAGAATAAAGTTGTGATCAAGAATGCATACCTTCCGCATAAATATCCAAAGTAGAAAACAAATACAGATATTTAAACATCATGTCCATTTCTGCTTCCCATATAACATTTTCCTCCTTGTGGTTCCGCCATAGAACCTTAATAAAGGCCACATTCTTGGTCTGTAACCAGTGAACCTGCTGATTTAATATCTCAACCAGGACCTCTTCATAAGATAAAGAATCCGAGATACCCAATCCCTCCAAATGAACTACCGAAGAAAGATCACCAAGACACTTTCTCAACATAGAGACATGAAATACTGGATGAATGGAGAACAAACTAGAAGGCAAATCCAATTCATGCGCTATTTTACTACCCCTCCACAGAACCATATAAGGACCAACATACCAGGTACTGAGCTTCCCCTTTTTACCGAACTGCATCAATCCCTTCATGGGAGATATCTTTAGGAACACCTTATTCCCAACCTCAAACCCTAAGTCTCTATGCCTTATATCCATATAGTACTTTTGGATACTTTGGGCATCCTTAAGCCTATCCCGAATCACTTTTACCATTTACATAGCCTAATAAATCAAATACAAACCAAACATATCTTCCTCACCAAGCCCAAACCACCCAATAGGAGATCTATACCTCCTACTATATAATGCCTCAAAAGGGGTCATTCCAATACTAGAATGATAGCTATTGTAGTAAGAAAACTCTACCAGAGGTTGATGCTCAACCCAATTGACACCATAATTAATCACACATGCCCATAGCATATCCTCCAACGTCTGAATAGTCCTCTCTGCTTGTCCATCCATTTGCGAATGAAAATCAGTACTTAACCAAACCTTAGTACCCATCCCCATATGAAACTACTGCCAAAAGTGGGATAAAACTTGCGTACCATAATCAGAGATAGTCAATAACAAGTACCCCATGTAGTTTTACAATCTCATAAGGACATAACCACGCATAATCATCTACTGAAAAGTTAGTCCATACTGGCAAGAAGTGAGTAAACTTTGTCATTCTATCCATGATGACCAAGTAGGAATTAAATAGATTCTGATACTGAGGAAGACTGGTAACAAAATCTATATTGATCACTTCTCATTTCTATTCCGGTAATTCCATTTCCTGATACAACCAGCCTGGCCTCATGTGCTCAACTTTGACTTGATAGAACACCATGCATTTTTTCAACAAAATTAGCCATATCCTTTTAATTCTATTCCACTAATACATCTTTTTTAGATCATAATAATTCTTTATCAAACTGAAATGAACAACATAGCGTAATTCATGCACCTCAGCCAAAAAATTTTGTTGCAAACCATCGACATCAAGAACAAATAACTTCCCTTAGTACCTCAAGGTACCATCACCACTAATTTCAAACACCATCACCCTTTGCCCACCTACATCACTCTTGATTTTCATCAAGATAGGATTTAACATTTGCTTTTTCTTGATCTCTACGCCAAGAGATATCCAAACCACTTCCTGAACCATTACACCACCATTCTTGGAGTCTAAATGATGGACCCCAATATTAGCCAATAGGTGAATATCCTTAACAAAATCTAGCTTCTCCTTTTCCACATAATCCAAAATACCCATGGATAACCAGCTAAGAGCATCAGCAACCATATTAGCCTTAACTGGGTGGTAGTGAAGACTCATATCATAGTTTTTGAGAAGCTTCAACCATCTTCTCTGCCTGAGATTTAGCTTTATCTGAGTGAACACATACTATAGACTCTTATGATCAGAAAAGATATCCATGTGCACTCCATATAAATAATGATGCCAGATTTTCAAAGCAAAAACCACTGATAAAAGTGTCAAATCATGAGTAGGATAATTTTTCTCACTAACCTTTAATTGCCTGGAAGCATAGGCAATTACCTTCCCATGCTACATCAAAACACAACCAAACCCCACTCGAGATACATCATAATAAATCACAAACCCCTTATTACCTTTAGGAAATGTCAAAATCAAAGCCGGAGTTAGCTTATCCTTAAGCTTCTCGAAACTAGCTTCATAATCATTTGACTAAGAAAACTTTACCTTCTTTTGAGTTAGCTTAGTCACTGGGGTAGCTAAACTTAGTCACTGTGGAAGCTATCATTAAGAAACCTTCCATGAACCGCCTGTAATAACCAGCCAAACCCAAGAAGCTCTGAATATTGGTTGGAGTCGTGAGTCTAGATCACCTTTTAACCACAACCACCTTTTATGGATCCACCATAATCCTCTCACTAGAAATGATATGACCCAAGAAATTCACAGCATTCAACCAAAGTTACACTTGGAGAACTTTGCATATAATTATTGTTCTTTCAAGGTCTTCAACACCATATGGAGGTTATAAGCATAATCCACATCACTCTTAGAATACACCAAGATTTTATTAATGAAAATAATGAACAAAAGATCCAAAAATTGCCTGAAAACTATGTTTATCAAATCTATAAATGCCATTGGGGCATTTGTAAATCCAAATGACATTACTAGGAACTCAAAGTGCCCATACCGAATATGAAAAGCTATCTTATGGATATCCTTCTCCCTAATCTTAAACTGATGATACCTAGACCGAAGATCTGTCTTAGAAAAGAACTTGGCACCTTGTAACTAATCAAACAAGTCATCTATCCATGGAAGAAGATACTTGTTCTTAACTATTACCTTATTTAATTATCAATAGGCAATGCATATCCGAATGGAACCATCCATCTTGCACACAAATAAAATCAGTGCACCCCAAGGAAACACACTAGGATGGATGAAACCCTTATCCAAAAGATCCTTAAGTTTCTTCTTAAGCTCCCTCATCTCAGCCAGAGCCATTCTATAAGTAGGAATAGATATTGCACGAGTGTCTAGAACCAAATCAATAAGTATTTAAAATATTGGAGACAAGATATGGAAGAAATAAGATTGACAGAAATACTTATGAAAGAGAATTTAATTGAATATTTTAGAATAAAGGATATACAATATAAAGAATACCTCCAACATAATATACAAGAATTACAAAGACTAAGAGAAAAACTAAAGAATATTACAATAAAGCATTTAATCAAATACCATCTAATCACCCCCCAAGATATGAACATTAATAAAATTAAAATAAATACACTAAAAATAAAAATATTTAGAGAAGTTAAGAAATATCCACGCACAAATAAAAATAGATCCATTAGAACTATAATAGATCCATTTATTACCCAAGTTATCTACACCCCCCTACAATTGGTATCAGAGCCTATGCTAATTAAAGTTACAACATCAAAGACGATGCTACAACTTCATAACTTAGGTTTACATTCTTATTTTATTGTTTTGATCTCTCAAATAACCTTTTGGATGATATTTACGACTATGAGTGGCTAAGAACTCCCTTTCCAGTGTTGAAGCCGAATACATGAGTACTATTGTTTTAATTTTAGTTCATTGATTTTATTATCATTATTAGTTGTGTGTTCAATCTTATTTTAACTATTTTGGGGCGTTATGACCCTTAGAATACACCCATTGTCAACCTTATGAATTCGGGAAAGGGAATAGGGAGATAAAATGTGGGATGAAAAAAGTATGGCTCATAGTCTTTTATGAAATAAGGAGTATCTAAGACAGGGATGGTCTTAGATGCCTTACTTAGTTCAAAAGAAGGATGATAGTTTAAATAACATAATTGGATTATTACATCACCACTCAATGATGTAGTTGTAATTCCCACATTAG
Organism: Capsicum annuum; assembly: GCF_002878395.1. Taxonomy (NCBI): domain Eukaryota; kingdom Viridiplantae; phylum Streptophyta; class Magnoliopsida; order Solanales; family Solanaceae; genus Capsicum; species Capsicum annuum. Next base: position 19,202,757 of record NC_061118.1, read on the forward strand.
GTAATCTGTTAGAGGTCGGGAGGCCATGATCATGTGATTAACCTATGAATCGGCAACCAAGATAAGTGAATTGATGAATGAAAGTCAAGAACATAGTATATTTTTTCAAAGTACTTCAACATTGGGTTTTACACCTATTGATTGTCCAAGATCCTTACTTTACACATTATTTACTTTACTTGCAATTTACAAACTCAAATCTCTCCTTTGGTTACTTTTGCACCAGTTGAATCTAAACTGTGAACCGAAATAGAATTGTTGTTTAACAAAGTCACTATGGGATCGATACTTGGCTTTAATTAGGCCACTTTACTACTTAATAAGACCACGTAAACTTGTGTGTACGCCTAGGCGCTATCACGTTACAAGAGAATAACCAATCCATCCCCAGTATAATATAAAAATCCACCTTATCAAGTTTAAATAAATCCACCAAAGTATGCCTACCACCAATACATACCGCACACCTTCTATAGAATTATTTAGAAATAACTGAGTCATCTATCAGGGTAGAAATAAAAAAGTATTTTAAATAACCTCGGGATCAAAACCAAAATACACAGCCACAAATAGGATCATATAAGGTAGAGTGGACCCAGATGAAGAAAATAATACACATCATGAGAAAAGAGTTGTAATGTACCAGTCATGACATCAGGTGATGCCTCAGATTCCTATCGATTAGCAATAGCGTATATCCTATTCTGGACTATATAGGTACCACAAGCAAAAACAGATGCAGAAGTAGCACCCTTTGGTGTAGAAGCAGAAGATGAAGAAACTGGAGCCGTACTTTCTCTCGAACCACCCTTACCAACCAAATATTTTCTAAGCATATGTCCTGCCTAACCATATTTGAAACACCTGTCCCTTCCTTCATCACAAAATCCCCAGTGAAGATGACCACAAAATCGGCAAGGAAGGCATGAAAAAGATGACTGAGCCCCACTCGCCTGAGATTGGGCACCCTGTGCCCAAAAATTATTTCCACCTTGTTGGCGCCTATCACTCGGTTATTTCAAGTAAGGAGCACTAGCAATAGAAAAGGAACTAGAACTCCCCTACTTTTTTATTTTCCATATACCACCATCCCTACCAGCCTCCTACTGAGCACCACCTTGCACAAAGAACCTACTCATCTTACCCTACTTTTCCTCGAACTCTGCCTTTTTTCTCTTTTCTTCCACCACTTACTTAATGTGAACAACCAACCTCAAAATATATATATATCCTTGATCAGTAACGCAGTCTTTCTTTCAAGGATCAAATCCTTAGATAGCCCAAAAGTAAAATTTCTCATCCGTACCCTTATATCGGAAAGCAAGTTTGGATTATACCTTACCAGCTGATGAAATTTCAAGGAATATTCCTTGACTAACATTTTTCCTTGCTTAAGAATCACAAATTCCTCCATCTTTTCTTCCCTTAGCTCCTAAGGAAAGAAGCAATCCAGATTAGAATTTGAGAAAGTCTCCTATAAGGATAACTCCTCAACATTACCTCAATCCCTATCCCCCTCCTTGTACCACTAGCACGGAACATCCTTAAGCTTATAAGCTATAAAAGTTACTCTTTCCACATTCATGGCCTATATTACCCTAAATATTTTCTCCATTTCATCCAAGAAACCCTAAGGATTCTCCTCTACCTTCACTCCAATAAAAATTAGAGAATTCATCTTCATAAATTGGCCAACCCTTTTGGCCTCAACAGATGGAACACCATATGCATCCCGCTCAGCCTGAGCGTCAACCAAATAAGCAATAATATGAATTTAATTGCAAAATTCTGCATTAGTCACCTCACCCTGAGGAGGACTATTAGCAATCTATGCAACTCAATAAATATTAGGGATTGGACCCCTAGACTGAGTATGGATCCCCTGAGTAGTACATGCCTATAAATGTTGTCCCTATATGGGACAAAAGTCTTACCTTGCATCTCAAATCATCGAGGCATGATTGAAAAATCAAAAAAACTAGGATTAGAAAGAACCTTAATACCAAGAAAGTTAAACATTCCTAAATGCCTTGTAGCTCCTCCCTTATGAGTGTGGCATGCTACCCACCCCTAAAAGAGACTCTATTAAACACGGCTTTGTAGAATCCTAATTGACCATGATCCTAAATTTATGATACCCACTTGAAAAAACTTGATCATACTGGAAATCTCAAGTCCAACCAGGACTAGAGACCACCTGCATTACCCAACCCAACCAATCTATGCATATCTTTACTTAAATGAATTCCAAACGTGTAACAAGATAGTGTTATTGGGTAATCAAAGAATTAGGGATAGCTCTATGATTATGACCACCCAAACGAGTCTAATTGTTCAATACCAACCAACCACCATAGCCAAACCAAACCATAATCCAAAACTATTACCATATGAGTTCTAATACAATTATATATTCCCAAAATAAAAGAGGATGGAAAAACCAACAATATAGGCAACCAGTGTCAGCCCTAATACTAATGTCAATACTAAAGATGACACCAATACCGATCTCACCCATACCAACCCATGGTAGTTCCACAAAAGCCTCTAACTAAAAGAAAACCAATATCTGGTTAGGATATGTCCCCAACCATAGCTAAAACCAATATCTATAAATAAACCAAAGTGTATAAAAACATCTATGAACATTAAATGCATCCTTCTAGAATATGGAATCTCACCACTTCAATCCAACCGAATTGATCCTAAAATTCGATCAGTAAGCTAGAGTAGTAGAATGGTCAGTTTTTGCATCACGTAGAGATACAACTTTCTATAGATGGGTTAGTGGGTGAACGCTAGCAAGTACTTACGATAAGGATAAAATAATGCCATCCAGTAAAATAAAGTAAGCAAATCACATGCATACGAACCATACATATAATATTTATATATAACTATATTGGGAAATAAAACCAAGTTTAGCATTCATTTAAAACCATTAACCTAGGTATAAAAAGCTTAACTATCATAAAACAACCCACGGGCTTTATGGGTCTAGTGTAACCCTCTAAATGTTCCCTAATACATGTAGCCGCACAAACCAGAGATACCATAAGAGTAATAGATTACCAAGTACCCTTCGCTCTCCATGATACATATGTACAGTGTACTTAAAGGATTTCCATGTACCTCAGAGTATCATATATAGTCGCTATGACCAACCCCTCATGTCGGTAAATTGTATTTGTCCATTAGACTCACACCTTAAAGATTAGATATCACACCCTACCATTATTTCTTAATTAAAACTATTTACAACTAAACCATTATTCCATTATTATTAAGCAAGGATATGAGTAATGGTATCATCATACCAACTATAACTTGCAAGTTTAACCTTATCAAAACTTTTAAGGTGAAGGGATTCCCATATACCCTTAGATTTCATTATCAACTTAACCTAGGGAAATTCGGTGTACCCCAAAAGCATTCCATTATTATAATTTCTTGGGGGAATCCCATGTACCCTGGAAGTTGTTCATTGCCATGTTTTATTGAAGGATTTCATTGTACTCCATAAGGAGTTCAATTAACCATAACTATAACAACCAAACCATTTAAAATATTTATACCATTTAATGTTCCATTACCAAACCATTCCATGTAATAGATCCATTAAAATTCCAATAATATGGTTAAAGCATTATCATAGGCATTTTATCAAACATGTTGGGGGCATTGTGCTTCCAAAACCAAATCTAATTACCAATTAACCATTCCCATGCAACTAATTGTCCAAACAACCATTAAAGCATGTAAAACACAATTATAACATAGGAAAACCATAAACAAGCATTTAACACCAAAACCCCAACATATATTTGAATCCCTAAAACCATACAGTAATCATGGCATTAAAACATTTTTTAAACCATGCCTTTAGTTAGAACTAACAATGAGGGAGAAGTCTCTTACCTTAGATAATGAAGATTATGGAGAGAAATAACCAACACAAGCCCCGATTTGATCTCCTTAGTGAAACCCTAGACTTTCTTTACCTAAAAACCTTAAAAAGAATTGTAAAGTGTTTAAGAGAGTTTTCTAAGTGTTTAATGATAGAATAATAGGTTAAATAACCTCCCAAGTGGTATATAAGTCATGGTTACTTAATAGGTTAAGTGGGGAAATATCCAGATTGCCTCCACTTAAACTACATAAAAATCCTGTCATAGGATATGACTGTACCATACTGGTGGTACCCTATAATATGAGTGGAACCCATAAATCATAGCCTAGTCCTTATTCTAGGACCCAACTCTGTCTAACAAATGATTAATCTAAACCAAACAACCTATATCCAATTATTCAACTCATATCAACCTAAGTCATACCTATTCCAGAAACCAATCCAACCCACCATCTAACACTGGTCAGCATACTACCAAGGAATAGAACTTGTACCCTAATAAATGACTGGTACCCACCACTAATATATTGTTTAGAACCCAAAAATCTAGAAAATTTTCTAAGGGTCCCAAACCCAGGGTGTTTTAGATGGATTTAGGATATCCCTATTTCAGATTTTGTTTGGCCTAATAAGATTTTTTAAAGTGCTTCTCCTTAATCATATTTTCCTATGAGTACTTTTTTCAAAGATTGAGTATTGGACTAGTTAGTTTTCGGCTAAAGTTTTAATTTGCTGAGTTGCAAAAGTTTTTGCTATTACTAGTGTGAGTTGAAGCCTTGGGGAGTTGATAGGTATTCAGATGATAGCCTATGTCTTAGTATTGGGCCCCTCAATTTTGACCTTTGGTATTCTATTTTCATTGAGATTCTTAAATGATAAACTCAGCGGGAGTAGTAAAATTGAGTTTAATTCATTTTGACTTCATTTTCTATTAATGAGATGTCCTAGAACGGATCGTTCATAGGTAAATAATTGTGCCTTGGACTTCTGAATTTTATTTTTTAGGATTATTTAGACCAGTTGCAATATGAACTTAGATTATAGCCCTCGGTTATCTATGTTGTGAGCCTAGGTAGATCTGTGTGGGCTTGTTCTCATATTTTTCATATGGACTTTCAGTAGATCATTTTTGGATCTTTGAGTTTTTGTGATGAGATTATACGGGCAGGACTCAGGTGATTTTCCTTCTAGTTTGGGGTAGATAGCAAGTGTGGAATGGTAAACGAGGGTTATATTTTGATTAGATTCGGTTATATGATGCATGACCTTGTTTTCTTTTAGCGTGGATGAGCCTTTGTTGATTTATGGGGGTATCAAGATGGTATCAATGTATAGTGGTTCAGATTTGTGTGTATTAGCCTCCTTTGGATTGATGGGAAGAGAGTTGGTGGTGGAGTTTGAGTGTTGGCTATTTTGAAGTAAAGTAAGACAACTAATTAAAAAAAGGATACCTGTGGAAAAATCCCTTGGAAGTGTATACAAACCCAGTACCTTATTTTTTAGCTTTGGTGATCTTTCTATCCATTGACTTTCGTGGATGAAAGTCCTTTTAGTTGTGGATATTGTAATGACTCTTTAGGTTATTTCATTGATTTGCATGCATTTTTAGCATTTAAAGCCTTCCCATAGCGTCCACAAGTCACTTATGATTTGCTGGAACTATTAGTTCAGTGATCGCTTAATTCATTTAGGTTTTAGGCTCATTTCCATATTTTAGAGCTTTAGATGTTTAGGATTTGGTCTCAGACCAAAACTTCTAGTACATGTCCTCAGATGAGAATCTTGACATCGCCATCAGCTTCAAAATATTAATTTAAGCAAGGTGTACTTTGGGCTTGGGTCCCAGGCATAGGGCTCATTTCCACCTATTGGTCAGAAAATTAAGAAATTTGAAATTGGGTATGGTACCCATATTACATCAAAATGACTATCGATGGAAATTTTGACTGCACCATTGGGTTTGAACTATCAAATAATATATGGTTACATAGTTCGTATGCGTACATAGGATTTAGAATTAATCTCCAGATCTTGGCGGAGAGTTGGAAATTTCTAAATCTACTCTTGTATCTGGTGCATCGCAATCGCGATCCAAGGGTCACGATCGTGATACTCTTGGAAGGCCTCAAGTGTCACGATCACGGTGTCTTGTCATGATCGCGATTCACTATTGGAGCCATAAGATATGGCACTCATGAACATTAGGTCGCGATCGTGAAACACAAAAGCCTGATATATGTATAATACCCCATTTTAGCCTTTTTTTTCTATTTTCTCACCTATTTCCAAGAGAACTAAATCCTAGAAGTTGAGAGAGCTTAGGATTGAAGCTTGTAGATGATTTTAGGATCTTGGTTATCGATTATTCCATGATTTCCCTTTGAATTCATGATAAGATTCCTTTGATTTCTTAATAAATTCTTAGAAATTAGGGCGTTCAATTCTTAAAATTGAAGGGATGATTTGAGACCCGATTGGTACTTTATTTGTGTTGAACTTTTCTACACAACTTCTGTATCCTTCGAGGGACCTCATGATGGGTTAAATTTTGGGTTCCATTTATGGGACGAGGGGCCTATTCTTGATCTAAAATTTGACCTGACTAGTTATATAGCAATATGGGTCTCATTTGAAACCTAATAACGCATAGATTACCATTTTGATAGTGTAACGGCATTTTTGGATTGTAGTGTAAAGATAGATATTTTATGGATGATTCAAGGATTTGCTATTCGGCTTCAAGGTAGGCTTCTATCTACTCTTCTTCACAAGATGATGAGTTTTACATATTGTATGAAACAAGAATGTTAAGATTGATTATGGGTATATCACAGTGACTTAGTCTTGATTATTGATGTTTAGGGATTAGATAGGTGAATTGACCCTTAAGGTGAAATACTTAAGATTCTCCTATGAACCTATATCTTTCTTCTTGTTTAGCTATGCGATTTGTAGTATGATTATTGTATTATACTAAAATTGGGATGTGGTTTAGGTGTTGGAAATATAATTAGTATGATTTGCCTTATTTGGACTATTTACCTATCTTAAAACCATAATTTAGGTGGGTTGACTTAATTACTCATGTCCTTGGAGAAATTCCTATCTTAGGGCTAATTATGGATTATGTACCCTTTAGAAGTCAATTTAGATACCTTAGCCTAGTTCGGGGTAGAAATTGGCTAAATATGGAATTCAAGGATTAAAAGTGGTTTCCTCCAACCCACCTTAGGCCAAGACTTGTGATAGCCCTTGTGCACTTATTTAAGCATGTTGACCTTGTCGAGACTATTGTGATTTTAGAATAAGGTTACTTCAAGACTTGTTCAATGATGATAGTTTTTCATGGATTTTGATTAATGACTTATAACTATGATATGGCCTTAAGATTTGATTTATGATATGATATATCGATAGACTTAATGATATAAACATAGATGTAGATATTATTTATATGGTCTATAGATATAAGATTCATAATATATATGATATGCCTCATAGTTATGATTCATGGCCTATAGATATGAGAGGCCTTATAGATATGATATGCCTCATAGTTATGATATATGGACTATAGATATGAGATGCCTTATAGATATGATATACCACATAGTTATGATTAATGGCCTATAGAAATGAGATGCCTAATATATATGATATGCCTCATAATTATGAAGTTGGTCTATAGATATAAGATTCCTTATAGATATGATATATGTCATAGTTATAATATATGGCCTATAGATATGAGATGCCTTATAGATATGCTATAGCTTATAGATATAAGATAGATTATGGATATGATTATATGGGTTCCGAATATGCTTGTGAGCTTAGGACCGTGATTATGATATTGTTATTATTCCAAACGCATTATTAGGACCAAGGGTAGGTTATGATATCAGTTGGACAGTCGAGCAGTATTTATACTTGTAAAGGATATGGACGTAGTTTAAATTATATTGATGCTTATGGTTCTATTGTTTGAATAGTGGTGATGTCCTGCATAGCTTTGGTAAAATCATGATCATTTAATTGGTAAATGACACGATTCCAACTAAGATATGATTTTATTACTATTTTTCCTAAATAGAGGTTAAAGCCCATTTTTTGCCTTAAAAATGGACTTTTTCATAACAATAATTGCAATATTTTAATGAATAACCTATGTGTAAAGAGATGTTGAAATGATGTATCAATGATTTGACCGGGTTAGATTCTAGTCTATGTTTCTGATACTACTATTTACTCCAGTCGTGAGAAATTCTGACCTTTTCTACACTTTTATAATGATTTAGTCTTGAATTTTACCATGGCCAATGGATTTATGGATTTACACTCTTTTTAGCAAGGTTTTAACTTTGTACGCCTATTATATATCTATATACACATCTATTCGATAGGGGATAGAGATGGATAATGGTATTAATCATATGAATTTTGGGTAATACTTGGTAATATATTATAGTATTGATATAAATATATATATGTGTGTGTTAATGATATTATTATATACTAGGAAAGGCCAAAAATGATTATAATAATATGCTTATATACCCGACAAGGTCGAAGGATGATTATGATGATATGTTCATATGCCCGATAAGGCCGGAGGATGACTATGATGATATGCTTATATGCCCAGTAAGGACAGATAATGATTATGATGTTATTAATATATACCTGGCAAGGCTAAAGATTATTATGATGATATACTTTTATGTCCGGCGAGGTCAGAGAATGATTATGATTATCCATATATTTGTATATTTATTGGTTCGAGTCTGGATACTTCATATGATATTTAGATTTTTATGGAGTTACAAATTATATATTGGCATATATTTAGATTTGTTATGGAGTTATGAATTATATATTGGCATTCATTCTTGTATGCGCATTGACTATCACCAGTATGTGCCAATATCTATTAGCCTTATGGGGGTTTGCATAGGTATGGGTTATGAGTATGGCTTGTGGTGTGTCATATGTTGATTGAACATTTTGAATGTAAGGCAGCGGGGGTTAATGAACGGCCTGGTTCGTCATTATTTGTATGGACTAGCTAGCTACACTCATTGTTGGTGCTATTGTTATTATTATTGTTGTGACCATTGTTATGACTAGTTTATGGCACCTATATTAATGATCTAGTACTAAGATTTTAGTTATGATTCTATCTCTTTCATCTTATGATTATATTATTATGCATAATTAACTCATGATTAGATGTATGGATTAAAAACCCTAAGTATGCTAGCACTAGTACCTGCTATGATTATAAGTTCTTAAGATGCTGATCTGATGATTTAAGTTGTGCCTTGAATTGACCTTGTTTTATATATATGTGTGTATATCTATTAATTATAGCTATGGTATTACCTATATCCCTCCTTTCCTTCATTTATTTAGATGGTATGTTTATTCTCTTTCCATATATATTGTTATATATCCTCTTTTGACCTTTATTCATATATTGGCCAGTGATATGCAGTATAGTGTGTAGATTCTTGAGTACAAATTGAATAGGATAGTTTATCCTTAATACCTCCTTAGTCTTATTATGTTATTTTCTTCGATATGAGTTGGAAAGTTTGCCTATACTATCTTACTAGCCTGATTATGTAGTTAGTGAACATTTTGGTATAGACTCTATTTTTGTTTATATATTGTATATATCTCTATTAACTTTGGAGCTCAGCCAACAGTTGTCTACTGAGTTCCACATGTTTGGTACTCATACTATATTTTTACAGCCTCCAGATCATAGTATGGATTATTGTCGATGTTGTATGCATTATGTAGAGCAGCCATGGTTTGGATACATAGAGTGAGCTCCTAATATTCGAAGTATTACTTTCCTCCCTCTAATGTACTAGATTGATCTCTATGTTGTATTCAGCAATAGTTGTATCTGTATATCCATTTAGTACCTCATTTGTATCCTTCTTATTATAGAAGCTCTTGTATTATTTCTACCAGGTTTAGGTATTATCTTATGTATGTTAGTCTTTTATTACATCTATTCTACATTTTTCCTTTCATTCTTTTGGTAGTCTATCACTAGTTGTTCTAGTACTACGGTATTGGCTTGCCTAATAGTAGGTTATAATAGGCGCAGTCATGACCTAAGAAATTGGGTGACAACAAGGTTCGCCTAATGGTGGGTTATAGTAGTCATTATCATGACCTAAGAAACTGAGTCATGACAGCAAGTTTTATCTATATAGTTGGTACAAGAGTAAGAGTCTAGTAGATTCCATCGGATCAAAATAATGACGTCATTTATTTCTTATCTATGGGAGGCTATAGAACATTCTTAGGAGATCTTCACTTTTTTTTGTCATTTTATGGTAAGTGTCTGAGTTGGTTTACAAAGATTCCTTTAGTTTCACTTTTTGCATGTGTCTAGGACACACATTAATGCTACATGAAATGATTACCATGAGTCTGCAAATAGAGATCCTTTTGTTTTTGTGGAATACCCAGAGGTCGAGTACAATTGAGAAATACATAAATAAATAACAATCAAGGTAGGGGTTCTTCATCAGACCCTATTCCTGTACCTACACTACAAATTCCTTTACGTCTACCAGTAGTGGTCCAGAAACCATCTCAGGCCCCATCAAAGTTTATTTTTTCTTCACTACTCTAAGATGTATTATCTCAGCTCTTGGGATTAGTTAGTGGTGCATGTCTTATGCTGCAGAGTTTGAAATCTACTGTATACTGAAGTAGGGGCGTAGCCTATAGCTGTGACTCCTAGAGTAGAGGGCCTTTTTGTGTTAGTTGTTTCTAAGTAAGTAGTTGTTCAGCCAATGTTTTTCTATCTTGCTATGTCTATTTAGGAGCAGAAGATGTTGGGTTGATTTTGTAGATTGACTCTGCCTAGGTTTTCTAATCCATTAGGCGAGGATGCTAATGAGTTCTTGGTTAGTTGCGAGGATGGACTCTATAATTTCGGCCTAGACAAGAATCATGGTATAGATTAAACTACTTTTCAATTGATTTTTATTGCTAGAAATTGGTCAAGATGTCATCTTGATTCTAGGCTAGTTGGATCTCCCTCTTTGACATAGACTCAGTTCTCTAAGGGTGTTTTGGATAAGTATACGCCTCGCAGTCTAAGAGATCATATGAGAGATCAGTTCTTGAGGTTGGAGTAGGTTTCATGACTGTTATGGAGTATGAGAATTTATCCCATGAGTTCGTTAGGGATGCTACATTGATTTTATAGATCGAGCATAAGTAGGTTTTATATTTTGTTCTGTGATGTGGACTTTCTCTTCACATGACTATGCTTAGTTTGGTTGCTTCTGGTGGATTTTTTTATGTTTTTTTATCTTACTAATTTTATGGAGGAGATGCATTTGTGGCCCAAGTGGGCAGTGATAAGAGATTGAGATATTAGGGTTGTTTTAGTAGTAGTCATAGCGGCTCATAGTTTAGAGGAAGTGGTTCTCAAGGTAGGTACCCTCGGTGTCAGCATTATAAAAATTAGGGTTAGTTTAGTAGGCTCGTTCGTGCCACACTTTAAATCACCAATGGAGGACAGTTTAGTAACAATGATCATTAGCCAGAGTAGTAGTCTGCATCTAAGGGGATCATCATTTAGGCATTATAGTAGTGGTGGTTATTTTAGGACAGTCGGATCTTTTAGTTTTAGTACAGCGCTAGGGAAATTTTATGGTTGTGGGGCCTTTGTCCATTTCTTGAAAGATTGCCCAAGTCATAGAGCGATGGTTCTTGTAGCTAGAGTGTTCCACTAATTTGAGTAGTGCCTTTCCCAGCTAGAGGTAGTATGCATGGTCATCGAGGTAGTCCCTAGTGTGCTCATGGATGTCCTCTAGCATGTAGGATAGGAAATTAGTTAGTATCCCACCTAGGTTTCGGGTGTGGTCAATTGTATGACATACATGTTAGGACCGAGGAAATCTTCAAATGTTATTATTACAAGTATATTTTTAGGTTTCTATCAGTTGGATCTTGCTTTATTTAATCTGAGATCTACATATTCTTATATATCTTCTTATTATGCCACATAGTTACAGTTATCTTGAGATTCTTTATCTGTATCATTATTGTATCTACTCCAATGGGTGAATCATTAACATTAGATCGAGCGTTTGATACTCAGGATGATCTTATTGTGTTAAATATGATGGATTTTTTAAGGATTCTAGGCATGGACTAATTATCCCCTACCATGCTGTCTTGGATTATTTTGCCAACATGGTTACCTTAGTCATGGCTGACATACCCCCGATCGTTTGGTAGGGATATATTAGTTGTTAGTCCATAGGGATTATTTTTTGTGCTTGGGCTAGGATTCTTACTTTGCGGGGTTGCGAGTCTTATCTAACTTATATTTGTAATGTCAGTACAGAGAGTCCTTTGCTTGACTCAATTTCTCTAGTTTGTATATTTCTATATTTTTCCCTACCAGTCTACTTGGTCTTCCTCCTGAGCGTGGTATTGAGTTTATTATCGATCTTGTGATGGGTACCCAACCTATTTCTGTGGCATCTTATCATATGGCTCCTACCGAGCTTAAGAAGATGAATTCTCAACTTCAGGATCTTCTAGGTAAGGGTTTTATTGGAATGAGTATGTCTTCTTGGGGTGCTCCTTTCTTGTTCATAAAGAAGAAAGATAGTTTCTTGAGTATGTGTATTTACTATAGGTAGCTTAATAAGGTAACAGTGAAGAATTGGTATCCTATGCCTCACATTGATGATTTCCTTTACCAGTTTCAGGGAGCAGTGATGTTCCCTAAGATTGACTTGAGGCTAGGTTACCATCAGTTATGGAATTGGGCTGAGCACATCACAAATATAGCCATCAATACTTATTATGGACATTATGAGTTTTTGGTTTTTTCTTTTTGGTTGACTAAAGCCCCAGTCATATTCATTGATTTGATGAACCTCATATTTAGGCCTTATACAGATTCCTTCATGATTGTGTTCATTGATGATATCCTTGAATATTCGAGTAGTATAAAGAAGCATATGCAGCATTTGAATATTGTGCTCCAGACTTTGAGAGATCATAGGATTTTTTCCAAATTCTCAAAGTGTAAGTTCTCACTCGAATCGGTGACACTCCTAGGACATGTGGTGTCTAACCATGGGATTATGGTGGACCCAATAAAAATTAATATCACTTGTGATTAGGCTACCTATATCTCTATCTGAGGTTCGTATCTTTATTAGTTTGGCAAATTACTATGTGCATTTTATTGAGGGTTATGCTACTATTGCAGCGTCGATGACCAGATTGACCATTCTTTTCCAGTAGTCAAGAAGTGTGTGTCAAGCCTTCAGAAGCTCAAGGGATTTCATATTTCAGCTCCTATATTGGCTTTATTTCAGCTCCTATATTGGCTCTTACTTTTGAGGGTGAGGTATTCACTGTATATTATGATGTTTTTGATGTTGGTTTAGGTTATGTTTATATAACAGGATTGAGTTATTACTTACATATCGAGGCAACTATATATGCATGAGCATAACTACCCCACTCATGATTTGGATTTGGCATCGATAATTTTTAGGCTTAAGATTTAAAGGCATTATCTTTACTGTAAGCATTATAAGATCTAAATTGATCATCGTAGTCTTCATAATCTTAACACCTAGATAAAGCTTAATTCTAGGCAGCGTAGGTTAATAGAGCTGATTAGGGATTATGAAATCTCTATCTTTTATCATCTAGGCATGGTGAATATGGTAGTGGATCCCTTCTTGAAGGTGGTAAGTATGGGTACCTTGGATTCTATCTTAGTTTCTCAAAGGTCGTTGGGATGGAATATTTGGTCCTTATCCAAATTAATGGTACGACATGATATTTTTATTCCCAGGAGGATTCTTGGTAGTGTTGAGGTGAGGTCTACCTTATTTGAGCAGATTCAAAGCAGACAGTTCAAGTATATAAGACTTTATGACATTTTTATCAGGTAAGTCCAAGAGGGCTACCATAGACTCTAAGGGTGTTATGAGATTTTATGGTTGTATTTGTGTCCGAGGGATGGAGACTTGATTCAGTAGATATTGCATGAGGGTCATGGCTCCAAATACTCTATTCACCCCGGTACAACTAAGATGTATAGAGACTTTAGACAGCATTATTGTTGGAGTGGCATGAATAGAGATATGGAAAACTTTGTAGCTTATTTTCTATGTTATCAGCAGGTGATGGACGAACATTAGAGACATGGTGTCTTGATTCAGATGTTGCCCATTCCCAATTAGAAGTGGGTGCGGATCACCATGGACATTGTTAATGCTCTACCTCACACTTCTCATTGTTCCAATAGTATTAGGTTCATTGTGGAATGTTTGACCAAATTGACACCTTTTGTTCCTATTCATATGTCCTTTAGTGCTGAGAGGATAGCTTATATTACACTTGTGAGATATTCTATTTGAATGGCATATGTAAACCCTGGATTTTTAGTCCCTGAGAATTTCTGAGTTTTTGAACTCACTGGCTAGAATATAACTCTACTAATGAGACTTTATGTATCATGATGGGTCTTAGTTACTCAATCATAGCCTAGCCAGTATATTGTTCGAAAGTTTGTGTTGTGACTACAACTAAGGTCTACGAGTCGTAAAGATTTAAAATGAGTAATATAGTCCCATCCATAGCCAAACCAGTTTGTACCCCAAGTATTTTTGTCCTATTATGACTGGACCCTACGAGTCTTAGTGTCTCTTAATGAGTCATAGAGTGGGAGTCATAGGGTTACTCGAGTAGGTTCCTTGACCTACTATCCAGACTATGACTAATGGTGACGAGCATAGTGAGTCCTTAAGAGTCGTATACTGACCCATAGTCATTGATGATAATTTTTCTTCTTTTAACTTAGGGCGCTTTGGACATTTCCCTCTTTACCCACTTAATTCCCACAACCATAAAATACCCTTAGGATGTTATTTTCAATACTTAAACACTCAAATCACTCTCTAAACTCTCCAAGGACAAGATGCTTAGGGTTTCTAAGAAGTAGGTCTTCTAAGGGCTCAATGGTTGATTTCTCTCCATAATCTTAGTATTTCAAGCAAGTTACTCTTCTCCAACTATTATTTTATCAAAGGCATGTGTTTATTATTGTACGCATGTGATTTAATTATAGTTTGTGAATATAGGTTTGAGGATCTTGGAATGAATGCATTTTGAATTGATTTCCCATGGTTTTAATATTATTGTTCATGCTTTGTTTTCATGTTTTAAACTAACGGGGTACATGGGAGAAGGAATTGGAATGGGGGTCAAGGTGTTCCCCCAAATTTTGGATATGGGTTTGAAATTAGCTTTGAATAATTATGTTCCCTCAACCCACTTGTGTAAATAGCTTTGAATTGTGAAATTGTCACTTGGTTTGACTTACACACCTATATAATTGTGTTGCAAAAATAGTAAAACAATAAACATGTATTTTTGAAGTCCTTGTTGTCTATGGTTGATTTAATAAATAAAGTGGCTCGAGGCATTTCACTAAGCTAATATGATTGTTATGGCATAGAGATAAGCTTTCAAGTGTAGGGTATGATGATACCCATACTGTGCCTTATTGTATGATTCTTTAGTAATTGAAAGGATATGTGAAACTTGTTTTAATTTGGCTTTAAGGTATGGGTCTTTGATGAATTATACTGGAAACTCATGTTTGTCGACATGAGGTTTGGTCTTGATGACCTTGTGCATAGTCACAACATTGATATGATTTTATATTTGTTTTACATAGGATCGGGGCATTCCCTGGTCTTCTTTGGTACCTTTGGTTCATGTGGCTAACATGCATTAGGGCCCTTTCAGCAGGGGGAGCTGAATCCATATAGCCCATGGGTGCCTATTTATGATGGTTGAGCTACATGGTCCAGGATAAAGTTTTACTTTGTGCTAAGCCTTATTCCTTTTTATGGCATGACGTGTTTATATATACATATGATTATGTGCATTGGTTTTGAATAATATTGAAATTTGTATCATGACATTATTTCATCCCCTATCCCTGAGTTATATGTTAGTTCTCAATCCACTAACTATCTTCGGACATTGTATCCCTATGCGAAGCAAGTACCGGAGATACTTTACTTGTCCTGTATAGTATTAGGTGGACCAGTTCGGTTCATCGGTCGTTTGTGGTGAAGTGGCTAGCTTCCATTCTCTGAAAAACTTGATGATTCCATCGATTTCCTTTCATAAATTAGAATTGAAAAGTTCGCGTTAACATTTTCATTTTTATTGTCATTATCATAGTCGGGGGCAGGTCCTGACCTAGAATATTTTTTGGATTAGTAAAGGCTTTGTGGATATTACTGTGTACATGGGTATTGGTGTTGATGTTGGTTATCGACATTGGTTGTCGAATATTTACTTGTCTTAGATTCTTTTGAGCTTTAATATACTATCTTCTTATGTGTTTGGATTCGGCCACTGCTAGGTGTGTTATGTTCTGTTGGTTTGGCAATGGGGGTGGTCTTTGGTCCTCGTTGAACTTGAGATACCCGTCACGGCCAGGGCCTGGTTCTGGTTGTGAAAAGGTTGGTATTAGAGCTTAGGTTTTATGTAATTAGGTGTCCATAAGCCGTGTCAAGTAGATTCTCTTTTATGGGTGTATAGTGCACCATACTTATAAGGGAGAGGCTATGAGGAATTTATGATTGTTTTCCTTTCTTGTGATCTACTTTTGGTTTGTAGAGTCTAGGGTGTTGAAATATCCTCTAATTCACCTTTTTTCACTTTTCAGATTATGCCTCCCAGAAGATCTGATGTTCGTGGAAACTCTTCTATCCCGTTTGAAGACAATATGGATGGGGCTCGTTCTACTTATGGAGTTCAAACCTAGTCTACAGTATTTTCTTCTGATTACCCTAGTGGGATTCCATCGTTCCCCACTGACCCTCCTCTTCCTGGTGATACTCCTGCTTGGTCGCCTCTAGGAGATATTACTAATGCTAATTTCGACCATTATATTCATCTGTTGACCCAGTTTGTGACATCTCAGTCACATCAGTCGGGTCTTGTTGGTGCTGCTGTGAGTTCTTCTGAGGCCACCAGGGTTGGCTAGTTTATGAGGCTAAATCTGTCACAACCCAATTCCTCAGGTCATGATGGCGCCTACCATAACCCACCAGTAGGCAAGCCAACCTATAGTCCTAAACGGCTAGTAATGGACTACTACATAATATAAGGAGAAGAATGCGGAATAAAAGAAATAAAGATCAATACAAAATAGAATCCCAAAACCTGGTGGTATCAGTACAAGAGTTTTTAACATAATAAGAGTATCAGTAAAAGAGCATCTAACATAATAAGAGTACAAAAGTGAAATATCATAGGAGATACACTGATATAACTTATCTCTAAATATAACATAGAGACTAGTCCAATACATAAGAGAGAGGTGAGTAATACTCCGAATGTTAGGACCTCACTCTTTTTCTCTGAACTATGACTGCTCTGGACGATACACACATCAATGGAGATAACCCTTAATATGATCTGCAGGCTGCAGAATTGTAGTATGAGTACCAAACAAATGGTACTCAGTAGGTAATTGCCAACTGATCTCATAAGATAAAGCGAATATATACAACATATAAATAGAATAGAAACTACTCCCAAGAGTCTAAAAATCATCTAACAAGTCAATGAGAATAATAAGGGACAACTAACCTATTTTAGTTCAAGAGTCTAAATTAATAAGACTAAGGAAGTATCATGGTGAAATATCCTATTCCAGCCACAATCATCAGCCATCAATACCATACCATATATCCCAAGCCAATATTAATAAGAGCAAAAGAAAGATATATGGCAGTATAAAAGGTCAATAAAATAATGTACAATATAAATAAACGAAGGAAGGGATATACGGTAGTGCCATAGCTTCATATATATATATATATATATATATATACATCTAAGAATGAGACTATCTCAAAGCATCATCTATATCAACATATCCTCATTCTAAGACCTCATTATAATACTATCAGGATTTAATACTATCATACATAGGGTTTCTAATCCTTATGGCTAAATATGAAATAATTGTGCATAATAATGCAATCATAAGATAGACTACGATGTAACATACCTCAAATCTCAATACCGGAGCAATGACCTATCTTTCATAAGCTAGCCATAACAATGATAATAACAATATCGATAACAGCGCAAATAACCGGCTACTCCTGACAACCATATACCTAGACAATCCTAATGTGTTCCCACAACTTCCCAGCCTCAGAAGGTTCAATCAACATACAACAATACAAGGCATACTCTTCACCCATATCTATGCGATTGTCCTATATAAGCCGATAGACATAAGTGTATACTGGTGATAGGCGATGCACATGCATGAATGAATCTACGGTACATAATAAATATCAAACTTTCACATCATAACCATCTCAATCATAACTATCATCATTATGACCATCATCAGCATAATCAACCTCCAGCCTTTCCGGGTACTAATACATCATTACAGTTCCTCTGTCCTTACGGGGTATAAGTATCTCATCGCATTCTCCTCCAGCCTTGTCGGTTATTAATATATCATCGTAGTATCCTCTAGACTTACTGGGTATCAATATATCATCATAGTATCCTCCGGCCTTACCAAGTATCAATATAATTATAAACTTCAATACTCATATATTTATAGACATATAATAGGTGTACAGACTCAAGAAGTAGAAAAAGGAAGGAAAATCTACGAGCCTGTTAGTATACTCACAATCATAATTGTATCATCATAGGAGTATCTATCTTGCCAATACTTCCCAACTATTTGTTATTATCTAACCAATGCTTATGATTATTTAACCAATAATATGCTAGTCATTACATGACCTCTAATTATCATTAGTCTAAACATTATCCTTCACATAATCTTTATTCATGGGATAACAACTAACCATTATTAATTAAGCAGCTAATACCTAACATCTAGTCAAGATTCATCACTAGATCATAATCGTCATTTATTCACTAATCATCATTATCAACTAATCAACCTATAGTTATTAATCATTATTAGCCGATACGTACCATTTATCATCTAACCATCTTTTATTAACGAACACCATTCTCTAGATAACCATCATTTACCAATCAATCCTCATTTATCAACTATTTGAGGTTATTAACTAGTCATCTCTTATCACTAATATCATTTATTATTTAGCTTCATTGATACACAACTTCCTATTTAACAACTAGTAGATATCACAAACTTAGTTATCGATATCACTAATCTTCACCTATGCTAAATCCGACATCATCATTAGTTGTATATCAACCATCACTAGCTACCATATTTTAGTTAAGCAAGATTCATTAACTAATACGTTATATTCCTAGCCACCAAGTGCTATAGTCACCTTATATACAAGTAGCTACCACATAGCTTAATCCTTAAGTAAGAAGAACAGTCATAAGATCATAAATGACCAGAAGGGTTATTACAAAATCCTCCAACCTTTACTAGTTCTATGGTTGAGGAAAACCCTCAGGAGTTCATAGATGAGATGGACAAAACTTTTTGTATGATGCATTCTTTTAATTCTAAGGGTGTGGATTTCACTGCATACCAGCTCAAGGATATGGCATATCATTTCTATGAGGAAAGGAACCAGTCTAGGGGAAATGATGCAGTGTTGACCTTATAGGAGAATTTTTCTAGTTCTTTTCTTAATTATTTCTTTCCATAGGATTTGAAGGAGGTGAAGGATGAAGAGTTTGTGAATTTGAAGTAAGGTAAGGTGGTGGTGAAGAAGTATTCCTTAAAGTTTCATCAGCTATTCCATTATGCTCCTTAGCTAGTATCTAGTATGAGGGATAAGAAGAGAAAGTTTGCATTGGAAATGTCTCGAGACTTAGTATTGGAGTGTAAGGCTTTCCTACTGAATAGTGACATAGATATCTCTAGGTTTGTGGTGTATATAGCAGGTTGATGATAAAAATAATAAACAAGCTGAATTAGGGAAGTGGCAAAGTAAATAATCCCGATATTGTAAGTCGGGTGGTGGCGAGTAGAATAATGGTAGAGATGATAGGTAGTGGTCTAAGAAGAAGTGGGGGAATTCTATTTCTTATTCTATATCTCATTCCCCATATCCAAACCCATCTGGTGATCTCCACTTTTAGAGCAAAAGTGGGTTCAAGGAATAAGGTACCCAATCTCAAAAAAGTGGGGCCCATTCAACTCCATCATATCCTTCTTGCATATTTTGTAAATGGTAGCATCGTGGATTTTGTGATTAAGGGAGGAATAATTGTTTCAAATATGTCTAGCCTGGCCACATTTAGAGGAACTTACTTTAGGCACTGCTGCTAGTAGAGCTAACAAGGTCCCAATTATTGTTTCTTCCGCTCTTGCATAAAGGGTGTTACTTCTATATCCAACACTGGTCAGATACTACATGACAGTGCTTATCCCTGAGTTACATATTTGTGCTTGTCCCATTGACCATCTTGGGATGCTACATTATTTCATGATGTAGGGTCCGAAAATATTTCTATTGCTCATGTGCAGTGTTAGGTGGAGTAGCATGTTTGTTAAGTTATTGTGAAGTAGTAAGACTCCATCCTTCGTAAGGCCTTATTATTTCATTATTCCTTCCTTATTGATTTAGTACTTTTGGATTCTTTTTGGTCATTGTCAGGGGCATGTCTTGACTTAGTTACTAGTCTAGTTTTAGAGGCTATTGTGGATAGATGTTGGTTTATTATTGACTGACTCTTAAGGGAGTGTCCTCTAGTCTATGGTAGGCTTGAGATACTCATCACAACCAGGCCCTAGTTTGGTTCGTGACAAGTTGTGCAGCTTGAAATACCCAATGGCCAGGTCCTGGTTCGAGTTATGAAAAGCTTAGTATCAAAGCATGATTTAGAGTCATTGGATGTCAACAAAAGTTGGGTCTAGTAAAGTCCATTTTATAGGTGTGTAGCACACCATACTTATAAGGAAGAGGCTATAAGGCATTTAAGAATGTTTTCCTTTCTTGTATTCTACTTTTGGGCTATAGAGTCTAGTGTTATAAAAAATTTCTAACTCCTAGATTTCTTGCATTTTAGATCATGCCTCCCTAAAGATTTGATGTTCATAGAAACTCGATTGGGAGATCTGTTACACATGAGAAGAATATAGAGGGGACTCTCCCTGTTTATAAAGTGGAAACCCAATCTAAGGTCCTCGTTTTTTACTGTACCACTCTATGTAGAGTTACACCAATCCCAACTAGACCTCCTTGGGACTTTCAGGCTAGTGATACTCATGCCCAACCACCATAGGGAGATATGTCAAATGCAGTGTTCTGTTAGTCTATTCATATGTTTACTCAATTTGTGGCGGCACAGTCTGATCAGTCTTACCACATTGGTTCTATTGCATAGTCATCTGCTATTACTCAAGTTAGCCAATTTATGAGGTTGAATCCCTCAAACTTTATGATTTCTCTGGTTGAGGAGGATCCTCAAGGTTTTATGGATGAAAAGGAGAAGATTTTTAGAGTGATGCATACTACTAATTTTGAATGTGTGGAGTTTTCTGCATATCGGCTAAAAGATATAGCTTATTAGTGGTATGAGAAGTAGAAGCAGGTAAGGGGTGATGATACGAAGCCGACTTTATGGGATGAGTTTTTGAGTTCCTTTCTCGATCACTTCTTTCCTCAGGAGTTGAGGGAAGCTAAGGCTAAGGAGTTTGTTAATCTGAAGCAAGATTAAGGTTGTAATGATGAACAATGATATGGACTTCCCTAGACTTATGGTTTATATGCAGTAGGTGAAGGATAAAAAGAACAAATAGGCAGAGATGGGAGAGAGAAAGAACAAGAAGTTTAGATATTTAGAGCATGGTCGGGGTCAACAAATAGTAAAAAAAATGGTAGACAGTGTACCAAGAATAACAATTGGGGGAATTCTTATTCGCCTGTTAGTGCTTCCTATCCTAAACCTTTAGGTGATCATCATTTTTAGGATAGAAATGGTCCTAAGGTACATGGTGACCATTCTTATATTAGTGAAGCTCAGCCAGCCCTACCTTACCCTTCTATTCATTTTTGTGGGAAGCTTTATTATAGTTATGGTTAGGAGGTAAGGAATTAATGTTATAATTATGGTCATCTAGGTCACATCTGGCAAGATTATCCTTCAACCACGGTTGCCACTAGAGCTATTAAAGTTTCGATCACCACATCTTCAGCTCTTGCACCAAAGGTGCTACTTTTGATACCGATACTGGCTGGAATCATCTTTATTCACTTTCTACTCTCTAGTAATCTGAGGCACCTTTAGATATTGTTATTGGTATGTTATAGCTCTTTTCCCATTATGTTTATTATTTGCTTGATCTGGGCTCTAACCTTTCTTATGTGACTCCTTATATAGGTGTGCATTTTCGTTGGAGTCCTAAAAGTATTTCCAATCCCTTTTCTGTATCTACTTTAGTGGGTGATTCTATAGTTGTTAGAAAAATCTATAGGGGTTGTGTGGTGTCTATCTCTCATAAGGAGTCATTGGTGGATTTTATAGAGTTGGATATAGTAGATTTTGATGTTATCTTAAGGATGGATTGGCATCATTCGTGCTATGCTTCATTATATTATAGGGCCGAAGAGGTACGTTTTCACTTTCCTAATGAGTCGGTATTAGAATAGGAGGGAGTTCCTTAGTACCCAAAGGGAGGTTTATCTCTTATCTTAGAGCTTAGAAATTGATTTCAAAAGGATGTCTATGTTACCTAGTTCAGTTTAAGGATTCTGACTCTAAAAGTTTGTCTTTGTATTTTGTCCCTGTGGTTAGTAAATTTCTTGAAGTATGTCCCAATGATCTTTCTTAGATTCCTCCCAATAGGGAAATAGATTTTGGGATTGATCTTCTACCAGATACTCGCCCTATTTCTATTCCTCCTTATAAAATGGCTCCAATTGAATTGAAGGAGATAAAGGAGCAGTTGAAATATCTTCTTGATTAAGGTTTTATTCTTCCTTGTGTTCTTCTATGGGGTTCTTCTATACTTTTTATGCGCAAGAAAGATGGGTCCCTTTATATGTGTAGACTATCGTCAGCTGAATAAGGTAATAGTGAAGAATAAATACCCTCTTCCTAGGATTGATGACCTTTTCGACCAGTTTCAGGGTGCTAGATGTTTCTATAAGATTGATCTTCAGTCTATCATCAGTTAAAAATTAGGGAGGCTGATATTTCCAAGATAGCTTTTTGAACTCGGTATGGTCACTATGAGTTTTTGTTGATGATATTCGGTTGACTAATGCCCCGGCTATGTTCATGGATCTTATGAATCGAGTTTTCAGTTAGTTTTTGGACTTTTTTTTATCGTCTTCATTGATGATATCTTAGTTCATTCTAAAAGTGATGAGGATCATGCCAATCACCTCTGTGTTGTGTTGCAGAATCTTAAGAATCAGAAGCTATATATGAAATTTTCTAAGTATAAGTTTAGTTGAATGTTGTGACTTTTCTTAGACATGTTGTTTCTAGTGAATGGATCAAGATGGATCCATATATAGTTAAAGTAGTTAAGAAATATCCTAGACCCACGACTCCAATCGATATTAGGAGCTTCTTAGGCTTGGCTGGGTATTATAGGAGGTTTGTGGAGAGTTTCTCATTCATTGCTGCTCTATTAAAGATGTTGACTTATAAGAATATAATGTTCTTGTGGTTCAATGCATGTGAGGGTAGATTTGTGACGATAAAGGATAAGTTGACTTCTATGCAAGTTTTGACCCTACCCAAGGGTACTGATGGTTATGTTGTATTTTGTGATGCGTCCCTGATGAGTGGTGAATTTACTACTCATTTGCACTCAATATTTGTGCACACTCTATGATTTGAATGTATAAGTGAGAAAAATAGGTGATTAGATGCACTAATTTCCATATTTTGTAAGCATACAGGTTAGGAGAAGAAAAGATGTGGATTCGAGCATGAAAAGGATCAAAGAGGAAAAAGAAGTGCAGCTGGAAGACCTGAAGCAAAAATAAGCCCTAGTTACCATAATTACAGTCTGTGGCCTGCGATTGTGGCAAGTCAAGCCTGGTTAAAGTATTGTGATTGTGGTGTCCTTATTGTGGTAGAAGTAGCTACAATCGCAGACAAGCTCTAGCGATCGTGGCTACGTGAGAATATGCCCAAGGGAAGTTTTGTATTTCATTCATCCAAACACAATCCCTTTAAAAGGATAAAACCCTTTGTCATTTGGGCATGGTAGACTCTTGCAACATTTTGAATTTGAAGTTAAAACCTTAATTTTGGCAATAATCGTATTTTGATTTAGAGACTTTGAATTTAGTATAATTGAAGAATGGATGCTTTGAATAATCCCTATGGTATATGTTTCTCTCTCTTCTTCTGTGTAACTAAACTTTCACTGTCTAGGGATTGTAGTTTACTAAGGTGTAATTATATGTGGGTTTGATGTCTTTGTGTATATTCTAGTTTGTTGATGATGGGTTTTACTATTGCTTGACTAAATTAGTTGGGATTTACAGGTGAAAGCACCAAATACCCAAAATGGGTTTATGTTTGAAAATGCCAAATTCTTAAAAGCTCAAACCACCCTTGAAATAGGGGTTTAGGTGAACTTTTGGAACCCATAGCATCCTTGAAGGAGGGATGTAGTTGACAAGCCAATAGTGGATAATTAATAGATGTAGTTTGTTTCTTTTCACTATATTAGACATAAGGGTGATTATGAAGTTGACTATATCTTGGGCGTCTTCCTAAAAAAGGGATGCCCAATTGAGATAATAGGTGGTTGTAATTGACACACTTGTAAGGTACCCAAAAGGCTCAGTAAGTGAAATTCTTCCGATTTAATTCACAAACTATACTCAAGGATTTTATACCTAGCCTACCATATTGTTAACAACTATCAAGTACACTAAATCTTAATGCACCCATGCATAACTTGCCCTTAGATAGACATAATACCAAGATTCTTCTCCTATAGAATTTAAATAACAATTGTTGTTTAATTTGTTGATTTGAGTTGCTATTAAAAACACTTTCCAAAAAACCAATATCCCTCCCCCATTTTTATTCATGAATTTTGTTTTATTCATACTACGGCTAACTTATTAGTAGCATTTAACACTCGTAGAACTATAATCCTAATTTCGCTCCTCATGGTTTTGACCCAAACATAAGTTAAGCTATTGATAATGATCGTCCTCTACCAATTTGGATGGTATAGGTGAGCATTATCAGTCCCATCTGGGATTGGGTTGTGTTTTGATGCAGTATGGTAAAGTTGTGTCTTATGCTTCTAGGTAGCTTAAGGTTTATTAGAGGAATTATTCAACTCACAATTTAGAGTTGGCTGTTGTGGTTTTTACATTGAAAATTTGGTGTTGTTATTTGTATATAGTGTATGTGGACATCTATTCAGATCATAAAAGCTTGTAGTATGTGTTTACTTAGAAAAAATTGAATCTCAAGCAGAGATGGTAGCTTGAATTGCTTAAGGATTATGACTTGAGCTTGCACTACCATCCAGGTAAAGCTAATGTTGTTGTTAATGCTCTTATTTGGTTATCTATGGGTAACTTATCTTATGTGGATAAGGATACGAGAGGATTGATGAAGTACATTTATAGGTTGGCTAACTTATAATTCTGTCTCATAAACTCTGAGGATGTGGGAGCAATAGTTCAAGAAGTGGTCAAATCATCTTTGGGTGCTGAGGTAAAGGAGAAGCAAGCTTTAGATCCCATACTTATACAGATAAATGATCATATGGGTCAGCAAAAAGTTCTAGCTTTTGAGATTGGGTGAGATGGCATCTTGAGGTATTAAGGTAGGTTATGTTTTCATGATATTGATGGACTATGGGAAAGGATTTTTACTCAGGCTCGTGAGTCAAGATATACAGTTCAGCCATTTTTAACTAAGATGTACCATGATTTAAAGGAGATCTATTGGTGCAACAATCTAAAGAGGGATATGGAAAATTTTATTACTAAGTATATGGTCTGTTATCAAGTTAAGGTAGAGCACTTAAGGCCTAGTGACATGTCTCAAGAGAGAGAGTTACCCATATAGAAGTGGGATATGATCAATATGGATTTCATTATGGGTCTTCCCCGGTCTGGCAATAAGTATAATTCGATATGGGTCATTATGGATAGAAGGACTAAGTCTGCTTACTTTTTGCCAGTGAGGACTAACTACTAAAGGGAGGATTATGCCAAGTTGTTCATATAGGAGATAGTCAGGTTTTATGGTGCGCCAGTGTCCATTCTTTTAGACTGAGGTATAAAGTTTTCATCTCACTTTTGGTATTAATTTTACAAAGTTTTGGATACTCAGCTGAGCGTTAGCACCGCATTCCACTCTTAAATAGATGGACAAGCAGAATGAACTATTCAAACTTTAAAGAATATGCTAAGGGCTTGTTTGATTGATTATAAGGAATGTTTATTTAATCATTTGCCTATTGTTGAGTTTATGTACAAAAATAGTTATCACTCGAGCATTTAGATGGCTCTTTTTTAGGCTCTTTATGGTAGGAGGTGTAGGTCTCCTATTAGATGGTTTGAGGTTGGTGAGACTATCTTGTTTGGTCTTGACTTGGTTCAGCTAGCCATGGAGAAGGTCAAAGTTATTAAAGAAATACTTAAGACTACCAATGTTTCCAAAAGTTTTATTCGGATATAAGGCGAAGATAATTGGAGTTCAAAGTGAATGATTGGGTATTCTTAAAGGTGTCTCCTATGAAAGGAGTCTTGAGGTTAGGGAAGAAGGGGAAGATCATTCCCCATTATTTTGGTTCATATTAGATTTTGAGGAGAATTGGAAATGTTGTGTATGAGTTGGATTTACCTACGAGTTTGAGTTCTATCCACCTTATTTTCCATGTGTCCATGCTCAAAAAGTGTGTGGGTGATCCTTCTTTGATAATGCATATTGAGGATGTTGGTGTTACAGATTCCTTGCCTTATGTGGAAGTCCAATTACAATATTGGATAGCCAAGTTCGTAGGTTGAGGACCACAGATGTAGCTTCAGTAAAAGTGCTTTGGAGAAACCAAAAGGTAGAAGAAGCTATATGGGCAGCTGAGTAAGATATGAAGGCCAAGTATCCATTGTTATTCACTGTCTCAGATGAAAGTACTTAAGGTATGAATTTCGTTTTTCCCTTACTACTTTTTGAGTTTGTCATTTGGTTCTGGTGTATTCTTTCTATTCTCAGGTTAAAGTGTCCTAACTTATAATTTAGGGATGAATGAACCTAAGAGAGGGGATAATGTGAGACCCTTAAAATTTTGATCATTTTATTTTTGACTCTCCCTGTTGTTGATATCAATTTTTTACTTGAATTATGTTTAGGGGTGTTAAAAAGGTAATTTGGGAATGTTTTTGAATTTTTTTGAAAGATTTCGAAGCTATTTTAGAACTCTGAGGCAGTGTTCCTCCATAATATCACCATGCCACGGAGGTTCGCCTCCGTCATGTTGGCGTGGCATTGAGGATAACTTCTGTGATAAGTCCATGCTATGCCAATGTGTTAATTTCATTCAGATTTGTTTTTTTAACATAGGGGTAAGGGTCTTTTGATCTTTTCATCATTTTCATGACTTATAAACATAAAATTGACCTTTTCCCCTTCAGTTAAAAAGATCAAACACTCTCATTATCTTCTATAACACCTAAACTAAGAAAGCTTAAGGGTTTCATAGAGAATTCATTATCCAGGCTCTAAACGTCAAATGACTTCAAATTCTTATAGTTTCAGGCATGTTTCTCTTCCCTAAACTTTAACTTTACATTTAGGCATTGATTTAATGGATTATCATGTGATTTAAATTATGGATTTTGGAATTTGGTTGAGGGGTTTTGATTGTTACTGATTGAATTACTTGTCTCATGCTTAGAATTGATCATTTATGTTTTAAATTGATATTTTTTGGGACTAAATATGTATATTATTAAATTGTTGGAATGGGATGAATTTTCACTCGAAAATGTATGAACCTCAACCCACTTTGTAAATTTGAATTTTATTATGAATAAATGTGTAGTTTAACTTGATTTTAAACTCAATGCATTGCATTAAAGGATAAATGGATATAAAAATAGATTTGGATGGCCTTGGTTACCATGGTTGGATTTTAATGGAACATGGGAGCTTTTGGTTGTGTGAATTGGTTTTGTATGTTTAATTTAGGTTGCAAGCGTATTGGTATAACAATACCAAGTGGTAAATGACTTCATGAATGACTCTAGGGTTAATTGTGGGAATTATGTGTAAAGTGATTTTAATTTGGGCTTAAAAGGGTTGTGTAGATCACCGTGAAGGGGTAAGTCTTGGGGGGCAAACACAGGAAACCAAGTTTGCTGAAGTTGGGGGTCTATATGATTGTATTCTTAAGACACAGTTGATATATATTTGGGATGGCTATTGTCCTTGGTTGATTTAATTTTCCCCCGAATTATCCTTGATTCATGTGGCTAACATGCACTAGGCCCTTTCAGCAGGGAGAGCTGAACCCATCTTGAGCTTGGATGCCCTTAGGATGGATTGAGATAAACAATCCAAATTAATTATTTAAAACACTCATGTTCATGACCCTTACCCTATCCTGGCATCTTATATATATATATATAGATATAGATGTATATATATATATATATATATATATGAATGTGTGCATGTAGTTTTGACTGATTTTTGACATTGCATTATGTTATCATTTTCCTTGAGTTACATGCTAGTACTTATCCCACTAACTATCCTAGGAGGATACGTGATTTCATGATGTAGAGTACGAAGACATTTCTGTTGCTCCTATACAGTGTTAGGTAGAGTAGCACATCTGTCGAGTTGCTGTGAAGTGGTGAGCCTCCATCCTTTGAAAGTCCTTATCAATTTATTATTCTTTCCTTATTTGTTCAGCACTTTTGGATTTTTTTGTCATAGTCGGGAGCATGTCCCGACTTAGTTACTATTCTAGTTTTAGAGAATATTATAGACAGATATGGGTTGGTTGGTTATTGATAGACTCTTAGTTTTCATAGAGTTATCTATTAATTATTTATTACCATTTAATTGTATTACACATAGTTATTATTATTATTATTATGCTCTTGAGGTTAGGTTAACGGAGTATTCTCCTGTCTATGGTGGTCTTGAGATACCAGACACGGTCATGCGCTAGTTTGAGTCGTGAAAAGCTAGGTTAGTTGAGATACCTATCATAGTCAGGACCTAGTTCTGGTCATGACAGTATTATATCTTATATTACAACATAATATAGCCTTGTACCTTCTCATAGGTGGTCTCACTGTTGAGATATTATGAGACATGGGGTATTATTTTTGTGTGACTTATTAAGATTGTTGTGTCACATCTAGTGTTTATGGAATACATATCTCCTCTACCTTAGCCAGGATTATTTATTTGAGATGGTGAGTGGATATTATATATTATGTTGTGAGATTATTGTCTGGTGTAACTTATCATTACAGCCATTAATCTTAAATCTATACAAGCCTACCTTAAATTGTTGATTTGGTTATCATAATAAATGTACTACCCGCTATAATAGGCTAGGACGTTTCTTAGTGCAGACTAATTTGGGGTAAATTAGATAGTTTGAGTGATGCTTTCTAAGTACATATGTTTCGTACTCGCCTTTGATTTTTCTTTCCCTTTTCCATGCCCTATGAATGTGTTGATTCAAATAGCAGAGCGTATATTGTGTTCTCTTAATATTGACATCATAGAGATTCAGGTAGTGATTGATGGGTCTCAAAGCTTACCTGAATCTTTTCTTATCTTATCTTATGCATTATTCAAATTTAAGGTACTTAGGATTATTTGATATATTTTGTACTAGAGATTTTTACTAGTGACAACCACACCGAGTATGTATCATTGAGATTGTATTTCCTTTTATATCATTAGGGGTAATTGTTATTCTTTTTTTGCTTCTGATTTAATTTGACTATTGGGTTTGGATTGAAAAATACTATTCTATACCAGATGGTATGATAGGTGTCATTACAGACTCTATTTTGGATTGTGACAAGAAGCACCTATCATCAAAGATGATAAATTTTCATTAAATCAATTCCAAAAAATGCATTGAAACAAGAGATAATGAAAGATATTCCATATGCTACACTTGTTGGAAGCCTTATGTTTGCAAAAGTCTATACTAGACTTGCTATTTTCTTCGTAGTAGGAATACTTGATAGATATCAAAGTAACTCTGCTCTTGGTCATTGAAAAGTTGGTAAAAGCATTTTTAGATATTTGCAAGAAACCAAGGATCTTAAGCCAACATATAGATATCCCAACATATTGGAAGTCATTAGGTATTCAAATTTCATTTTGGATGGATGCAAAGGTAGTGGTAAATATACTTCTAGATACAATTTTCTTTTTATTAGATGTATTGAGTCTTGGAGAAGTGTTAAGAAAATCATTGTTGCAATAACCATAATGAAAATCTAAATTTATAGCATGCTATGAAGCTACATCAAAAGCATTATGATTGAAAATTTTTACTTAAGGCCTTAAAGTGTTCGATTCTATTGGAAGTCCATTGAGAATGTTTTCTAATAATTCAACTGAAATATTCTTTTTAAAATAAAGTAATAGCTAAAGTAAGCACATCAAGAGAAAGCATTTGATGGTTATGGACCATGTCAAGAAGCAAGATGTGAGTTTTGAACATGCCAGTACTACTATGATAATTGCTCATCCTATGACTAAAGGTCTACCAACTTATATTTTTAAGGGCCATGTAACCTGTATGGTGCTTAGTATCTCATTGTTGTCTTGCTAGTTCTCTAATACTCTGTTTAGAACTATTGTTATGCGTGATTGTGCACATTTTAGTTTTCATGTATTATATTGTGATTATTGGATAAAATAAAGTTGGACTCTGAATGACTTATATTATGCTCATTGATAAAGATTTTTACACTTTGTTTAGAACATATTATAAATTATAATACATGAAAGTGAGTATGTAATTAAGAGTCTAAACACCATGATTCTTGCATTAATATATTCTCGACAAAGTAATTATTGCATAACTATTAAGTAGAGCAAATATATGTTTACAGTCACACTGCTTATTTTCACTCATACAAGATTGTTTGATTTTTGCTATGTTGACCTAGTCGGAGAATGTTAGAAAAATACACATCTCAGTTAAGACATTTGATATGGCCTATATTTGGTAATAAAATATTGGACAAACTAAAGAAAGTGACAATACTAAGACCATAATTAAGAAAAATATCAACACTTTTACAAAATTAAGTTTTGTAGCAAAAATAACATATTTTTAAGTGGGACCATCCACTTCCACATATTAGTAGTTAGCAGGGATAACTTGACCACTTTTCATATTGCCTATAGCATTACTTTAATCTCTTTCATTTTTCTCACTTTACCTTTTATATTTTTTTTCAAATTTCTCCTATCTTTTAGATTTCCCTTTCAATTTCATACTTTTCTCATGTTTTAGATAAATATCATGTTCCAAAAATCAGGTAACTATTAATTTTCAGATATTCTATGTTATCTCTTTAACAAATTGTATATATTTTATTTTTTGTATTTTTTTGTTCACCATTATTATTATCATTTTGGAGCTATGTTGTTATATGATTGTGGAAGTCTACTCTAAAGGTAGAACACAAACCATATAGACGGTCAAATATAGGTATACCATCTATCAATTTAGTTTCTGATAATCCATCATCATGTAGTTTTGGACTAACTCAAGATAAAGATGTTAAATTTTTTTCTACGCTTATACAATCGAAGAAATCAATAAGTGTCAAAGAGATAAGGTCGAAGCATTGTAACAATCCAGAGAAGATGGCCAAAATTACGAAACAAAAAGGATTAAAAAAACCTTCATCTCCAAAGCTCCCTCCCCCCAAACAAAAAAAAAGCAAGGTTTTGAGAAAAAAGAAGCAAAAAAATTAGAGAATCAAACAAAATTCCAAGTCTTGATGTTGAAAACTCTTCTGAATACAATTAGGAAGAGGATAAAGAAGAAGAGGTATTTGTATATGTATTATTAGCTAATGGGCACTTATTTGTGTATATATATAAATCCTATCATATATATATATACATTTGGGGCATATGCATGTATTTGTATTTCTTATATAAATATGCATGTATATGTAAAGATATGGTCAAGAGCAGGGACTCTAGACCGGGTCTGCACTCCATAAACTGGGTGAGTTCCCTCCATATTTCCCTAGGTGGGCTAGAGGTTCCAGCAGAGTTTCTATAGCCGTAAAATCTTTAGGAAGGCATAATCTAAAATATGAGTAAGCTAGGAGTTAGAGAAGATTCAAGGTAACTACACTCTATAGGTCGAAATAGAATACAATAAAGGGAAATAATCCTAAATGCCTTGTATCCACCCCCTAATAAGTGTGGCGCGCTACACACCCAAAAAAGGGACTCCACTCGGCACAACTTTGTGGACACCCAAAGACCTTTAACCGTTCTCTGATATCAAGCTTGTCATGACCCAAACTAGGGCCTAGTTTTGACAGGTATATCAAGCCCACCGTGGGTCAAAGGCCACCTCTTTAGCCTAACCTCTAGAGAATAATAAAAGTAAACAACAGAAGCCAACCAAAAAAAATATATAATACGAAAAATAAGTCTAATCAAGTTCTAAGAGTCAAAACACAATGATGAAAACATCCCAACACTGGCCATGAAAGCCTATAAACTAGAAATACCAAACTATGTCATTACATGCCCCAACCATAATAAAACAAAACTCATAATTTTGAAAATCTGAAGAAAAAAACTAATGAAATGGCAGGGCTTTCTGAAAGTTGTAGGCTTACTACTTTACTGTAACTTAATCGATATTCCATACAACCTAACGTTGTACTAGAGTAATAGAAAAGCCCTCGAACCCTACATCATAAGACGATACAGTGTCTAGGGATAGTCAGTGGGGCAAGCACTAGTATGTAACTCAAGGAAATATGATAGAACAATGTCATTGCTAAAAACCAATCAAAACCATATGGACATCATTTATATATACATATATAGGATGTCAGGATAGGTACAAGGTCCATGAACATGAGAATTAAAAGTATTAATCTAAACTATGTAGCTCTCTCTGTCCTAAAGACACCCCTGGGCTATATGGGTTCAGCTTTCCCTGTTAAAATGGCCCCAATGGGTGTTAACCGTAAGAACTAAGGAAACCGAGAAAAGGCCATTGACACCACAGAGATACCCATCTAAAATATAATATGTGCCCCAAGCACACAATTATATGGACCTCCATCCAGGCAAACGTGGATTCTAGAATTGGTCCCCCTAGGACCTATACCTTCATGGTGAGCTATATAATTCTCTTTAAGCCTAAATGAAAATAGTTTAAAACTAACCCAACCATTAACCCTAGGAGTCATTCATTAAGGCATTTACCGACTTGGTGTCATCATACCAATATTCTTGTAAGCTAATTAAAATATGCCAAACCAATTTATACAACTATTTGACTCCTAAGTTCTATTTAAAATAAAAATTATTTCCACCAAGGTCATTTCCACATCATTTTTATTATATATTTATCTTTTAATGCAAAGTAATATTGTAAAAGTAAGTTAAACTATGCAAATATTCATATTTAAAATCAAGTTCACAAAGTGGGTTGAGGTTAATGCCAATACCAAGCCAAAATCTATCAATTTGTGGAAGCCGATGTTACCAGTCCAATCCTCATACCAATAAAATCATTCATTTCCAAAAAATCATAAAATAAAACATGAATGATCCATTTAAAATTTTCCTAAGGCAATTTAAGGAATAACAATCAAAAGCCCTCAAACCAATTTTAAACCCATTAATTAGATCACATTAATAATGATTAAATAAACATAACAATGTAAAAACATAAGTTAGGGATGAGCAACATGCTTGAAATACCAAAAAAATTTTAGAGGACTCAAAGTTAGAGCCTAAATGTTGAATTCCTTGCAAAATCCTAGTATCTCTTGTCTTAGGAGTTATAAGGGAACAGATTAAGCTTAATATTGATAATTAAAGGCTAAAAGGTCTGTTGAGTATTTTTAAGTCATAGTAAAGAGTGTGAAGGGAGGAAAATACCAAAAAGACCCTAATTAAAGCATCAAAGTGAAATAAGAACCATTCATCACGGCTTGGATAATGACTCGTGATGTTTGACCATGAGTCATAACCTGGAGTTGTTACCTAAGGACCGAAAATCTGCTCCTTCATTGTTATGACAACGGGTCTTTCATAACAACTCGTTGTGTCTCACAAAAAATCATACCCTGGACACATTATCAAAGGACCCAAGTCTGGGTTTCCCTATTTTCAAGGCAATGAATCCACCTAACGACTCACGACGTCTAGCAATGAGTCATTTTCAGATCCATTTCCATTAGTAGTTTGAAATTATTTTTTGTATCTTGTCTAGTTCAATTATTCATCTCTTAGAGGATCTAACATTCAAAAATTTGGGGTGTTACTGTAATCGCATTCGCACGCTCAATATTACTATAATAACCTACAGGTCATTTCCTTAATTTAAACATATTTTCGATGTTTCAAGCCTCTTTAAAATGGTTATAAGTCATTTATGACTTTTCAAAACTATCAGTTCGGTGATCACACAGTTTGTTTAAATTTTAGGCTCATTTCTATTGTTTGGAGCTTTCACTATTTAGGATTTTGTATCAGACCAAAAACTCCTAGTATATGACCTCAGATGAGAATTTTGACAGAACCATTAGCTCTAGAACATTGATTTTACTTTGGGTAGACTCTTGCTTTGTGTCCCGAGGAACCCGATCTCATTTTAAGCTATTGGTCTAGAAGTTAAGAAAATGGAAATGAGCTATTGGACCCACTTTTTATAAAAATGACCTTAGATGGAAATTTCAAATGCTCCATTGAGTATTAAACATCGAATTTGATAGGGTTACATAGCTTATTTGGATATACGAGATTTTGAATGAATCCCAAGGACTTGGCGGAGACTTAGAAAATTTTAAGTCTACTATTGTGTCTGGTGCATTGTGAAAGCAATGATCTTGGCCGAGATAGATATTCCTTTGTATAGCCGAAAGTATCAAAATAGCAATATTTTTAGCTGTAATAGAAACTCCTTTGTACAGTCCAA
The DNA here is from genome assembly GCF_002878395.1 of Capsicum annuum. Taxonomy (NCBI): domain Eukaryota; kingdom Viridiplantae; phylum Streptophyta; class Magnoliopsida; order Solanales; family Solanaceae; genus Capsicum; species Capsicum annuum. Next base: position 19,237,871 of record NC_061118.1, read on the forward strand.
AGTACAGCGGTAGCAATACCTTTATTCTGATAGCGACTCGTGAGATAGCTGCAATATACCGTGATAGAAATAGTTGAGTCATTATAGCAACACCTAAGTGCTTGGGATAGGTATAAACACCCCTTTTTTAGCCTATTTTTGTAATGTTCTCATCCAATTTAAAGAGAACTAAACCCTAGAAGTTGAGAGAGCTTTGGATTGAAGCTTCTATATTATTTGGGGAGCTTGGTTAATGATTATTTTGTGATTTCCCTTTGAATTCATGGTAATATTCCTACAATTTCTTGATAAATTTGTAGAAATTAGGGCTTTGAATTCCTAAACTTTAAGGGTTGATTTGATACACAAATTGTACTCCATTTGTGCTCAACTTTTGACAACAACTTCCTTGTCCTTTGAGGAACCTCGTCACGAGATCAATTTGGATTCTATTTACGCGCCCCGCAAGCCTTTTCTTGACCCAAAATTTGACCCAACTTATTACATAGCAATATGGGTCTTATTTGACTCCTAATGGTGCGTAGATTATGATTTTAATAATATAGCGGCATTTTGGGATCATAAAGTAAAGACGTGCATTTGGTGAATAATTCAAGGATTTGCCATTTAATATTAAGGTAGGCTTCTGTCTATTCTTCTTCACAAGATGATTTGTTTTATATATTGCATGTGAATCTAATGTTAAGATTGATTATGGGTAGAACATCGTAACTTTGTCTTGATTATTGAGATTTGGGGATTCAATGAGTAATTTGACCCATGAGGTGAAATGGTTATTACACTTTTAGGGTCTTATTGCTTTCTTTATAGGTTGAGTTAATTCGTAGAATTATTATTATATTATGCTAGAGTTAGGATATAACTTAAGTGTTAGAAGTGTGATTAGTATGAATATCCTTATATGGACTATTTAGTGACCTTAAAATTGTAATTTAGGTGGATTTGACTTAATTGATCATGTTCTATTTGGAATTCTTATCTTCGAGCTAACTATGGCCTATGTACCATCTAAAAGTCAATATCTCAACCTTATCCTAGTCTAGGGTAGAAATTGACTAATTATGAAATTTGAGGATTATAAGTGGGTTCATCTGGCCCGCTTTAAGACAAGACTTGTGTTAGTCCTTGTGGACTTACTTACGTATGTTAGATATTTTTGATACTATTGAGCCGTTATTATAAGGTCATTTTATGACTTGGTGAATGATGATGGTTTAGCCTGGATTATGATTAATGGCTTGTAGCTATGATATGGCCTTCGAATTTGATTTACGATATGGTCTATCAATATGCTTAATAATATCAGTATAGATATAGTTTTAATATATGGCCTATAGATATAAGATGCCTAATAGATATGATATGCCTAATAGATATGGTATATGACACATAGATATGAGATGCCTTATAGATATGATATGGCTTATAGATATAATATGGCCTATAGATAAGATATGGCTTATAGATATTATGTGGCCTATATATATGATATGACTTATAGATATAATGTGGCCTATATATATGATATGGCTTGTAGATATAATTTGGCCTATAGATATGATATGACTTATAGATATAATGTGGCCTATAGATGTGATATAGCTTATAGATATAATATGGCCTATAGATGTGATATATCTTATAGATATAATATAGCCTATAGATGTGACATATGATATGCCTTATAGAGATAATATAGCCTATAGATGTGACATGCCTCAAAGATATGATTTATGCCCTATAAATATGATATAATTTATAAATATGAGATGGTTAGTCAATATGGTTAATGATATAGGTTTTGGATATGTATGTCTGCCTAAGGTCATGATTATGATGATTCTAATTATTTGGGACACATTATTGGGCCCAAGGCCATGAGTATGATATTGATTAGGTCTGGGGAAATGGTTATTCCTTGTAAAGGACATGGCTATGGTTTGTAGACAAGGTAATATTTATGATTACATTGTTTGAATATTGGTGATGACATGCATAGATTTGGTACATTCATGATCACTAAATATGGCAAATGGCATGATTCTATCTAAAATATGATTTTACTACTAGTTTTCCTAAAAATAAATTAAAGCCCACTTTTCACCTTAAAAATAAATTTATACATAATAGGAATCATACCATCTTAATGGATGACTTATGTGTAATCAGATTGAAAATAATGTTTTAAAGATTTGACTGAGGTTTTGATACCATTATTACTATGATTATGAGAGCTTTCGATCCTTTTTATACCTTTATGATGATTTAGTCTTAGAGTTTACCCCAGGCAATGATTTATGGATTTTAAACTCTTTTTATCCACAGCTCAAGTCTGTGCATTTATTATATATATTATATATACACACATATCTCTCCAGTACTATATAGAGAAGGATGATGATATTGATGATATTAATGATATTAATAATGTTGATGATGTTGACGATATTGATGATGTTGATAATATTAATGGTATTGATGATGTTGATGATATTGATGATCTTATTGATATTGATGATGCTGATGCTGATTGGAAATCATATATTTGGAGTAGGTTGATGTATATGGTACTCCCGAACCCTCTAGGGGCCCCTTCATCTGTAAGTTATTTTACCAAAGAAGGGTGGATGTCATAGGTATTTCCATTATGAGTTGTTGAGTTGAAGGAGGTATAGATAATGCGTTACCTTATAGTATGTGGGTCAGTTATAGTATTATGGATTATGTCTTGAAATTTATTCTTGCATGCACATTACCTATCACCAGTATGTGCCTATATCTATCAGTCTTATGGGGAGTTGCATAGGTATGAGTGATTATGACTTGTGGTGTGTTGTATGTTGATTGAAACTTTTTATCCTAGGGTAATTGGGGTTCATGAAAGGCTTGGATAGGTATTGTTTGTCTAGACTAACTAGTTACTCACGATGTTATTTCTATTATTATTATTATTAATGCTATGATCACTATTATGGATAATTTATGACAGCTTTGTTAACAATCCAGTATTGAGATTTGAGGTATGATTTTGGAATTTTCATTGTACGATTATATCATTATGAAATATTAACTCATGATTAGACGTATGGTTTAGAAACCCTGAGTATACTAGCACTAGTTCGTGTTATGATTATGAGGTCTTAAGATGCTAGTCTGATGATTTAAGTTGTACCTTGAATTATTTTTATTTATACATATGTGTATATCTATTTATATGCAGGTATAGCATTACTGTATATCCCTCCCTTCCTTCATTTATTTAGATTGTAGATTCATTCCTTGGAATTGTATATTATTATATATCCTTCTTTCTCCCTTTATTTGTATATTAGCCGAAATATACGATATAGGGTTGACATTTCTGTGTATAGCTTAAATAGGATAGTTCATCCTTAATACTTCCTTAGCATTATTATGTTAGTTTCTTAGATATAAAGAGGATAGGTTGCCTTTTCTATATGGCTAAATTTATGATGTGGTTGCTAGAAATTTAAGTTTAGACTCTATTTCTATTTATGTATTATATATATCTGCATTATCTTTGGAGATCAGTCGGCAGTTGCCTACTGAGTACCACATGTTTGGTACTCATACTGCACTTTTCCAGCCTGCAGATCATAATACAGATTATCACCGGTGTTGTGTGTATTGTGTGGAGATACGATATCGAACGCATGGAGTGAGATCTTATAGTTTGAAGTATTACTTTCTCCCTCTTATGTACAAGACTAGTCTCTGTGTTGTATTAAGAGATGGTTATATCTGTATATATATTTAGTACCTTATTTGCATCCTTCTTATGTTAGAAGCTCTTGTACTAATTCCACCAGGTTTTAGGATTATCCTATGTATGTTAGTATTTTATTACATATATTCTACATTATTCCGTTCATTCTTTTGGTAGTCTATTACTACCAGTTTCAGACTACGAGAGTGGCTTGCCTACTAGTTTGTTATAGTAGGCGCCATTATGACCAGAGAAATTGGGTCGAGACAAATTAGTATCTGAGCCTAGGTTCGCCAGTGTATCAGTACAAAAGCTAAGTGTTTAGTAGAGTCCCTTGGATTGGTGCAGAGATGTCTGTAACCTATCTTTGGGAGGCTACAGGGTATTCTTAAAAAATTCATTTCTAGACTCTATGTCGTGTGTCTGTATTGCCATGATTCTCAAGCACATTCATTGAGTCTATTTTGTCCTAAATGAATGATGTGGTATTTTTTATAGATGCGGACAAGACTTAAACATATATTTTTTGAGCTTTAGCATAGCATCAGACTAGAGAGTAAGAGATGGATATAAAAGATCTTTAGCATTAGCCAAAGGATTTTGGTCCAGTTTAGGCTCCAGTAGAGCTCGTGACAACTTCAACCCTTCGAGGTTTAGCATTGGGGATCCTGAGTCTAATTGTAGACACCTTACAACAAGGACTGACATTCGGTTCATTGAGTAGTTCTTGATCGCAGTTAGGTCTGTTGGTGTTTATTAGGGTACTTTATCAATTTCTGAGTATGAGGTTGGGTTTTTTGAGTGGGCCAGGTATAGCTTCATGTTATATCCTCCAGAGTAAGACATGATGCATTGATTTATTTGAGGATTAGTGTTGTCACTCTACTTGGCATTGGAGCACTTAATAGTAGTAGGGTTTTCCTTCTCTTAGATTATTAATTATGTAAGGTCTACAGAGAGAGCATGCATTGAGACTTATAGAGGTAGCGGTAAGAGACCATGCCATTAGTATAGTACTATTAGTATTTCATCCAGGAATAAGGATCCTTTCGGTAGAGGTCAGCTTCACTTGTAGCCTGTCAGTTCTATGAAAGTAGCATTTCAGACTATGGGTTGCTCTCAGATTAGTCATAGTAATCATAACGAGTGGAGTTCCTATCAAACCCTGCAAATTTCTTGGTATGGGTCTTCAGGCTGTGGAGGCCATTTATAATTAAAAGGGGTAGTATCTCAGTGTACTCCAGGAGCTTATTATTATTATAGTGAGATGGTTCATTGGTTCAAAGAATGCCCTAGACATGAGTTAGTTGATTCGATAGAGTTAGCATGTATTCCCTGCCAACCTAGAGTTCTTAAAGAATGTTATGATTGCGGGAAAGTTTATCATGGTAGTAGAGAGTGCTCTCAGCATTAGTTTGCCAGCCACTTGGGCTTAGTTTGTGTCTTTCTCTAGGTTACGACTTTAGAAGTTTGCTATAACTATTGAGAGATCAGTCACTAGTCTAGAGAGTGTCCTCGGTATGTGGTTGCTAGTCATTCAGATCAACCCCATGATGTTATGGCACCTTCAGTTAGAGGTCGTGTGCTTGGAACCTCAGTTGATGTTTAGTTGCTCGGTTTGAGTTTGGACCCGTTCAAATTTATTCTCTCTTAGATCCATCAGGCATGACGTTTTGGATTTCACCATGATAGGTGGATTTATGTTTTTTCTGTGTATTGGGGTTTTCGTACCCATTTATAATTATATACCTTGATGAGTTCATATTGGTTGGTGTGTGCCTTGTTATTAAATTTATTATTATATGGCTACCCCTGCAAAAGATTATTTTAGCAGTGGATGAAGTAGATCTACATTGAGCTTTTCCCCTACAGGTGTAGAATTTGGGTTTAATTCCCATTTACCTTGGCATATTGGCCTTATTATGGCCCTTAGTGGTACTTTATATTCATTTTCATTTTGGTACTGCCTACTCACTATATTGATGTTTATATTGTGGTTGTTATTATTATCATTGCTAAATGTTATTGATCCTTATTGTATAGTTGCTTAGAATAGTGTTATCTAGTTAGGATTCCATTACTTATGGTTATTATTCGTTGGCCTGAGTAGCTATAGCCCGATAGGATAATTTTTTTCTATAGCGAGGTGTGGTTGATTGTCTTTCTTTTTTGTTGGCTATGCTTGGTTGATTGTGGAGTAGACTATGGTATTGAACAAAAGTTGACATTCTATGGCTCTATTATGATTCTATAGTTGGAAATTTAATTTTATTTCCCATTCTGATGTGTGGGATTCTTAGACTTGCATTCTGGATTACGAAGGCTTTTATTTTGGCTATCCCACTCTATATAGCCCATTTTTTAGATCGACCAGTTTAGGATTTATTCTTATCTTGTGGCTATTTTATAATTTGATAGTATTTTTTATATTGATATGAAGATGTCTTGGATTTATTTCTTAGATTTGTTGGATTCATCTTATTGTGATGGTTTGCACTTGATACAAGTGTGGAGATTGGATGCTCCTTTCTTGCCATGATGTAGTTCTTATCTAAAGTGGAGTTAGACAGTTAGAGGTAGGTGGTCTTTCCTGTGACCGCTTCTTGAGTTGTTGTTTTATTTTTCGATATGTTGTCTTGACCTTGACGTAGGTGTCAAGCTTGGTACCTTTTTCCTCAATGAGGTGATTCATGGTCTGTTTGAGCTATGATTGTCCTACTTAGGTAGATACAGGAAATCCCTATTTTAAAATTTGTTTGGCCTAATAAGATTATCTGGAGTGCTTTGCCTTGATGATATTTTCATATGAGCACTCTTTGCCAAGATAGAGTATTGGACTGGTTAGTTTCTGGCTAAAGTTGTATTTCTCTAAGTCGCTAAAGTTCTTGCTATTACTAGCGTGAGTTGCAGCCTTAGGGAGTTCTTGAGTATGCTTTGATAGTTCATGCCCTCCAGCAGATATGGAGTTGAACTCTTCTATTTTCAATTGGTGGTTTATCTTCTATTCCGATTTTTTTCTTACACTATGTTTTGATTTTGGCTCGGTATGATTTATCTCGGATATGTCAGATTTGGATACTAAATCAATTTGATTAGTTGACATTAATATAGACTTATTGGCTTAATTTTTGAGTTGACGCCTTGGAATGGCGATTTGGAAGTTATTATAGATTTAGAGTATGAATGCCTACCCATCTTTATGTTTGGTTTTGGGTATTTGAGATCGAGCGATTCAGCCTTGGTGTTGAGATTTCAGCTTAGAGTTATAGAGCTTAAGTGCAACCTTCATTTTACATTCATCTCAGTTTGGATTTCATCTATAGGCTTATTGAGCTTACTCCGTGGTTACCTATTCAGTCTTTTCGACTTTAGATGGATTATAGATGATAGGTGTTCAGATGATAGCCCATGGACTCGGCATTGGTTCCTTCACCTTTAACCTCAAATCTTTAGTTTTCTTTGAGATTCTTAAATGATATACTCAGGGAGACCAGTATGCTTGAGTGGGATTCAACTTGGTTTCATTCTTAATCGATGTGACAGTCTAGAGTGGATTGTTCAGTGGTGAGTGGTTGCACTTTAGAATCCTGACTGGCAGTTTTGAGGATTATCCAGACCAGTTATAGCATTGGCATAGATTGCAGACCTTGTTATCTCTATTTGTGTTCATAAGTGAAGCCTTATGATCTTATTCTCATACTTGACAGTATGATTTTTTATGGATCAACTTTAGTTTGTTTTATGTTAGTGTGATAAGACTGTACAGATAGGACTTAGGTGACTTTTTGCTTGGTTTGGAGTATTAGCAGGTTTGGAATGGCAAAAGAAGGGTATATTTCAATTGGAGTCGGTTGTATGACTTATGCCTTGGTTTTCTTTTGGCTTAGATAAGCCTTTATTGATTTGTGCAGGTATTGAGATGGCATTAGTGTGTCATGGTTTGAATTTGCATGCATCAGCCTCCTTCAGTTCGGTTGGAGACCAGTTGTGGTGGAGGTGGAGTTTTGGCTATTTGGAAGTAAAGTGAGAAAGTTGGTTGAAAAAAAGATACCAGTGGTAAAATCCCTCGAAAGTGTCCTCTCATCTTAGAGGTTACTAGGAAGTCATGTTCGGAGTATGCAGGCTCAGTACCTCACCTTTTGAGCTATTGTGATCTTTCTATCCATTGACTTTTATGGACAAATATCCTTTTAGTAGTGGATATTGTAATGACTCTCCAGTTTATTTCCTTGATACGCATAAATTTTCAAAGTTTTGAGCCTCCCCACAGCAGCTACAAGATATTTATGACTTGTCGGAATAATCGGCTTGGTGATCGGATAGTTTATTTGGATTTTAGGCTCATTTTTCTATTTTAGAACTTTTGTTGTTTAGGATTTGGTCTTGAACCAAAATTCCTAGTAGATGACCTCAGATGAGAATTCTAACAATACTATCAACTTTGGGATGTTGAGTTTAGGCTAGGTAGATTCTTGATTCGAGTATGATTTTAGACTCTTGATGATGTTGATGATATTAACAATGTTGATACTATTGATGATGTTGATGATATTAACAATGTTGATACTATTGATTATGTTGATGGTGTTGGTGATAATTGAAAATCCTGGATCGGGACTAGGTTGGTGTATATAGATACTCCCAAACCCCCTAGAGGCCCATTCGTCCGTGAGTTATTATGTCGAAGAAAGGTAGTCGTCGTAGGTCTTTCCTTTATGATATGTTGAGCTAGATGAGGTATATACACAGGGTTACCTTGTAGTATGTAGGTCGGTTATGGTATTATGGATTATGTCATGACATTCATTCTTACATGTGCATCACCTATCACCAGTATGCGCCTATATCTATCAGCCTTATGAGGGTGGCATAGGTACGACTGATGAGTAGGGTTTATGGTGTGTTGTATGTTGATTGAACCTTCTGAGCCTATAACGGTGGGGGTTTATGAAAGGCTCGATTAGATATTATTTTTCTAGACTGGCCAATTACTCACATTGTCGTTACTATTGTTATTATTATTCTTATAATCATTATTATGGCTAGTTTGTGCCAGCTTTGTTAATGATATAATATAGAGATATAAGGTAGGATTCTGTCTCTTTCATCTTACGATTATATTATTATGCATGATTAACTCATGATTAGACATATGGATTAGAAATTCTGAGTATACTAGCACTAGTTCCTACTATGATTATGAGGTCTTAAGATGCTTGTCTGATGATTTAAGTTGTACCTCGAATTGAGATTATTTATACATATATGTATATCTATTTATATGTAGTTGTAGTATTACTGCATGTCCCTCTCTTCCTTTATTTATTCAGATTTTATATTCACTCCTTAGCCTTTTATATTGTTGTAAATCCTTTTTTTGCCCTTTATTCATACATTAGTCGGTGATATACGGTATAGTGTTAAGATTCGTAAGTATGGCTGGAATAGGAAAGTTCATCCTTAATACTTCTTTAGCCTTATTATGTTAGTTTCTTGGATATGAGTAGGATAGTTCGCCATTGCTATAACACTAGCTTTATTATGTGGTTGCTGGATATTTGGGTTTAGACTCTATTTTTGTTTATATGTTGTACATATCTTCATTATCTTTGGAGCTCAGTTGACAGTTTTCTACTGAGTACCACGTATTTGGTACTCATACTACACTTCTGCAGCCTGCGAATGATAGTCTGGGTTATCGTAAATGTTGTGTGCGTCGTGAGGAGCAGCCATAGTTTAGAGATATAGAGTGAGCTCCTGACGTCTGGAGTATTACTTTCCTCCGTCTTATGTACTATACTAGTCTTTATGTTGTATTCAGAGATGGTTGTATCTGTATATCCATTTAGTACCTCATTTGTATCCTTCTTATATTAGAAGCTCTTGTACTGATTCCACCAGGTTTTGAGATTATTTTATGTATGTTAGTCTTTTATTACATCTATTCCGCATTCTTTCCTTCATTCTTTTGGTAGTCCGCTACTAGCAGTTCCGAACTACGGGATTGGCTTGTCTACTGGTGAATTATAGTAGGCGTCATCACGACCTGAGAAATTGGGTCGTGATGATTACATAATGATAAACTTACAAAAGTGCTGAAATAATCTTTCTCCAAAACACTTACATACAAAGGCAGACTTATTTTGCAAAATATACACCTTCATACCCATGTCATTATGTATACGTATTTGCCTTGTTCTCCCTATTATTTGATATTCAATTTGATACTTTTGCAGCTCAAATCTGCTTTAATATGAGGTTCTAGAAGAGCGTATAGTTTGTTATATGATGTGTTTATGCTCAACAATATAACATCAATGATGTATTCTTAATAATTTTATTCATATGTTTATCTCCCAGAGTACTTCACAAGAACAGAAATGCTTCCCATTGCTAGTCTTCAGCACATAAAAAATGTTACCAAAAATACAAATTAACGAATACACCATATTGAATCAATCAAATTATATATAATATACAAAGCACATAAAATATGCAATTGCACTCATAAAAAGCCACAAATGCACTTGAAATATATAAATAAACTCACAACATACAAAATAAACTCAGAATATATATTTATAGTCAACATATACAAACAAAACTCTAAATATACAAACATAATAAAAATATACAATCGCAATCGAAATATACAAACAAACATGATAAATACAAATAAATTAGAAAATTCTAAATAAAGAAAAATATAATTGCAGTTTGCAGAATATATAAATACACTCAGCGCTTATACAATTACATTCTGAAAAAATAGAATTAACGTTGTTAATTGAGCATGTAGCAAAATTGAGTTCGATCAAATAATAACTATCTAAGTTCGAATAACATAGAGTTCGATCAATATTCAAAATCCACACTGAGATTAAAAACTTTTAACGAAGCAAAAAATGATTTCGAACAACATGAATAAATTGACTTAATTTGTTGAAATTCATATACGAACTCAATTTTGTTATTCAACACATATAACAGCAGTGATGATTTATTTTAAAAATTAGAAGCTCAGGAAGGAAAGAATCTTCAATTGATTTGAGTTGTTGAAAATTTTACAGTAAAATCGCATTTGAAATTTGATTTCAGTTGTTGAAAAATAACAGCAAGTACGTTTAATAAGAGTCATTTATGGAAAAGAAATCCTCAACTTTAAATACATGGTGTAATTTAAGCGACTATTTATTTCTTATTTAACTCAACTGATTTGAGAAAATAAAGGGCAGCAAATTCCATTTATATATGTATCTCGACAGCAAAGAGTGCCTAATTATGGGATAATTATGAAACAATTGCTATGAAATTCCTAATTATGGGCTTAAGTTTGCTACTTACGATTTTTTTTTCCTAAAATATTACCTTGTTTCCCAAATAAACTAATAAATCAGTCAATTACTTTTCTTCCAAGTTATACATATATAATATTTCTTTGATGATAAGAAATAACTATGAGAAGTCCATGGGGTTAAAAAGTTAATTACCTAAAGAGTTTTTAACCTATTTATAAATTAATATCCTTGTGACTCCATCAGTCTGACATACACTTTGATAGACATAGACAAGAAGATTCTTACGTTTCTCCTTTACCTTTTCTTATTACAGTTTTGACGAATACGATTCCCACAAGGCTTAAATAATGATGGCTGAAGGTAGGTTGCTATTTATTCTTTTCGTTGTGTTGGCTTCATGATATGTGTTGAAATTCAACAACATAAGCTCTTTATTGATAAAAGGAATAAATGAACTAAACTGAATAACTGAGACAGAAAGGATGAGCATATATAGATAAAGCTAAGTTAAGAAGGGGTGCTTAGCTCCCTTCCCAAAAGGACTGTATCGAAAGATATACAAACAAGCAACAAAATAGGAGTACTAAGTATTGCTGTCTTAATTAAAATTCAAAAACAGAGTAGCTAATTCTGCCACTGTGATTCATTTTGATTCTGGTGATTTTGATCAAATGAAGCAGCAGTAGCAGAAGAAGACCTCATCTGATGATGAAGAGCAGCAGCTGTTGTAGTATTGAGAAAGTCCCTATGATGTGGAAATGTTCTGAGACCCAAGAAATCTCTTGTCAACCCTTCATTATTTTCTTTACCACCTCTCATCAAATGGGTGCCACCACCAAATCCCTCATCAAAATTAGTAGCCATCATGTTTTGGATGTCATGGACTTGTTCCATGAACCCAGGGGTGACACTAGCACCAAAATGAAAAGTACTGCCAGACGCTTTGTTGTTATTATTGTTCCCATAAGATGCCAATCCTTGACCAGTAACAAAACCAGTATTACTAATATTAGTTTCAAATTGATGATATTCATGTGATGCTAAATCAACACCTCCCCCTTCTGCTGCTGCCGCTACCATGCCAGTTGTTGTAGTACTACTAGTAGTAGTAGGACTGAAAAAACTTGTTGTACTCATGTTATTAGCAGCAGCAGAAGAAGTTACTCCAATTTGTGCTGCTTTTTGTAGCAATGTAGTTGCACTCATGTGAGCTGACGCTACTCCACCAAATATGTTACTACTACTGTTATTAGGGTTTTGAACGAATAACTGAAAAGAAAGATCGTTTGAAGGGTGTGAAACAAGGTTGAAGTTACTTTGTTGTTGTTGTTCTTGTTTCAGTTGGAAGTTTTGGAGTGCATGGAGATTAAGGTGATGGGAAGTTGAAGAAGCTGATCCTAATAAAGGATTTGGTGGTGGGATTATTGTTCTTGAACTTTCTTCTGCTAAAGCATCACAGAAGGCTCTGTGGGTAATGAAGCTATCCCTCCTGTAAAAAGAAGAGAAAAAAAAAAACATACATTTTCAAACAACACAAAAAGAAGAAACCATTCATTACACATGAATAATGCAGTATAGCTTGAGTGTAGTACTGATAAAGTGCATGAGTGCCCTCTATTCGTCAACCCTTTTATGTGTCTTTCTTTCTTTCACTTTGGACAGACTAGATTTATCATTAATAGTAGAAAACGAATCTGCAGTAAAGTTTTCTATGCAAATTGCTTTTGCAGATAAAATGTGGACCCTCTACTCCCTCTCTCTCTCACACACAAAGAGAGACACAAATAGACAAATTCATTTATTCAGACGTACACATGAACTTACACACGTGAACTTTGCTGCTCTATCGGTATCTCTAGCTAAGTTTGATTCAAAACTTCTTTACTTTCGACTAATTGATTGTAGAGTTTAACATCTACTGTAAACTAATAACGACAATGAACAAGAATTTTATATTATTAAGGCAGAAGCGCGGAGCATATTGTGTCACGTAAATTGAGATAGATAAGGTAGCTGGGTTCTTCATAGATTAGTTATATATAGGAGGATAGATTAAATGGATTGTTAAACACCATTACAGGGTTTGAGCCGATGTTATTGAGTTTCATTGAATCAGTACAAATTAAAATCTCAAGCTCCGCCCTGCAGTAAGTTCATCTAAACGATAATTATTGAAAGTTCACAATAACTTAAACCAGTTATTTGAAAAGAAGATAGACAACATGCTTATAACATGTTAAATTATAACAATAACTATTTGAAAAATACTTTATACAGTAGATAGATGTATATAATTATATCCTATTGAAAATAATAGTAATAGTAATAATTAATTAAAGAATATTAGCGACGAGGAGGAGAAATTTGAGCGGCTCCATAGTGATCAACAATCAATATTACTTCAGTACTAGTTTGATTGGTTGGTTTGATTAGCTTACCTAGAGAAAAGGGTTCCACAATCACATCTATACTCTCTGGTACCACAAATCTTGGAATGAGCTTTCCAATCAGATTGAACTGCATAACGCTTTGAGCATTTCTCACACTTCCATTTTTTCTCACCATGTTTTCTACAAAAGTGCTTCTTAATCCCAGTGAGATCCCCTAGTGCCCTTGAAGGATGATGGTGTACACATGAAGGCTCTGGACAAACATATACTTTCTTCTTCACCTCTTTATTTGTTCTTTGCTTTAGCTTCCATGGCAAATTATGCCCTCTTCTGTGTAGTTGCAGATTCTGATCTCTTTGAAATCCTTTGTTACAGATCTCACATACAAATCTATTTGTTGCCAAAAGACTTCTTGGGGACAATGCTACAACTTCTGCTTCTGGATCTAATTCATGAAAAATTAAGTCAAGCCAATCTACTTATTTGAAACATAATTGCACATGACTCGATTTGAAAATTAGTGACATGCTATAAGTACTAGAAATAAATTATACTGATGACATGAACAATTTTCACACGATTAGTTTATAAAACTTAAATCCTTTTTATATGTTGAATTCCATGCCAACCAGAAAAGTACTCCGTAAGTTTCAATTTATGTGGCAAGTTGAAATTTTAAAATTCAAACTTCATTATTTAATCATAATTCGGACATAGAAGCTTTAAGTTTTTTGAAATAAAATTTATATATTTGAAAACCATGCATAAAGTACCATAAAACACAATAATTAGCAACTTCAAATATTTAAAAGATAGAAAAAAAGATTTGGATCAAAGAAGATGTTGGTGTCTCAAAATTTTAATTGTGTCACATAAATTTAGTAGGGAGGGGTTCATATATAGTAGCAGCATAGTTACCTGGATTGCCTGGTAGGTTTCTCTTCTTCTTGTTAGCAGCGGCTGGCTGTGTTTGAATCTGTGCTGGTGCAACAAGAGACTGTTGTGGGTAGCGAACGCTACCAATTTCAGTTCTATAATTGCTTGAAGATATACTTGCATCATTAGATGCTGATGTTAAATTAGACATACTATCGTCTCCTAGCATACCCTTTATCATTCTACCTCTCTAGCTACCACTAAACTTTACTACTTCCCCATAAACTTAAAAGATGATTTCTTACCCTATTAACTTGTTGAAAAAAGACCAAAAGAGGGTAGTCTAAGAGATGATGAGAGCTGTTGTGTGTAGTTTGTGCTTTATGTATCTTTTGCTGCTTTGTCTGAAACCCTAGAGAAAAATGAGAAGTTGACAAAGGCTAAAAGAAGAATAGATGAAAGAAAGAGGAAAGCAAAAAGTAATAATAGTCCGCTAAGCTTACAGTCTCCCAAGCTATCTTCTTCAAGAAAACCAAAGGTCCGAGCGAAAGCTGCAAGCTAGGCTAGCAAGATTCAATAAAGGCCATACACAAGAGAACAAATGAAACCAAGCAAAATTATAAGATTCTTTATAGATAAAAGGAAACATAATTTCAAGAGAGAGAAAGATAAAGAGGAGCTGTGGATGAGAAGGTATCGTTTGTTTACTTCCATACCCCATCAAAACCATAGCCAAAGGGATGGAAACTTGCTCTGACGTTGCTTTTTGTCTTTTCTTGTGTTCGCTTCTCAAATCTCAATCATACAAATGTTACCTCTCCATTATTCTGCTAAATTGCTTCGCTCATTCTAATTCCCTTTTAGGTACAAATTTTATTTACTTCCTCCTTTTTTTAATAAAAAAATAAATTATTCTTCTTTTTTTTCTTTTTAAAACAGAATGATCCTTTCTCTTTTGATAATATTTAAATTTTAATTTTTCACGTATTATGTTTAAGACTCACAAGATTAAACGACATTTTGGTACACTTGATAAAATTTTAACTTAATATTATAAGATTTAAAAGTCTTTTTTATTTTCTTAAACTCTGTGTCAAGTCAAAATTAGTCATTCTTTTTTAAAGGGAAGAAGCATTACTTCATAAGTTATTTTTATATTTTTGTTCTATCAATTTACAAGTTATTGTATATAGGACTTGTATGGTACAAGAGATAAGGGGATAATTAATATCGGAATTAAATTTAAAAAAGATTTTTCTATGTTTGATTGGGATGAAATGCATGGGATAAGTCATCTATGAATAAAATATTCCAAGATTATAGTATTATTTTTATCCCACCATATAGCTACTCCTGAGATAATTAATCATAGAGTAACGTGTTTCCAACCAAACTATCCCTTAGCATATATAAATTTTTTGTCTTTTTAGGCATTCGAACATAGTTCTCCATGATTTTCTGTCACTTTATTAATCGTTAAGACAGAAATTTAACTAAAGTATTATCGTTTCACCGCGTTTCCCATTTTACCAGAAGAATGTAAGAAATGTTAAATGAAAGTTCAGTTTGCCATCTATGAACTTGCGCAACATTGCAATCTCTTTCCAGGATATTACATGAGCGTTTAATGGATGTGCTATATGATATGGTTGTGGCCGTATTATAGGGCTTCAATTAAGTGTTAAAGTAACCAAACTGAGCTAATAAAAATGGGTCATTTACGACTGAGTGCCTAGGCAGCTCAAAGAAAAACTACACAAAAATGTCCATTTCAAAAAATATACTGCCCCATCGTCATTCAAAGAAAATAATTACAAAACACCTAGTAAATAAGTGTATTTTACACTTTTGGGATATACAATTCACGTGTTATGATTCAAGTGTTCTTACTGTCGTATATTATTAATGTATTTATTGAGCACGTCAAAAGAACCCTTGTAGGGTAACTATTAGCTATTAGTATAGTACTCCCTCTAGACTCTTGTTCATAATTTACTTGGGTGTTTTGGCAAAATAAACACTTTGAAAAATTAAATATAACAATTAGTGTCAAATTTTTAAAAATGTAATATTTAGTGTTAAGTTTTAAAAAATATAGTGGATAGCCACATTTATGTTGTCATTCATTTGACTTTGAAAAATCATCCAAACCTACCACATAAATTTTAAACTTTACAATTTAATCCCCCATCTCATCCAACAAATATCTAATATTTTCCTCCATTTTTCATATTTTTTATTTTTAATTAAAAAAGATTATCCAAGAAACCACCAAAAGCTCTCGTTTTTCAGCTACTTTCCGATTCCGGCGAAATCTTCCTCATCATCATTGCCTCTATGTTGTTTCATCTTTTCAAAAAAAATTGCAAAAAATATTTTTCCACCATATTTACTAGCTTAAAAAGTTTTTCAAATCCACTCAATACCTCATTATTAGATAGATTTAGTCGTTTAGAAGCCCTACGTATAGATATCTCCATCCCAGAGCTAGGAGGGCATCCATTATATCCAAACCCATCTATTCACATTTTCGTACGGAGGTTATCATACCACTCCTTGACTAGTCATCGACCAGTTATAGATCGATACCTTAATTTATTATTGATCAGTGGTCTATAATGACAATAGCTGAAGTAATTATGATCGGTGATGATTAAAGGGTGTGTGAGAGGGGGCTCCCAAATATTGAAATTGAAAATCATTGAGTAAGAAGACAGTGTTCATCCTGCTGTGTCATAATGGTTCATACGACGATATGGTTCGAAGCGTAATTGAGAGAGAAGAATTAGATTGCAAGTCAAGCGATGTTATGATTAGCTATCTAATGAATGGGAGGGAAAAAATACATCTCACATTCATAAATAATAACCAGCAGGTGTCCCTGTACATGTTGGATGTCGTTGTCGATGGCTCTAGGCCATTACTGAGGCGGATAAATATTGTCGCGGGGTCTCTGATAACCCCGCCACCACACCCGATAGTTGATGAAGATCATTTGATTAAAGATGAGAGCCCCAATGTTCATCTAATGATAAGGAAGATCATTTAATGGAACTGAAAGATTTCAAATTATTTCAAGAAGAGCGAGAAGAGTGTGGATCGGGATCACAACCCAACCACACCTTCTCCAATGAAACTAATTTTCATATAGAAAAAATATTTAGTAGCAAAAAAGAGCTAAAATTATTATTGGATGTAGCATCGATGAAAAATTCTTTTGATTGTGCTACGTTGAAGAGTTATAGCAAATACTTGAAGGTAAAATGTGTATCTCCTAGTTGTACATGGATGTTGCGGGCGAGGAAGTATGAATACACTGACAGATTTTTCATCTATAAATACATCGACGATCACACTTGACGTCAAACACACTATACGCAGCCATAGTAAAATCACAACCAAAGTCATTGCATCACTCTGTGAATTTCTATCGCGACGACAAGGGTCCGGATACTAGCGAGATTCAGAGGATTATTTTTAAGAACTTTCACAGTAGTCCATGCTATTGTAAATGTTGGATGGGGTGTGATCACCAAGTAAATAGTTCGAGGTACATCGGAGAATGGGTATTCTTGCCTTCCGACTTTTTTCTACATGATCGACACTCTTAATGTTGGCTCTACCTATTCCATTATGGTGAATAGGAATAATTATAGGTTCATGTACTACTTTTTAGCCTTGGACTCTTGAATTAGGAGATTTCGCCCACATGAAAAAGGTTATTGCGGTTGACGACACTTATTTACATGGTAAGTACAAGGGTGTTGCTAAGATCGATTGCACAAGATATGGAGAACCATGTTTATCCAATTGCCTTTTGCATTATTGACAAGAAAAATGATGTGTCTTGGATTCTTTTCTTTGAGAAGCTAAAGTCTATAGTGGTTGATGAACTAGATTTGTGCTTTATCTTCGATAGGCACAAGAGCATCGCCAATGGTATTGTGAAGGCATACAATCATGCTCATCGCGGGTATTGCATGAGACACCTAGGTGAAAACCTTTGAGTAAATCAGCAATGTAGAGATTACCTCTATCTATTCTACCCCGCAGTAAAGGCATATTCTTTTGAGGAGTTTAGCAATTATTTTGTAGAATTCAAGAATTATTATCTCGAGACATCCTTTTTCCTTGAGCATGAACTTGATTTTGAAAAGTGGAGCAGGGCATATTTCCCCGGCAATAGGTATGATGTGATGACCACAAGTATTATTGAGTCGGGCAATACTATATTGATAGATAAAAGGGAGTATCCTGTGGCATCCATATTTAATTTGATTGTAAATAAGTTTGATGAGAAATTCAGGGAGAGGCATGCATATGTCCTCAACTATAAGGAGAAAAAATTTGTGTCTACTGCCGAAAAGATTGCAAGGTACAATATGAAAAAGGAGACTCCTTTTATATAAAGAACGTAAATGGAGACGATAGCTAATTCACCGTGTTCAGCAGGAATTCTGCTGCCAAAGTTAACCTACAAAAAAAGTCATGTTTTTGTTGAAAGTATAACTTGGTCAAAATACCATACCTTATGCAATGGCCGTTTCACGATCAAAGTAAGGAGATGGTTATGGTTTGATTATCTATGAGTACTCTTAGCCCGTGTATAAAGTCGAAGCATACCTCCTTGCATATTTGGAATCAATTAATATTATCCCTTTGAAGGCTGAATGATGTGTGCCACAGGAATTGCTAGATGTGAATATTCTTCCATCCCTTATTGACAACAAGCTCGGAATAAATAAAAGAAAACCTATTAAAGGCGTGTGAGAGGCTTGCAAGACCAAGAGGAGGAATAAGTGCTCACCGTGTAAGGTACCCGAACACAAAAGAACCATATGTAATAACAACAAATCCTAGATAGGTTTTTACCTCTTGTTTTTGTAAGTTATGGTAATATATGTATTTTCACAACCCAACAGTTTGATCTAATTAATGTTAGTTTTATCAATTTTGATTTGTTTTTAGTATCGATCGGATAAGTTATAGCATATATCGTGTGTACAGTCTATTAGGTTTATTCTTTATATCCCACTTAGCTTATTATTGATCATTTTTTGAGTCTATTGAAAAACTCTAAATATTCAATCAATCAAATTAACAGTTAGATAATTATGATACCTCAAAAAGTTAGTGCACGTCCACTCAAACGCTCTTTTGATTGGGTATACACTACCTACTAGATTTTCGTTCATTCAAGCGTCAACCAACCACCGAACGGAAAGACCAAAGGAATTTTATTTTGATCTATATAAACATCCATCTATTTTGCATAATATTCATCTTCTTCGACCTAAAAATTTGAGAAATAGCAATAAATGTCAAGAATCACACTCAGATCACTCATGAGAATGCGTTCCTAGCACTACCATGACCTCTTCCTCCTTCGCAATGACCTGAACCTTATTTTCTACGATCTGGGTTAGGATCTGGAGCATCTTTACTGAGAACTCTAATGTATCGCCCATTTTTTATCGATGATCATTGAGAGGCTGAACATGGAGCCCATCAAATTTATCACCCTTCACCATCCCCTTAGTTTAGTATTTAATTTTGATGTCTGGCTAGTTGTAGTTCTAGTTCTACTTCATTGCAAAGAAGCTTTCATGTTTAGGAATTTTGTTAGATGAAAGATTCTCTCTTTTGCCCTTTTTGCTCATATTTTAGTGTTGATATTATGTTAAACTATGTAGCAATGAACTAATGAAATGAATTATTTTCTATTTTCTACATATTATTCTACTTCAATTTTATAGTTTCATTGTTGTTTGAAATTTTGTAGTTCAGTTAAAAGATAAATGAAATAGTTGCCAAACTTCAACATTTATGGTATATATATATATATATATATATATATATATATATATATATATATATATATATAATGCGCTTATGGATAATGAATCTGGTCTATCAGTGATTATGTTGATTTATACAAAATTAATTGTAAGGTCAATGGGGTATATGATTGACCGAGATTCTTATCTATGCGAGACTGTCTATGTAATCGATAGATTTCAGTATGCAGATTGATTTAATGGTAAACAAACATTAGTACATAATCAAAAATATAAATAAATAATTAAATAAATAAAATTAAATTGAGGACCATCAATTGTGTCCAGTGTAAATCATAGACTGCAAGTCTTATTAATAATATATAGGATTAGTTTATTGACCTTACTAGCATATTGTGAAAAAAAAAAGAATGATTAACTAATAAAAAATAGAGTAGTAGACTTTATGCAATTAAATGAGTTTAAACAAGTCATGTGATTATATAAGAGTCCACATAAATTGGAGACGATGATCAAAGATGTGTGAGGTTTAGTAGTGGTTGTACAATCAACATTCTCAGAATAATGTTTACCCAAAGCACAAGTATGCTGTCAGGAATTCATTTGTTCAACCACAACTCATCTTCTAGAATCTTTTATCACTATTTTTAATTTACATGAAATTTTATACGATCACATGACTTGTTTAAGCTCACTTAATTGCATAAATTTTAATAATTTATTTTTTATTAATTAATTATTCTCTTTTTTCACAATATGCTAGTTATGATCTATAAATATGTATTCTAGGCTAGTTAGTTTATTATGGAAGTAGGTCATCGTTTATGCTAGGATATATCTGCTCGAGTAAATAACCAAGCATAGTCTAGCCTAAACTATGATCTAGTTTCATAATAAACTAACTAGAGTAGGATACTTATTTATATACCATAACTATTATATTATGAAAAAAAAGAATAACTAATTAATAAAAAATAAATTATTGGATTTTATTCAACTAAATGATCTTAAACAAGTCATGTGCTCGTATAAGAGTCTATTAAATTGAAAACAATGATCAAAGATGTAAGAGAATGAGTCATGATTGAACAAATGAATTCCTCACAACATACATGCGGTTGGGTAACATTATTCTGAAGATGTTGATTGTACAATTACTACCCATCGTCAGACATCTTTGATCACCATCTTTAATTTATGGGGACTCTTAAACGATCACATAACATTTTTAAGCTCATTTAATTGCATAAAATCCAATAGTTTATTTATTTTTATTAATTAATCTTTTTTCATAATACGCCAATAAGGGCAATAAACTAATCTGCTATATTGTTGATAAGACTTGTAGTCTATCATTTACACTAGACACAATCGATGCTCCTCAATTTAATTTTATTTATTTAATTATTTATATTTTTGACTATGTACTATTTTTTTACCGTTGCACCAACTTGTATATACCTTACAAATGATCCAGTGTATAACCTATACGGTCCATTGTCTACCCACAGCATGAGAAGTGTCACGACCCAAATCGAGGTTCTGGCCGCGATAGGCATCCTGAACTACGAGGGTTCGAGAGACCCCTCAACATGTAATCATAAGCATAATCCATACATAATCAAAGTGAGGAAGATATGGTGAAAACTCAAGGGAAATTTATAATACAACTGTGTCAACAAATATGACAATACAATACTTAACTTTCATCTCCAAGGCCTCTAATGAGAAATAACTATCTAGACCGGGACAAAGCCCTCAGCCGGACTATCACTGAAAGACTCAACATATAAGTAAAGGCCTTCCGAAAGATGGACGGCTCACCTATTTATGTCATATCCCAAGTGTTATACTAATGTGATGGACCATGGGACTATACCGCAGAACCTGAAATATAGGGGGTCAATCCACAAGGTACTGGTATGTAGAACCATCCAAAAATAAAATATATTTTTATACAACATATTGTGAGAGCATTTCATAAAAGCATGTCAGCATAAAATAATTAAAAAACACATAGGCATAATCAATAGGCTTCAAAACATTTCTGTAAATCTCAACTCAACTATTTATTTTACTTCTGAGCTAGATGGTCCAACCTACAAAACATAAATACCCACGGGCTATATGGGTCCGCCCTTGACTCGGCGGCCAAGCCCCTAATCCGAGTTTGCCATAAGGATTGGAGTATCATAAAAAGATATGCCCAACTGGCCGACATACCATGCTATCCCACTTGCCGAAATAAAATCCATATTGGAAAAACACGATTTTCATCTAAGAGTCATCTGAACTTAAGCCTTAATCGGGTAACCAAATAGCTCTATTCAAGCCCAGTGTTAATCCTTTAAAATCATGTTTCATACTTTTAAAACATTTGCATCTTTCATGTTAAGGGCACCCTGTGATAGGTATCATCATACCTAGACTTGCAAGTCATAACATATCATGTCATAATTATAGCCCTTTTTGTAAAAGAAATCATATAGATGACCAACCCAAAAGATTCCAATAATTCAGGAGGAAATTCTTAATTCAAAGCGCATGCAAACATATACAAAATACTCTTTTTGAAGCAGTTTATCATGTGGTGACCAACCTCTTTTTGAAACACATGCATTTCTTTAGATTAACAGAATGAACACTTGTAAACAAGCAAAGTACCCTCTCATCATGTCATAACAGTGTTAACCATAACGATAATAAGGATCTCATTTTCAAAACCATAGTCCATGCATTTGATACTATCCCACAATACAATTATACAACATATTTCATAACAAGAGAGGGGATTTTTTTATTCATGCTCTCAATTAAATTTTCAAAACTGAAAACACACCTATATAGGTGACTATTATTCGATTCTACGAAAAGGAATTTAAGACAATACATACTTCCATCAAAACAATCATGCTATTCAAAAGATATAAAAAATCCATTTATGATGTAAACACGATTATGGATCTTTATAACTTGATAAAAATAATACAACTTTTGCCCATGGAGTTGAGGATACACCCACGTACCTTAGGTTTTTCTAACTTGGAGGATGAACCCTAATTTTGATGCTTTCTTGAAGAATCTTGACCTTGAAAAGATTGAATTCTAGATTACTTGGGGAAAAATGATTGAATTTGTTCTTAGAAAAAGAGAGGGTTTTTCTTGAGAGTTAATTGGAGAAGAATGGCAAATAATGCCCCAACTGATGCCCCAAGTCCTGTTATTAACGATTGGGTTGAGGGTGAAAAGATCTAATTTCCCTTCTGACATTTTTAAATTCGTAATTCCGTTATGCATGCCCACCATGATGCGGTCTTATCATGGTAGTTTACTAGTTCAGACTAAAATGATCATAACTTTTCGCTCAGGTATCGCATTAAGGCAAAATTGGTATTGTTGGAAAGCTGACTCAATTATCTACAATTTAATGGGTCTTGAGCTGAAAATTTTCACATATATCAAAATTTATACATGTTTAAAGTTGACTCTTATAGAATCAAATACCAAACCTTGGACGAATCCAAGGTTGTTAGCTCAACTTTGCTCTATGTGATTTCTATGAACATTTTTCACCTAATAAGCACTTCACACACTAGGATAAGATCATGACACATGAATTCAAACTATAAATCAAGAACTGGATGAAAAAAACTTCACTGCAAAGCGATGTGTGTGCCAATGGGAATGTCACCACGACGCGGCCCTATCATGGTGACTTACTAGATTTGTGATCCAAATGTGAGCCAAACCTTTTTTGAAAAATCCAAAACTCCCCCAAAACATACTTCTTACATCCCTAAATATGAATTAACTCAAAGACTATCGTCTCAGCATTGGAAAGGTCAAAATAAAAATCCTGAAGTTTAGGGGTATTGAAGATGATTAAGCCCCTAACACTTAGTAAAAATTTCGAGCCTTAAGGCCCTTCAGCATACAACTAGAAGCTGAATTAAGCTAAGAATAGTATGGAGTATTACAGTTTGGGTTCATAAACATAGGAAAGATGGTTTAACTTTAGCCCAAAAGTGAGGGGTCTTATATTATCTCCCCCCTGGGATCATTCATCCCCAAATGATGGGTAGGAACTTGTTGAAGCTCTAAAAGTATTGAATAAAGAACCTATCCTCGCACTGAATATTTTTCCTCAACCAAATATGCAAAGGTATTAAAAGAGCTTCATGATAACCCCTAGTGAAACGCGTAAGCACAAAGCATGAGGTAATGAAAATTTATATAGGGATGATCTTGCACATGAGTTCTATGAATCATAATCATCACAACACAAGGCATGAGTTAATTTGCTGATAATAGGCCTGATTCCCATCGATGCAATCATGAAATGAGATTTTGCGGGAGATAGGGATAGAAGCATTCTCTACTTTACATGATATAATTAATAGACTTAAACTTAGAGACACTACTCCGCTATGCCCCAAATGATAAATAACATACTTCATCATTTCCAACTTACAATTCTCCCATCACACATCTAACACAAGAGTTTGAGTCCTACTATATAATACTCCTATGTTGAAGGCCAACTAGGAGAAAAGAGGTGCTAGCTTAAGCTATTTGACTTCATACTATATCCTTTTACGAAGAATACTACACCTTATCATTACCATCAAACGCCCTCGGGTTTTAATTAATTCAAGAAGTACTAACCACATAGTACATGGGTTTATGTTTTCATCAATCACAACATTCAAGCCTATCATTACTACACCGACTTCATGTATCTCCCCAGTAAGACCAGCAAATTCAATTAATATCACATAGATTTTCACCATATATCTCCTAACTAACTATTTTATATAACAAAAGTTCATCTCCTTTTTTCCCTCTTCACCTATAACCTTAGTTAAAAAAAATCACATCAAAATTTCATATTCAAGAACATCTACTCCCCTACCTAAGACATTACTACACTTCCATAACCATAATAATACTAACATATGAAGGGTCATTGAGGGACCCGAGCATAAACATCTTGAATGGAAGTAACACTATCTGATTATAACTTATACTTATTGCACTACTCATGATGGGGCACGAGATGTAGATACGATACAATAGGCATGAAGTTCTTCATATATCCGATGTGTAGATCATAGATATAGAGTTATTTTGACATAAACATACACAACAAGAGTTCTTAGGACTGGTCACAGTGAGAAACATATGTTCACATATCAAGAGTCATATAACATAAGGCTAAAATTCATAATGTCAATGATTGAGACAAAAATTACTACTTCAACCTATTGCTTCTCATTTTCAAAGCTGAGATAGTCATGAGTTTGCATGTACCTTATCACTTTAGGCTATACCCGACATAAAATGGATCGATAATACATAGGAAGTATAATTTCTTTGAACCAAGCATTATATGAGACATGGATTTTATGGATCATGAGCAATATAACATAGAGCTTGGATACTTGGAATATTAGATCACTGAGAGACATTATTGCTTCTAGTTTGGAGGTTGAAACATAACATGAGTTACATACAGAACTCGGATCTTAGACATAGGTAGGTCTTGAATACATAAGATATTGGTAGAATGACTTCTCAAATTGAAGTAAGGGGGCCTGCTTGAATAGGAATAAATTTTATCATGACTCATTCCTGAAACTTGACACCTCAAGAAAATTTAAGAACTACCTTAATTCATCATCTCCTCCTTAGATCAAAGTCACAATCTTAGATTAAGGAATATCTTCTCATTAAATCTACAAGCACAACTCTCAACACAAAGGGCATATCGCCATACACATAAACTCTAAACTCTGCCATGATAACTATACTTTGAAGGCATTGCTTTTCAGAAATGATGCTTTTAACTTTCACTAGCCCCTATAGCCATCACCCTATCACTCCCACTCTCCTGAGCATACACATCCACACTCTTTATGACATAATAATTCATTCTTCACTACTTAAAACGCCAACATTAGACCTCTACTCACACACTTAGAATCTTAAAAGAATTTGTAAAACTATACTAACGGCACATACTGCCTACCAATATTTCCTCAATTCGGCTCTAAAGAACATCACACAACAACTTTTTATTTTTTCCCCATACTACACAATTCAAGAACATGAACTAGGTTCACAAGACACTTATACCCATCAAACCTTATCCAACAGCATACTACCTGGGGGTTTCAACTTATTATAATATACCTAACACTCTTATCCACTTAAATACTCAACCACAATTCATTTTTTACACTAGACCTCATGTACATATATAATAATTATCCATTCTTTCTTTCATAAATTGCCAACCTAGGTTATTTCACATCTCACATTAAACCTACTAGTTCATTCCCACAAAACATGCACTATCAATTTTGAGCTACTATTCTTACCACTCCACTCAACATCTAAAGTTCAAGCCTATTGACTAACAACACCCATCATATGAACCATGACATATACTATACTAATCAATCGAATAGAAATATCAATCCTAAGTCTCTTATTTCACTTAACTATGGCTGACAAGTTCATTCTCTCCATAACACTACTACTATACCTTAGAACCTCCCATACATCTTATCATGTGTCGTACTAGTTTACAACTACTAGAGAAAAGACAATCAAGGAGGAAAAATCACATAATAGGGGTTGTTGATCTTAATTTTATGATATAACCTATTATGATCTTATCAACATAGTCCATTTTCTCATATTATATTTACTTACCCATACATACAACCCCACTACTTTTAATTTCCATACACATCAAGGAATCTCTACGCGTAACTAATTTCTACAACCACTGTAACTATCCACTCTAGGCTCTTCCCTATTTTGAATGAATAACAATCATAGACAATCACTTTGAACACAGACTACCATGCTATCTACAAATCATACTACAACACTAGTTACTCTCTACATAATGGCAATTCATCCCTCAATCAACGATTATACAACTAAACTAGCTTATTTATGCGAAAGTCACCCTCATCTAGACTTCTAAAATTATGACTTTATTTTACTAACTTTTGGACCGTCTTACTAGCAATAGGTCATGACAACATATCATATACTACTACTCAGGTAGAAATATTGTTCCAACATTCTACTATACATTACTACCCTTAAGTATGATATCTGCAACAAGGATTCTAAAAGGAATAAATACACTCTGGACCTCAGGCTAGAAAGCATAATTGCATTAAGACAGAGGTATACACCCAAATAAATACACTTTGAAGAAATAATAAACTCCTCTCAAGTCCTTGTGCTATCTCATAACTACATGGATAACTAATTCAGAAAGGACCATTTAGTTTAGACTCTAAGACTTTGCCTTGGATCGCCTCGACAATGAGACATATCTAATAATATTAGAGTAAGAAAGGAAATTGGATAAATTTCATATGGACGATGCTATAGCATGAACTAGAGAATGAAAGAATGAGAAACACTGCTAAATGTCTGGTAGCCTCCTGATTATAAGTATGGTGCACAACATACCCATAAGCAAGACCCTATTAGACATAGCTTCGTAGACACCCTAGACTATAAACCGTGCTCTAATATCAAGTTTTTCATGATCCGAATTGAAGACCTGGCCGCGACGGTCATCTCAAACTACGAGGGCCCGATAGACCCCTCAATATGTAATAAAAAGCATAATACATATATAATCAAAGTTCAAAAGATATGATGAAAACTCAGGGGAAATTTATAATACAACTGTGTCAACAAATATGAAAATACACTACTTAAATTTTGTCTACAAAGCCTCTAATAAGAACTAACAATATAAACCAGGACAAAGCCTCCGGCTGGACCATACACTAAAAGAATCAACATATAAATAAAGGTCTACCCAAAGATGGATGGCTCAACCATTTATATCATATCCTAAGTGTTATACTGATGTGATGGACCGTGGGACTACATCAAAGAACCTGAAATATAGGGGGTCAATACACAAGGTACTGGTACGTAGAACCATCCAAAAATAAAATATATTTTTATACAACATAGGTGAGAGCATTTCATAAAAGCATGTCGGCATAAAATAATTAAAAATATATGGTCATAATCAATAGGCTTTAAAACATTTCTATAATTCTCAACTTATCTCTTTATTTTACTTCTAAGCTAGATGGTCCATCCTACAAAACATAAATACCCACGGGCTATATGGGTCCGCTCTTGACTCAGTGGCCAAGCCCTCATTCTGAGTTTGTCGCAAGGATTAGAGTATTATGAAAAGGTATGCCCAACTTCTCTACATACCATGCTATCTCACTTTCCAAATAGCACATAAAACCCGTATCGGTAAAACACGATTTTGGGCTAAGAGTTATCTAAACTCAACCCTTATTCGAGTAGCCAAATTGCTCTCTTTAAGCCCAGTTTTAATCCTTTAAAACCATACTTCATACTTTTATAATATTTGCATCTTTCATGTTAATGGTAACTTATGATAGGTATCATCATACCAAGACTTGCAAGCCATATCATGTTATGTCATAATTATAGCTTTTTTTGTAAAAGAAATCATATAGATGACTACCCCAAAAGATTCCAATAATTCAGGAGGAAATTCATAATTCAAAACGCATGCAAACATATACAAAATACTCTCTTTGAAGCACTTTATTATGTGGTGACCAACCTCTCTTTGAAACATATGCATTTTTTTAGATTAACATAATGAACACTTCTAAACAAGGAAAGTACCCTCTCATCATGTCACGACCCAAAAATAAGGGTCATGATGTCACTTGTCACGGTGTACCTTGACAAGTAATCCTATCACCCAAACTGATACAAAAAGAGGAAAAGATAGAAATATCCCATGTTAAGGCTTCTAGAATGAAGCCAAACTATACAAGTAATCATACCAATGCTGAAAGGCCTATCCAAAATACCGATCATGCCCAAAACTAGGTGTTAATAGTGTAAGAACTACTAATACAATCTAAGAGTCAAATACAACAGAAAAATAATAAAAAATAAATAATAGTTTTCTCTTAATACTAATAAAGACATAAGTACTATAGAAAGATAGAGGTGAACTTCGAATGTATGAATGTCTAGCTGCTACCTTGGAAGCTCCAACAATCACCTGAGTTAAGCAAACTGACGCATATTTGGGCTAGAACCTGCACTAAAAGGACGCAGTAGGCATGAGTACGATCAATTTGTACTCAGTAGGTATCATAGGACGACCAAGCAAAGTAGTAAATAAAGCATACAAAATATACACTAAGGGAACGTCACCTGCAATCAAAAAATATCCCACAATGGTAGCCCACGCTGCTTGCACTAATAGTTCTAATATATCACAGATATTGCAACATCATAACAAGGTAGAACACAATTATGCATTATAACAATTATGCATTATATCACATATATGTAGAACAAGAGGGAACATGCATATACAAGATCATCAAATACAAGTAAAAAAAGATAAGACAATTACATAAATGGCAAGTTTATATGGAAACACAACACAATATAAACATAATGAAGTATGTGCAATATATGTGATAATGATGATGATGATGATGCACGAGGTCATCGTACAACCTTCTAGATCATCGTACAATCCCCGTATACACCTACGGAGGCAAGACTCCCAATGCAAAAATCATGGGGAGTTCGTCAACTCGTATACAATCCATATATATCATATCTTCTTTTTGGAACATCCCTCAAAAAGGTGTTATCAGGTGTTGCTAGTGTTTCTCAGATGTTGCCACGGTGGTATCAATGTTTCATGAATTAGTATGATATGAAGATATAACGCTCACAACTAATCACAATGAGTATTTCCACAAACAACCACATGATATATTTCTATAACCAACCAAATAATCTATTTCCACAACTAACCATAATGATATATTTCCACAAACATATGAGCAAACATCCACTCATTATTTTTGTTTCATCTATGAATTTCCACATGTCTTATATGCCAATAAAGTATGAATATAATCAAAATATACCAATAGTACCACATAAAGCATTTTAAAAACACAATACAATTATTCACATGTATTCAAGGCTATCAATATCACATTGGACCCCACACGATCACATCTATCACATAATATCTCAATTTCGATAATTATATCACATATAGCTCCCCACACAGGTACAACACATTGATAGTTCTCATTCTTAACATACATTTTGTATCATCATTTACTACCCAAACCAGTCTAAAAGAGTTAAGTCATAACCTAGCTTAAAAGCCAAAACCAGTTCGCTACACTTCGAACTCACGACCTTACTTTTCACGAACAATCTCAAACTCTACTAAAAACATCGAATATAAAATTTATGTGTCAAAATAAAACCAACGACACCTATATTGAGTACTTTCGATTCGAAGTCAAAACGAACCCATGAAATAAGTTTTTGAAAAAGAAGGGAAAAATGAAAACTTTACTTCAAAAACATGTTCCCCGTGTTTTTAGGTATCTACAGCTGAAAACTCAAGTTAAATTGAGTCAAAAACGAGGTTCAAATCAAAGAAAAATCATTTTAAGCTTTATCAGGTAAATTCTTTAAAATTCGGGTTAAAATCAAGAATCGGAGTTGTTTTGAAGGTTAAATTGATTAAAACCAGTAATTATAAGATAAAAACATTAATCAAGTGAAATTGGAGTTTAAAATCAAGCCTAAGATTTTCGAAATTTTGAGAAATTTATCAAGATATTACTAAGAAAATGGTGAATTCTTACTGTAAATCTCTAATAAAATCAAGAAGTAGGTGTTAATCTAGCTTTCCAAGCTCCCACAAGCTTCAATTTTAAGCTCCCATACTATTTTAGGGTTTAACTCTCAAGAGACAAAATGAAAAATGAGCATAATGGACCAAAAAACTATTTAATAGTGCAGAAAATCTTTACTGGTAAGCAAATTTTTTTTTTTTAAGTCTAATCCTGACTTTGTTGGGGTGCCTGAGATTTGTTTAGAGTCCGATATATACAAACAAATAATGTAACCACACTAAATTTGACGTTCCGAACGCATTGGCAAAGGCGAATTTTTGAGAAAACATCATTTTCAAAAAGTTGATCCCCGAAATCCAAAATTGTAACTTTCTAAACTGAGGATCAAAATGAGATTTAAAAGCTGTAAAATTACACCAAATACACTAACACCCAAAAATTAACATTCCAAATTTGCTGGCGAAGTCAGATTTTTTATCCGAGATCATTTCGACCAAATGTGGATCCCATACCCATATTTTCAAATTTTTAAATTTTTGACCAATAGGTCGAAATGAGCTTAGATGCATCGAGACCCCAACCAAAGGTCTACCTAGCCTAAAATTGATATTCCAAAGTAGCTGACACAGTTCATTCGGCCATCCTTCACACGGATCAAAAGATATTTACATAAGTCTAAAATAAGGCACTTAAAGCCATTAAAAACCACAATATCACATAAATATATCAAAATACATCAAAAATCGTGCCAATCACTCTCACACCCCAAAAATACCATAATGCAACTAAGGGGAGGGGTAAAACAGTCAAATCATAAATTTTACTTATTTCATCAAATTTTTAGGTCGTTAAATTGTCCACTACTAAAAATCTAGTTCGTCCTCAAACTAAGGGAAAAGAAATACTTGAATCAATAAAGAGCTGAGGATAAGAACTGCACATATCAGACTTGACCTCCCAATTAGCTTCATCTATTGCTCCTTGTCCCTACTGGACCTTAACCATAGGGATCATTGCAGAGCGTAGCCACCTAACATTCCTATCCGAAATAAAGATTGGATCCTCAAACGACAACTGCTCATCTAACTGAACTAACTCCCAATGAATAATATGAAACTCATCCAGAATGTAACGGCGAAGCATACAAACATGAAAAATTGATGAACAGTAGATAGATCAGGGAGCAAAGCCAACTCATTAGCCACATCACCAATAGTCCGAAGATACTCAAATGGACCAATATATTTGAGCTAAGCTTACATATCTTCCCAAACCTCTTCACACCCTTCACGGGTGAAACTCAAATAAAGATACGATCACCAACACTAAATATCAAGGCATGAAGTCAACGATCAACATAGAACTTTTACCTACTCTGAGCCACTCTAAGTCTATCCTGAATGACCCAGACTCTATCCCAAGACTCACGAAGCAAGTCCATACCTTGAGGTCTCACCTCTAAAACATCAAACCAACCCACTGGGGAGCGACAATGCCTGCCATACAATGCCTTAAAAGGAGCCATATCAATACTGGAATAATAGCTATTATTATATGCAAACTCTACTAAAGTCAAAAGATGCTCCTACTAGCCATCAAAATCCATCACGTATGCTTGGAGCATCCTCCAAAAACTAGATAGTCCACTCTAACTGTTCATCAGTCTGGGGTGAAATGTTGTGCTAAGATCAACCCGAGTACCCAACTTATCCTAAAAAGTCTTCCAAAAGGAAGATGTGAAAACAAAACCCCAATCTGAAATAATAGACAGCGTCGCACCAAGCAGATGCACAATCTCATGAATAAAGATAGGGGCTAACCTCTCAGCACTGAATGAAACCTGAACTAGAATAAAATGAGCTGACTTGGTTAATCGATCCATGATGACCCAAACACTATCAGAACTATGAAATGTATGAGAAAAATTAGTCATAAAGTCTATAGTGATTTTTTCCCGCTTTCACTTGGGAATAAGCAGCCTCTGAAGTAATCACCAGGTCTCATATGCTTGGACTTCACCTGCAGGCAATAAAGTCAATGAGCTATAAATTTTGCCATACCACCCCATCAGTAGTGTTATCTCAAATCACGATACATCTTAGTTACACCTAGATGGATAGAATATTTGGAATAGTGGGCCTCCTCTAAGATCAACCTAATCCAATTACCTATTCTCAGTATACAAATTCGGCCTCCAATTCATAAAAATCCATCTGAATAAAGTAAGGCTTCCTTAGTCTCCTCACTCAACACCTTATCTTAAATCAACCTCAATCCAATATCATCAAACTGATGATCTTGAATCTGCTCCGTCAAAGAAGATCTAGCCTCTACAAAAGCTAAAACACACCCAAGTGTCGAAATATCAAGTCTAACTAACTGGTTAGCTAAAAATTGAACGTCTAAGGCCAAAAGCCTCTCTTGGGTCATAAGATGCGCCAATCTACCCATGCTAGTCGACTTCCAGCTCTAGTCATCTACAACCATATTAGCCTTGCCTGAATGATAGAGAATAGTCAAGTCATAATCCTCAAGTAACTCATGCCAATGATGATGCCTCATATTAAAATCTCCCTGGATAAAGAAGTATTGAAGGCTACGATGATCTCGAAAGATGTCATAAAAGACTCAATACAAGTAGTGCCTCCACAACTTCAAGGCAAACACAACTGCGCATAGCTCTAAATCATGGTTAGGATAATTTCTCTCATGAGGCTTCAATTGATGAGACACATACACAATTACCTTGCTATCCTGCATCAATACAACATCCAATCCAACATTGAAAGCATTATAAAACATGAAAAATCACACACATTTCTTGGGTAAATCCAATATAAGAGCTAAAGTCAACAAATTCTTGATCTTTTGAAAGCTTGCATCACAAGCATCAAACCATTGAAAAGAAATCTTTTTTTAGGTCAACTTGGTAAATGGAGCTTCAATAGATGAAAAACCTTTGACAAAACACTGATAATATCCTGCTAAGCCAATAAAACTCTTAATCTCGGTGGGCAAAGTAGGCTTATCCCAATCATGAACCACGATAATCTTGGTTGGATCAACCATAATACCTTCCTAGTTACTATATGATCAAAGAAAAAAATAGACTCCAACCAAAACTTGAACTTATTGAACCTCGCATATAACCTTTTATCCCTCAATCTCTGAAATACAGTCCGTAAATATCCTCTCACTCAGCCTCACTCTTGCAATTTATTGAGATATCATCTATAAATATAATACCAAAGGAGTCGAGATACGATTGAAACACCTGATTCATTAACTCTATAAATGTGGCAGGGGTATTGGTCAACCCAAAAGACATGACCAAGAACTCTTAATGGCCATATCGAGTCCAAAAAGTTGTCTTCAAAATATTTAAAGCTCTAATCCTTAATTGGCGTTAATCGAATCTTAAATTAATCTTATAAATCACCGAAGCACCTTAAAGCTGATCAAATAAGATTAATTCAAGGAAGAGGATACTTATTCTTAGCCATCACCTTATTAAACTGTCAATAATCAATACATATCCACATAGCCCCATCCTTTTTTTCACAAACAACACAGGCTCACCCCAAGATGAAATACTAGGTTGGATAAATTCCTTACACAATAACTTCTACAACTGATCCTTCAGTTTCTTCAATTCTATTGGGGCCATCCTCTAAGGAGGAATAGAAATAGGCTTGGTACCCGCTCAACATCAATAGAAAATCAATATCTCAATCTGGAAGCACACTAGGCAAGTCCGTAAGAAACATATCCATAAACTAACGAACAACACAGACAAAATCCAAAGAGGAAGGAGAAATAACACTAGTGTTACGATGATGAGTCAAGAACAATAAACATCCTCTCTAAATTAATTTATGAGCCTAAATATAAGCTATAATCCTGTTAGGTCCAGAATAAAGTGCACCCTTTCAAGCTATCTTTCGCATACCCGAGAAAGCTAAATTCACTGTCTTAGAAAAATAGTCTAAGACAACATGATAAGAAGCCAACCAATTCATACCCAAAATAATATCAAAATCAACCATATCTAACACAACAAGTCTATCAAAGTATCATGCCCAACAAAATTCATAACACAATATCAGTATACTCGATCCACTACTAAAGGATCACCTACTAGGGAGATACATGAATAGGCATAGCAAGAGGCTCTCTAACAGAATCAAAACTTAAAGTAAAATATATAGACACATAGGAGAAAGTCGATCTGGGATCAAATAATAAATATACAAGTCTGAAACAAATAGGGATAGTACCTGTGCTCATAACATCAAAGACCTTTTCCTCAGGTTTGGTAGGTATACATAACACTGACCATGACCACCAATTGTGTGGGTGTCCTCATGACCACTGCCATGGGCTCTACCTTATTTACCTCTCGTACCTCTGATAGAACCCCTACCTCTCATAACTGAAATAAGAGTAGCCTGAATTACCCAACATGGATAGTCCCTGCCATACACTAATCTCATCACACATATAGCAACCTCTATGACCAGCCATAATAGAAGAAAGTACAACTAGGCCCAAACATCCACCCTAAACTACCAAACTAGAATATTTTAAGACCATATAAAGTTCCCTTGTAGTTTGAGCCTTGAGCGTGTCAAGTGAAATATAATTCCGGCCCTAAAAGATTGAGAAGAGACTTCCCAAGTAATTAGTATTTTAATATTATTGAATTTTCCTAAAAATGACTTTGTATAGTGTAGAGAATTTAATTATCTTTCCAATGATACCAATTTTGTCCAAATCTGGCATCAAGGTGGGAAGTTATGGTTGTTTTATCGAGAGTTGTCGGAACCGTCCATGAGCAATGGACAGGTTGACAGACCATCGAGTGTGCGATGAACTGTCGCAACCAAGGAAATAACTCACTTTTCTAGCCCAAGTGCGATTGCTAGAACGATGGACCATCAAGACTGCGATGGACCATCGCTGAGACCGTCGCCACTAAGGCAATGTGGCCTCATCCTAGCCAACGTGCGATAGATGATCCGACGGACTGTCAGCTTACGATGGACCATTTTTGAGACCATCACATCGAGGTAGTGTGTTCTTTTTTTGACCAACGATTGACAGACCATTGTGCTAGCGATGAATCGTCGCTTCATCCATCGCAGCACCCGTTCAGTATTTTAAGTCACTTTTTAAAAGGGACTTTTTGGTCTTTCCACTCTTTTATCAAACAGATATATTCCAAATAAAGTAAATGACTTCATTCATCATCTAAAACACAAGAGAGTTAGGGTTTCTCCCTCAAGATTAAATCTAAAACCCTTCTCCAAGAAATCCAAGAACTCACCATAGATTCTACAAGTTGAGTTGAGATTTAAGTTCCCCAAGTTCAAGGGTTGCAAGAACCCTCTCTCAATAGTAAGAAGAAGAGTTTAAAGTGAGCTTGTTCATCTAATTTCATAATATAAGGTATGTGGGATTTTGAACAAGGGTAATCCTTTCACCCTTGTGCCCAAAGGCTTATTTAAACTATAATTTTTTGCAATCTATAAGATTTTCCATGATATTAAATTAGGGGTTTTCACCCATTATTATTGATTGCAATATCTTGATGTTTCCCATGAATTGAAAGTCAAATAGTATGATTTCGCATGTTTTCTTAAGAAATTGAAACTGGGTTTATACCCTATGTTGTTACTCCTTGAGAATTTAAGAGTTCCTATGTTCTAGAAATTGAAGTATATGAGTATGTTGATATTTTGAGACAAATTGCTATAACTTCCAGATTTCTACATGAATTATGAATCTATATGCTATCTATTATGCATTATGATGAGTTTTAACTTAAAATTGAATTATGGGTCATTAAGCCCTACTTGAGACTTGCAATTTTATGAACTATTGTGATATAAGCACCCATGATTTGAGTATTTTGAGAATATTGAGAAATGTTATGACCTAATGGTCATATAGTTTTGAAATCCACTCTACCACATGAGATTACAGATTTGATTGTTGGATTTTTGTAAACCATGAGATTATTTTGAAAGTGGAATTCCATGAGATGAGTAAGATGAACTAAAGGGAGTAGTATTTAGCATCGAGTTTGGTAAGTTACCATGATTTCTTATCCTAGAACTACGTGGCACTGTAGGTTTGAGATTTTGGGCCTGAGGCCGAGAAGATTGAGCCTAGGTATGAGATAAATAATCACCGAGTTGAGGTTATACTCTTTGGCAAGAGTATGATGCCTCTCCCCAACGTGAGGTTTCTTCCTTAGGAGCAAAAGACGTTGGACTCCATGTAGCTCGCATATTTTATGTCGGTTAAGAGAACCTCCCTAAACTAAAGTATTTTCCATTGAGATATAATATTTTCCCTAAAGCTTTGATATGAGATATTTTCTAAAGTGAACGAACTGCTTTTGAGTATTTTTCAAAGAAGGAAGTAGTTTTATCTATTAGTAAGATTTGATCGTCAGTTTTTAAACCAAAGTTATATGATTTGGAGTTCCAAGAGTTTGAGTTTAAAAGAGTTATAAGTTCTTGAGCAATAAAGAAGTTTTACTCTCCATGAGACATATGCATGATTTGAAAGTATTGTTTAAAGCTTCCTTCATCCTATGAGTAATGAGAATAAGAAGAGAACATAGATTTTAAAGCCAAAGTATAATGACTCACAAGATTTGTGTCACGTGCTTTATTCTACATGATTTATGAGCTTTACATTTTAGACTTATTCAAGTCATGTGAGTCATTCCTATTTGCATGTATGATTTGATTAAAGAGTATTGATATTGCCATGATTTGAGTATTTTAAGATTATTGAGAAACATTTTGACCTAATGGTCATAGAGTTTTGAAATCCACTCTACCACATGAGATTACAGATTTGATTATTGGGTTCTTATGAACCATGAGATTATTTTGAAAGTGGATTTCTATGAGATGAGCGAGATAAACTAAAGGGGATAGTATTTAGCACCGAGTTAGGTAAGTTACCACCATTTTTTACCCCAGAACTATATGCCACTATAGATTTTAGATTTTGGGTCTGAGGCCGAGATGATTCAGCCCGAGGCCGAGATAAGTGATCACTGAGTTGAGGTTATACTCCTTGGCAAGAGTATGACACCTCTTACCAATGTGAGGTTTCTTCCTTAGGAGGATAAGACGTTGGACTCCATGTAGCTTGCATGGTTTATGTTGGTGAAGAAAA
Source organism: Capsicum annuum (assembly GCF_002878395.1). NCBI lineage: Eukaryota > Viridiplantae > Streptophyta > Magnoliopsida > Solanales > Solanaceae > Capsicum > Capsicum annuum. The sequence goes on from NC_061118.1 coordinate 19,275,884, forward strand.
CCTCCCTAAACTATAATATTTTTCATTGAGATAGAATATTTTCCCTAAAGCTTAGAGATGAGATCTTTTATAAAGTGAACGAATTACTTTTGAGTATTTTCCAAACAAGGAAGTAGTTTTCTCTACTAATAAGAGTTGATCATTAGTTTTTAAACCAACGTCATATGATTCCGAGTTTCAAGTGTTTGAGTTCAAAATATTTATAAGTTCTTGAGCAATAAAGAAGTTTTACTCTCCATAAGACATATGCATGAGTTGAAAATGTTATTTAAATCTTCCTTCATCTTATGAGTAATGAGAATAAGAGGAGAGCACATATTTTAAAGCCAAAGTATAATGACTCACGATATTTGTGCTACATGTTTCATTCTACATGATTTATGAGCTTTATATTTTAGACTTATTCAAGCCATGTGTGTTATTCTTATTTGCATGCATGATTTGATTAAAGAGTATTGATATTATTTTATGTAAATGCATACACCCCTATATACTCAGTACATTCCCAAGTGTTGATCCATATATACGTCTATATGCTACATTGTCTTATAATATAGGTTCAGGTGCTCATTCCCAGCCTCGTCAGTGATTCCCTAGTACCCTCGTCTATATTTCTACAGTGGTGAGTCCTCATGGTTTGAGGACCTATCTTCATACATTTCAGTTTTGAGTGTTTATGTTATTACTTTTAGTTTAGGTTGAGCTAGTTGTGGACCTGTCCCAACAGCTCTCGAGTTCATGGAGTAGTAGATGCTTTGTTAGACTAGTTACCAAACTATGGTTCTGTTGAGATTTCGAGTATTGTGGTCATCTGGACTGAGTATTACCTTCATATTCCCTTGCATTGATATGACACTGCCAGTGTTTTGTATATTTCTTCTTGAATGAGCCACTATGAGAAGTGATAGGCTCAAAGGGTTAGCTTGGGGCCACTTGTAGCCCTAAGCATCGTGTGATGTCTTGAGAGGTGATATTTGGTCGTTACAAACTTGGTATCAGAGCCTAGAGTTTTAAAGGAGTCCTAGGGAGTTTGACAAGCCACGTTGAGTAGAGTCTTGATCATCGGTGTGTAGCGCGTCATATCTTTGAGCAAGAGGCTTCAAGACATTTTAGGAAAAAGTTATTTCTTTCTTTCAGATTCTATCATACCTAATGTTGTCCCTCTCATCTAATAATTTTCTCTTCTATTTTAGAAAATGCCTCTTCAAAGAGCGAATGCCTACAGAAATAATGATGAGTAACCCCCACCTGTTGATCGTTTGAATGAGACTGTGTCTAATGTTGAGTTTTGGGCAGCCTTTCAGGCGTTAGCCCAAATAGTCACCGCTAATGTTCGGGCCAATAACCAGGCTGCAATTGCAAATCAGCAGAGAGGTAATATAGCTGCTTCTTGGATCCGTAATTTCATGCGGATGAATCAGTCAGAGTTTTATGGGTCCAAAAAAGAGGAGGAGCCATAGTTGTACCTTGAGAAGGTGAGAAAGATCACTCAGATGATGCATATTTTTTAGGAAGAAAGTGTTGATTTGGCATCTTATAGGTTAAAGGACATAGCTTATGACTGGGTTGTATCATAGATAAAGGGTAGAGGTGAGGATGCTGATCCTATGACTTGGCAGGTATTCCAAGATTCATTCTTGGACGAGTTCTTTCTGCTTGAGATGAGGAAAGCAAAGATTGAGGAGTTTATAAACTTGAGGCAGGGCTCCATGACTGTTAAGGAGTAGTACTTAAAGTTCAACCAGTTGTCCAAGTATGCTCCGGATTTGATTTCTTACACCCAAGCTAGTATAACCAAGTTCGTGATAGGAGTTTTTGGTTTGGTGCTGAAAGAGTACAGGACTGTGATTCTGTATAGGGATATAGATCTATCTAGGTTGATGATCCATGCACTATAGATAGAAGGGGATAAGATTAGAGAGAGAGACAGAGTGAGGGGTAACAAGAGGGATTGATTTGAACAGCATGAGTATAGTTAGCCTAGGTTCGATGGAGGAAACCGCCCTCAGTTTTAGAGACGTTTGTCTATTCCATTACCTTCATCAGTAAGTGATCCCATGCCTAGAGGCAGGTAGGATCAAGGGAGAAGTTCTTTTATGTTTAGGTCGCAAAACAGTGCTGGTAACAGGCCCCGTTAACCTCTTTGTGCTAAGTGTGGTAGGGATCATCCCGTTGAGTGTTTTGCAGATTTGAGGGCTTGTTTTGGTTGAGGAAAGCAGGGCCACAGAATTAGATAATGTCCACATACTAGGTAGGGGACCAGAGATGCCCGACCTCAAGAACAGACTACTAGTACACCAGCTTCTGTCCCTCGTCTCGCCCATGTTCATGGTGCTTCATTTAGCACTGCTGGCAGTCAGCGCCAGAATAGATTTTATGCCTTACCATCCCATCTAGAGCAGGAGGACTCTCCCGATGTTGTTACTGGTATGCTCCGCATCTTTTGTTTTGATGTTTATGTGTTGTTGGACTCCGGTTCAAGTCTCTCCTATGTGACCCCACTTGTGGCTGTGAATTTCAAAATAAGTCCTAAAAAGATTCCTGAGCCTTTCCTTGTCTCCATACCAGTAGGGGAGTCAGTTGTTGCTAAACAAGTGTATAGAGATTGTTCTGTTACTGTTCTTCGTAGAGTCATACTTTCTGATTTGATAGAGTTAGACATAGTGGATTTTGACCTTATTATGGGTATGGATTGGCTTTATTCTTATTATACATCTATAGACTGTCGTACCCGTGTGGTCAAGTTTCAATTCCCTGATGAGCCAGCTTTTAAGTGGTCCGGGAGTTTGGTATCTCCCAAGAGCCATCTTATCTCCTATATCAAATCTAAAAATCTAATATCCATGGGTTGCATCTATCACCTAGTTAGAGTCAAAGACGCTAAGTATGAGGCTCCAACTATTTAGTTAATCGATATTGTTAACGAGTTTCCAGATGTTTTTTAAGAAGATCTCCCAGGGGTACCTCCCGATAGAGAGATAGAATATGGGATTGACCTTCTTCTCGACACTCATCCCATATCTATTCCGCCATACTGTATGGCACCTACTGAGCTTAAGGAGTTGAAAGAGCAACTCAAAGATCTTTTAGACAAAGGATTTATAAGGCCTAGATTTCTCCTTAGGGTGAACCTATTCTATTCGTGCGGAAGTAAGATGGTTCTTTGCGTATGTGCATTGATTATCATCATCTTAACATTGTCACAGTCAAAAATAAGTATTCTCTTCTGAGAATTGATGACATGTTTCATCAGTTGCAAGGTGCAAGTTATTTCTCCAAGAAAGACCTTAGACCCGGCTATCATCAACTTAAAGTGAGGGAATGTGATATTCCAAAGACAGCCTTCCAAACCCACAATGGTCACTTTGAGTTTCTAGTCATGTGTTCAAGCTAACCAATGTCCCAGTAGCTTTTATTGACCTCATGAATTGAGTGTTCAAGCAATATCTTGATATATTTGTCATAGTATTCATAGATGATATCATTGTGTACTCTTGTAAAGAGAATGACCATGTGCATCACCTTAGAATTGTCTTGCAAACTCTTAGAGGTCACCAGTTGTTCGTCAAATTCAGTAAGTGTGAATTTTGGCTAAGGTTTGTAGCCTTTCTAGGTCATATTGTTTCAGCAAAAGGTATTAAAGTTGATCCCCAAAAGACAGAAGCTGTAAGAAATTAGCCTAGACCTATCTCTTCGCCTGACATTAGAAGTTTCTTGGGTCTAGCGGGCTACTACCGTCATTTTTTTGAAGTTTTCTCTTCTATTGCATCTCCCATGACCCGTTTAACCCAAACTAAAGTTAAGTTCCAATGGTCAGATTACTGTAAGAAGAGTTTTCAGGAGTTGAAGACTCGACTTACTTCAGCCCTTGTGTTGACTTTGCCTAGTGGTACAGATGGTTTTATGGTGTATTGTGATGCCTTTAAAATTGGTTTGGGTTGTGTGTTAATGCAAAGAGGTTAGGTTATATCCTATGCCTTGAGACAGTTAAAGCCGCATGATAAGAATTACCGGACCCATGATCTTGAGTTAGCTATTGTGGTCTTTGCTTTGAAAATTTAGAGACACTATCTTTATGGTGTTCATGTTGATGTGTTTACTGATCATAAGAGCCTCCAGTATGAGTTTACTCAGTGGGAGTTAAATCTTAGGCTGAGGAGGTGGTTAGAGTTATTAAAAGACTATGATATGAGTGTGTTGTATCACCCGGGCAAGGCCAATATAGTGGCGGATGCCCTTAGCAAATTGTCTATGGGTAGTGTTGCTCATGCAGAGGAAGGTAAGAAAGAGTTAGGTCGTGATGTGCATTTTCTGGCTAGATTGGGTGTTAGGTTTCTTGATTCAGCTGAGGGAAGTACTTTGTGTAAAGTAGTTCCAAATCCTCTTTAGTTTTGGGAGTGAAGGAGAAGCAAGATAGAGATCCTAGTTTGGTCAGACTGAAGGAGGAAGTTAAGGACCAAAAGGTAGAGGTTTTCTTCTAAGGGGGAGATAGCGTGTTGAGATTGCAAGGTAGATTGTGCATTCCATATCTTGATGATCTTAGGAAGAGGATTATGGCTGAAGCACATGGCATGCGGTAGTCTATTCCTCCCAGCACTACCAAGATGTACCGTGACTTGCAGGAAATCTATTGGTGAAATTATATGAAGAAGGATATAGCTAAGTTTGTTGCAAAGTGTGCAACGTGCCAACAAGTTAAGGTAGAGCACTAAAGAACTGGTGGTGTGATGCAAGAGTTTTGTATACCCACTTGAAAGTGGGAGGTGGTGAATATGGACTTTGTGACTGAGTTACCTCTTTCTCATCGTTATCATGATTCTATTTGGGTTGTTGTAGACAGGCTGACTAAGTTCGCGCATTTCTTGCCCGTGTATACATCTTATACAGCTGAGGATTATGCTAGATTATATATCCGGGAGTTACTCAGGTTATAGGAAGTTCCCTCATCTATCATTTTGGATAGGGGTACACAATTTACTTCTCATCTTTGGAGGGCATTTCAGCAATGTCTTGGTACCCAAGTTCTTTTGAGTTTCGCTTTTCATCCGTAGATAGATGGTCAGGCTGGGTGTGGTAGGGATCATCCCGGTGAGTGTTTCACAAATTTTAGGGGTTGTTTTGTTTGTGGAAAGCAGGGCCACAGAATTAGAGATTGTCCGCATGCTAGGCAGGGGACCAGAGATGCCTGACCTCAAGCACAGACTACTAGTACACTAGATCCTTTCCCTCATCCCGCCCCTATTTAGGGCGCTTCATCTCAGGAGAATCATGGGGTCTACAATTGACAAGAGACCTCCACTAATCTCTCTCCATATCTCTCAACTGATAAAATATAGTTTAGGCCACACTATTCGCACAGAAAGAGTGAAACACAACTCAGATACAAGGTATGAAAAAACTTCGCATGATAAAGAATAAAATAAGTGAAATTTCCTTAAGATGTCCTATAGCATCTCGAAGATAGATTCAAACGTCTACATACTGATCCACGAGACTCTATTAGATATCTCATTCTTACAACGTTAAGACCAATGAAACCTGGCTGCTCTGATACCAATTTGTCACGACCCAAAAATGAGGGTCATGATGGCACTTATTGCGGCGTACCTTGACAAGTAAGCCTATAACTCAAACTGATACAAAAAAAGAGAAAAGACAACAATATCTCAAGGCTTCTAGAACGAAGCCAAACCATACAAGTAATCATAATAATGTGGAAAGGGCTATCCAAAATATCAATCTTGCCCAAAACCAGGTGTCAATATTGTAAGAACTACTAATACAATCAGAGAGTCAAATACATCTGAAAAATAACCACAAAGGAATAATATCTATCTCCAGATACTAAAAATTACATAACTACTATAGAAAGATAGAGGTGAACTTCAGACGCACAAATGTCCAACCACTACCTTGGAAGCTCCAACAATCGCCCGAATCAAGCAAGCTGAGGGACACTCGAGCTAGGACCTGCACCGAAAGGGTGTTGTAGGCATGATTACTGTCCACTTGTACTCATTAGGTATCATAGGCCGACCAAGCAAAGTAGTAAATAAAGCATACAAAATATACCCTAAGGGCACGTCACCTGCAATTAGAAAATATCCTACAACGGTAGCCCACACTGCTTGCACTAAGATTTCTAATATATCATATATATTGTAATATCACAACAAGATACAACACAAGTATGCATTATATCACATATAAGTAGAACAAGAGGGAACATTCATATACAAGATCATCAAATACAAGTATAAAAAGATAAGACAATTACATAAACAGCAAGTTAATATGGCAATACAACACAATATAAACACAATAAAGTAAGTACAATGTATATGATGATTATGATGATGATGCACAAGTTCATCACACAACCTCCGGGATCATCACACAATCCCCGTATACACTTACGGGGAAAGGCCTTCCAACACAGAACCCATAGAAGGTTCGTCAACCCGTATACAATCGACATATATCATATCTTCTTTCTGGCACATCCCTCAAAAAGGTGTTATCAGGTGTTGCCAGTGTTCCTCGGATGTTGCCATGGTAGTATCAATGAAACATGAATGAGTATGATATAAAAATATAATGCACACAACCAATCACAATGAGTATTTTCACAACCAACCACATGATGTACTTCCACAACCAACCACATGATATATTTCCACAACCAACCATAATAATATATTTCCACAACCACATGAGCCAATATCTACTCATTATTTTTATTTCATCCATGAATTTCCACATGTCTCATATGCCAATAAAGTATGAATATAATCACAATACACCAATGGTACCACATTAAGAATTTTAACAACACAATACAATTATTCACATGTATTCAAGGCTATCAATATCACATAGGACCCCACAAGGTCATATATATCACATAATATCTTAATTTCGATAATTATATCACATATATGCCCTCACACAGGCACAATACATAGATATCAATTTTTCATGATTATTTTTCACCCTTAACATGCATTTTATACCATCATTTACTACCTATCCCAGTCTAAAAAAGTTAAGTCATAACCTACCTTAAAAGATAAAACCGGTCTGCCACACTTCGAACCCACGACCTTACTTTTTGTGAAGAATATCAAATTTCACTAAAACATCAAATATAAAATCTACGCATCAAAATAAAATCAATGACACCCATACTGACTACTTTTGGTTCGGGACCAAAACGGCCTCCCAGAACAGGTTTCCAAAAAAAGGACAAAATTCGAATTTTACTTCAAAAATATATTTTCCATAATTTTAGAAACCTACAGCTGAAAACCCAAGTTAAATCGAGTCAAAATGATGTTTAAATAGAAGAAAAAACATTTTTGAGCTTTACCGGATAAATTCTTTGAAATCCGAGTTAAAATCAAGAATCGAAGTTGTTTTGAAGGTTAAATTGATGAAAGACTAGTAATTATAACATAAAAATATTATTCAAGTAAAAAAGAGAGAAATTGGAGTTTAAAATTAAGCTTAAGTTTTTCGAAGTTTTGAGAAATTTATCAAGAAATTACTAACAAAATAGTAAATTTTTACCTTAAATCCGTAATAAAATCAAGAAATAGGTGCTAATCTAGCTTCCAAGTTCCCTCAAGCTTCACTTTTAAACTTCCATACTATTTTAGGATTTAACTCTCAAGAAGAAAGATGAAAAAATGAGTAAAATGGATCCCAAAACTATTTTATTAGTGTAAAAAATCTGCACTAGTAAGCAAAAGGCTGTTGTTTTTCTTATTTTAAGTCCAATCCGCAATTCGATTGGGTGCCCGGGATTTGTTCGGAGTTCGATATATGCAAACAAACTATGTAACCACACTAAATTCGATGTTTCAATCGCGTTGGAGAATTCAAATTTTTGAAAGAACATTATTTTTAAAAAGTTGTTCCCCGAAACCCATAATTGCAACTTTCCAAATCTAGGATCGAAATAAGATTTAAAAGCCATAAAATTACACCAAATATGATAACACCCTAAAATTTGATATTTCGAATTTGTTAGCAAAGTTAGATTTTTCATCCGAGGACATTTTGACCAAATATGGGTTCCACAACCATATTATCAAATTTTCAACTTTCCGATCAATAGGTCGAAATGAGCTCGGGTACACCGGGACTCAAGCCAAAGGTTCACCTAGCCTAAAATCAATATTCCAGAGCTGCTGGCACAGTCCGTTCGGCCATCCATTACACGAATAAAAAGATATCCACATAAGTCTAAAATAAGGCTCTCTAAGCCATCAAAAATCACAATATCGCATAAATGATACCAAAATACATCAAAAATTATGTCAATCACTCGCACACCCCATAAATACCATAATGCTACTATGGAGAGGGGTACAATAGTTAACTCACACAAAATTACAAATTTCACATATTTCATCAAATTTTTAGGTCATTACACATTATGTCATAATAGTGTTAACCATAATGATAATAAGGATCTTATTTTCTAAACCATAATCCATGCATTCGAAACAACCCACAATACAATTATACATTATATTTCATAACAAGAGATGGAATTTTGTTATTCACGCTCTTAATTAACTTTTCAAAACTGAAAATACACCTATATAGGTGACTATAATTCGATTCGATGAAAAGGAGTTTAAGACAATACATACTTTCATTAAAACAATCATGCTATTCAAAAGATATCAAAAACCCATTTATGATGTAATCATGATTATGCATCTTTATAACTTGATAAAAATAATAAAACTTTTGCCCATGCAGTTTAAGATAGCCCCATGTACCTTAAGTTTCTTAACTTGCAGGATAAGCCCTAATTTTGATGCTTTCTTGAAGAATCTTGATCTTGGAAAGCTTGAATTCTAGATTAGTTGGGGAAAAAGAATTGAATTTGTTCTTGGGAAGAGGGATGGTTTATTCTTGTGATTTAATTGGATAAGAAGGACAAATAATTCCCTCACTGATGCCCCAAGTCGTGTTATGAATAAATAAGTTGAGAAAAGACCCAATCGCCCTTCTAACATTTTTAAATTCATAACTGCATTTTGCATGCCCACTGCGAAGTAGTCTTATCACGGTGGCTTATCGATTCAGAAAAAAATATTCATAACCTTTTGCTCCGGTATCGAATTAAGGCAAAATTGGTATCGTTTAAAATCTGACTCAATTATCTATAATTTGGTGGATTTTGTGCTGAAGAATTCCACATATATCAAAAGTTATACACATTTGAAGTTGACCCTTGTAAAATCGAATACCAAACTTTGGACAAATCCAAGGCTCTTCGCTCAACTTTGCTCTAAGTGATTTCTATGAATATTTTTTTCACCAAATAAGCACTTCACACACTAGGATAAAGATCATGACACTTGCGTTCAAATTATAAATCGAGAACTGGATGAAAATACCTTCACCGCGATGCGATGTACGTTCCAATGGGAATGTCACCGCGATGAGGCCCTATCACGGTGACTTTCTGGATTTGTTATCCAAACGTGACCTAAACCTTGTCCAAAAAATCCAAAACTTCTCTGAGACATACTTCTTACATCCCTGAACATGAACTAACTCAATAACTATCATCTTGGGGTTGGGAAGGTCAAAATAAAAATCCTCAAAGTTTAGGGGTCTTGAAGATGATTAATCCCCTAAAACTTAGTGAAAATTTTGAGACTTAATCCCCTTAAGCATGCAACTAAAATCTGAATTAAGCTAAGAATAGTACGGAGTATTAAGGTTTGGGTTGATAAATGTTGGAAAGACAGTTTAATTTTAGCCCAAAAGTGTGGGTGTTACAAGAAGACATCGACTATATTGATGTCCTATGAATGAGGTATAGCGATACCAAAATTTAAATATCAAATTTTTAAAATGGTAATAAAGTACACATCAAATCACATCCAACGGTATTATCTGGCTTCTGTTTTTGTATAAAAAGGAAGACAATTCTTGTTTTGACACTTATATTTTTGGCTTTATTTTTTATTCATTTTTAAACCAACTACAATGTTTCAAATGTCTCAAACATTCAATGAAAAAGTGTTCTACATATGTTGTTGTGGTAATCCAGCTATCTTGAGGACTTCACGCACCAATTTGAATTTAGATAAAAAATTCTTTAACTGTGCAGTTAGAAAGGTGAGCGCATACATGAATATGTCATTCATATTTTTTTATTTAAGCAAAAAAATTCATGTAATTACTTATTTTTTTGTCTAGGATAGTGACATATGTTTTTTTGTTAAGTGGCTTGTGGAAGACTCATCAACGAACAACCCATTGACATCAAATTTTCAAGGCGTTTCAAGTTTTAAATACTACAAAATTCAAAAAAACAGAGATCTTCTCATGACATTGTTGAAAGAAGTCGAAGAGCAAAGAGATCACTAAAGAAAATCAATGGTGAGAGATCAACTAAAGCAAAGGTTGATTTTGGTTGAAAAAAAAAAGAATGACCTAACAAATTTGTTGTATGATTTGTTGTTGGTGTTGGCTTTTTGAAAAGGTGTAATAAAGATGTAAGGGACTGAATAAATAGATATATTATTTCTCAAATTAACCATGATACGGTCTATAATTAATAGCAAATGACTTCTATAAATTTTATTGTCAACCCTTATAAACTATGAAAGTAATTGAATTGATAACACAATGCAACATATAACAGTAAACTTGTTTGTCATCTATAATTTAGTAGGTCTTCTAAACTTGTAGGTATTCTATAAATAATTAAGTAGGTCTTCTATAAAAAAAAGACATCGGATAAAGATTGACATAATAAAGAGCAAACTTGTTTGTCATCATTGTAAATGTATGGTTTCTTAAATCAATCGTGGGGGTAGTTTGTAAATTATAGAGAATGCCATCTATAATATTTACCATCAACCTCTATAAACTATGAAAATAACTAAATTTTTAACCCAATGCAATCAATTGAATTATCTAATAAGACAGTGGAATAACTGAACATAATTTCATTAGTAAAGATTGACACAATTAAAACAAACTTGTTTTTCATCATTGAGTTGTCAAATATATGTAATCCAATTAACCATAAAAATCAAATCATTAAAAATAATAAATTATTAAAAAATTATTTATTTAAGCTACCAAACTACATGTTATCAATTATTTTGGCTAATACCGCAATCATCATTGAGTTCCTCAACAATGTCCATCACGTCTACTTCCTTTTCTTCATCTTTATTCTTCACTTAGTTTACTTCTTTGTCCTTAATTTCTTTCTCTTCTTTTTTTGATTTATTCTCTTCTTTTATCTTTTCATCCACTTGTTTAGTCATTTCTTTTTCATTAACTACCTTCTCTTTTGTCTCTTCTTTTCTTCTTTTATCTTCTCCTCCTCATGTTCAGTCACTTCTTTTTCATCATCAACTGCCTTTTCTTTTTTTGTCTTTTCTTTCTTTTTATATGATTTCTTTTCACCATCTTCTTCTGATTTTTCCTCATTTTCTGCTTCTTCTTCAGCTGTCATCTCTTCATCTTTTTTTCTTTTTTTTATCTTGTTCATTTGTTAACTTCTTTTTTTTTATTTCTTCTTCTTTATTCTCTTCTTTTATTTTTTATCTATTGTTGCAAGGTTCTTCGTGGTTTACTTGATGTCTGATACAAGAGTGGTCGTCGACATGCTATGCATTGCTTTGAAAGGATTATTAAAATTATGCAAGTAAATTAAATAGAAAAAACAAAAAAATAAACTAGTTTACCTTCATCTTGTTGCTTCTTCTTGTTCTTCTCAATTCTTCTTAACATCTCATCTTTAACAAAAGAAGCAATATTTAAAATAGTTTTCTCGAGAAAAGCAACATGCTCATGTAAATCTCTTTTATTAAAGTGCTCGGAATTGTTTTTTGTAAACTAGAACCAGCATGATCACAAGCACAGGTTGGACTTGGGACATAATTGTTACTACCTAAATATTCACCTTCATCCATGACTATCACAATCCGAATAAGGGCCTGTCTATGACAGGTATCTCAAGTCCGTCGACGGCTGTAGATCACCCTCTTTGCCTAGCCAAATAGAACATAATATAGCTAGCAGTAAATAAATTCTGAACATATAAAAAGATAAGTTGAGTTCTGAACATATAAAAAGATAGGATACTCAGAAAAAGAATTTAAGAATGTCAACAACATCCCAATACATTGTAAACTACAAAGCCTCTAAACAGACCAAAACTAATCTAATTTAGGATATACCCCCAACGATAGCCAAAAGAATCCAATGGACATAGTGTAAGACATAAAGTAAACATGACTTCAAAATAATAGCCCTTCCAAAGAATGGAAGCTCACAACTTCAAATATAACTGATGACAACCTAGAATCTTATCATTGCACAAAAAAAAAGTGTCTTTGCACCCTACATCGTGTGGGAATACAACATCCTGAGACAGTTAGTGTTGTGAACTCTATCATGTAACTCGGGAAAAGGATAAAATAGTGCCAGTCAAAAGCCACCATAAAAACCACAGGCATACATTATACATATATATATGGGGTTTATTATTAATGTAAAATATTAGCCTGGGTTGTGTAGCGTAACCATCATAATAGTACCCATGGGCTATATGGGCCCCAGCTCTCACCCCCTGGTCGGGCCCCAATATATGTAGCCGCACAAACTGGATAATAACCATAACTTAATATATAGGGAAATCGAACCTCTCGGTCATATATCAAGGGTGACATAATCACCCGATCATAAAGCAAGGGTGACTCAAACACCCGGCCATTTTGAAACACCCTAGTTTTAACCCTTGGAAATTTCTTGATTTCGAGCTCTCTAGATATCATACGACTTGTTCTTACTTATCGCATGATATGGATATGGTTTAGGGGTCTTGGTCATATATTACTCAGTGTGGTTTTGGTTGGTTACTGTCCATGATACAAATGGACACCATATGATTAATATAGAGATAGTACAATTGAGGAAAGCCACCCGTATGTTGCTCAATGTATCAATCCCTTTGTAGGCTGCCTAGGGTATGGTTCTAGAGTACTAATCATATATTGTGGATACGAGTTGGCCTATGAAATTGTATGTTAGATGGGATTAGAGTCCAACATTCTTTCTAGGGTATGAGTGGTAGGTACCACTTGTATATTGTGTGTACGAGTTAGGGGTAGAGATCATACCCTCCTGCACACATTTTTAACTTTTAAGCTAAAATTATTTTAATCATTTCCTGCCCCAAAAACACTTAAGACCTCACATCTTATACCATATTGTAGCCTCTCATAACACACTTTAAAAGATCAAATCACTCCTAAAACTCTCGCTAAACTCTCTCTTAAAGATTGGGCTAAGGTTTCTATAAGGTGTTCATCTAGAGGCTCAAGAGTTAAGTTATTTTCATGAATCTTTATGAATAAGGTGTGTGACACTTTCCTCATTGTTATTTCATGAAAATCATGTTTTTTAATGATTAATTAATGGTGGTTTTAAAAACCAATGTTGAGTGTTTTGTTGCATATTGTTGAGTATTATTTACTCTTAGTTTTAATTGTGATTTTACATGTTTTAAGGATGGTTTTGCATATGTGGGTGCTTGGTGATTGTGGTTTAGTAATTAGGTAATGGTTTATTCTAAAATTGAGGTTTTTACCTTGCTTTTGGTCTTGATAATGGTATGACCTCAACATGTTTGTGAAAATATATATGAGAATAAACTATTTACATGTTAAATGGTATTTTGAACTAAGGCATTAGCCTAATGAATATGAATAGTTGATAAATGGTTTTGTGAAGGCCTTGTAGGCCATTTAATAATTTAAATGGTAACCTTGGTGTTTAAATTGGCTAAAAAGTTTTGAGTCCCTAAATATTAAATTGATTTATGGTTGTACTAGATAATGGGTTCGAGTCCCTAAACTTTGAATTGAAGTAATGACTTTGTTATACAATGGTTTTGAGTCCCAAAGTCAATAAATGATTGGTTGTTTGATAATGGTAAATGCCATATTGTACGTTTGCAAGTGGTGTTGGTATGACGATACCAACAATATGCCTTTGGTAAGTAACTGGCGTAATTATTGTGTAAGTAAAATGATGGTTTTAAATTGGGCTTTAAAGTGAGATGCTTAGTCGAACTGTAAAAGTGGAGTCCAAAGGACTAACACCAGAAATCGCGTTAGACGGTGTAGGTGTCTTTATGATTGGGTGGTTTGAGTCCCTAAATAAATATATGAATGGGAGGTTCTAAACCCTATAATTCATGCATTGGTGCTTAAGTTACCTTGATTTTTCTGGGTGATTCGAGTCCCCCATATAGGCATATACGGCTATGGATATTCTCTGGTTTGTACGGCTACACACACTGGAGGCCTTCCAACTGGGAAAGAGCTGGGCCCATATAGCCTGTGGGTGCCTTATTCTATGATGGTTATCTACACAACCCAGGTTAATATTTTCAAAATTTATAATAATCTTATTCCCTACCCTAGCATGGTGTATATGTATATGTATATGTATATATATATGTATATGTATATGTATATGTATATGTATATGTATATGTATATGTATATATATATGTATATTGCATTTGTTATATGCATTGGTTGATCAGTGTTGAACTGTTGGCAATATTTTATCCTTATTCTTAAGTTATATGCTAGTGCTTGAACCACTAACTATCTTCAAATATTGTATCCCCATGCGATACAGGTGTTGGTCATACTATCACTCTTTCTTCTTAGTGACTTGGATTAGGGTGGTCAGCTTGAGTTGACTTAAAGTGGTGAGTTTTCATACATCGGAATTCTCTATTTCTTGCTTTTAGTTTTCTTATCTTTTTATGGTTTAGACTTGCACATTTGTTTTGGCTATGGTTGAGGGCATGTCCCAACCGAATACTCTTGGATTTGTTTAGAGGATTCGTATGGAAAAACTATAAACCTAGGTATTTTAAGGAATAGATATGGATTTGATTATTACTTTATAGTTTGTTGATTAGTTAGGTTAGGTATTGGGGGTGATCTCCAGTCCTTATTGAACTTGAGATGCCCATTACAACAAGGCCCTGATTCGGGTTATGCTAAGTTGGTATTAGAGCCTAGGTTCATGGTCAGTTGGGTGTCCATAAAGTCATTTTAAGTAAAGTCTATTTTATGGGTGTATAGCACGTCATACTTATAAGAGAGAGGCTATGATACATTTAGGAATGTTTCACTTTATATTTGTATTACTTTGAGCTATAGAATCTAAGGTCTTAGATCCTTCTAATTTATATTTGCTCATCTTTCAGATCATACCTCTAAGAAGATATAATATTTATGCAAACTTTTCTCTCCCAGTTGAGGACAATATGGATAGAGCTCGTTCAACTTTTAGAGTTCAAACCCAGTCAAGAATTGTTGCATCTGACTGTTCTTGTAGGGTTCCACCTATCCCCACTGATCCCAGTTCTAAGGGCGATACTTATACTAAGTCACCATAAGGGGAGGCCAATAATGTTGAGTTTGATCGCTCTATTAATTTGTTGAATTAGTTGGTAGCTTCTCAGTCTGAGCATGGTATTTCTATTACTGCATCTTCTTAGGCCACAAGGGTTGGCCAATTCATGAGGTTTCATCCTCCTATGTTTACTGGTATAAAGTTTGAGGAGGATCCTCAAAGTTTCATTAATAGAATAAAGAAGATCTTCTGGGTTATGCATACTTAGGAGGTTGAAGGTGTTGAGTTTATTGCCTACTAATTGAAAGATATGTCATACCAGTGGTACAAAGAGTGGGAATAGTCGAGGGGAGAGGATATTGCTTTTGCCTTATGGGAGAATTACTCTAGTGCATCTTTAGACTGTTTCTTTCCTTAGGAGTTGAAGAAGGCAAAAGTAAAAGAATTTGTGAATTTGAAAAACGGTAGGATATCTGTCAAGGACTATACCTTGAGATGTTATCAGTTGTCTAGGTATGCTCCTGTGTTGGTCTCTAGAATGAGGGCCAAAATGCATAAGTTTCCTTTGAGATTGTCTCGTGAGTTGATCCTTGAGAGTAAAGCTTTCTTGTTAATCAAGGACATAGACATCTCCAAAAATGTTATGTATATGCAGTGGTGGAAAAAAGAAGAGGATCTATGCTGAGTTTAGTGAGAGACAGGGGAAGAAATTTAGGCCCTCTGAGCAAAGTGGTAGAGATGGCGGTAAGTAACAAACGAAGAAGTGGGGGAATTCTGGTTCTTTCTCTATGGCTAGTGCTTCTTACCTAAAGCCATCGAATAATCATCAATCTCAGCATGATGGTAGGTTTTAGGAATAGGGTGCCCAACCTCAGGGTAGTGAGGCCCAGTTAGCTCCATCCCACACTCTTTGTAGATTTTGTAGGCGGTTACACCATGGGTTCTGTGAGTAAGGGAAGAATGAATGATTTTATTATAGATAGATTGGTCATATGAAGCGTGACTACCATGCTAGAATGGATTTTCGGCTAACAAGATCCCTATTGGCTCTTCATATATTCCTGCACCAAAGGGTGCTACTTCTACATCTGTTTTTACTTTTGGTACCGGCACTGGCTGGAATTGGTTATATGCTCTTGATCTTATCAGGATTCTTAGGCATCTCATCAACAGAGAAACTCTTCTCTCGTGATGTGTATTGTTTACTTGATCTAAGGTCCACTCTTTTTTATATGACCCCATTTGTGGCTATGCATTTTGGTTTTAGTCCTGAGTTTATTTTTTATCCTTTTTCTATATCTACCATAATTGGTGACTCTGTGATTGCTAAAAGAGTTTATAGCGAGTGTGTAGTATCTGTTAGTGGTAGAGGAACTTTTATGGATTTGATAGAGTCGAATATGGTTAACTTGATGTCATATTGGGGATGGATTATTTGCATTCGAGCTATGCCTCCTTAGATTTTTTGACTTGTAAGGTCATGTTCAAATTCTATAATAAGTTGGTCATTGTATGGGAAGGGGTTCTTTAGTTCCAAATGAAAGGTTCATCATATATCTTAGAGCCCAAAAGTTGATTTCCAAAGGTTGTTTGTATTATTTGGTCTGAGTTAAGGATTCTAACTCAGAAGGTCCTTTTCTAAAATTCACTTCTCTGGTTAATGAGTTTCTTAAGGTTTTTCCTTATGATCTTCCTGGTATTCCTCCCAAAGAAAAATCAATTTTGGGATTGATCTTATTCCAAACACTTATTCTATCTCTATCCCTCCTTATAGTATGGCTTCAGCTGAATTAAAGCAGCTTTAGGAGCAATTGAAGGATCTCTTAAATAAGGGTTTTATTTATCCTAGTGTGTCTCCTTGGGGCGCTCATGTGTTATTCATGCATAAGAAGGACTTTTCCCTTTGGATGTGTATTGATTATCGTTAGTTGAATAAGGTGATCATAAAGAATCAGTATCCTCTTTCTAGGATTGACGACTTGTTTGAACATCTACAAGGTTTGAAGTGTTTCTCTAAGATTGATCTTACGTTACATATTTGTCAGCTTAAGATTAGGGTGGTGGATATCCCTAAGACTGCCTTTAGGGCTCGGTACGGTCATTATGAGTTCCTAGTTATGTATTTTGGTTTAACCAATGCTCTGGAGGCATTTATGGATTTGATGAATAGGGTCTTCCATCAGTTTTTAGATTCGTTCATCTTTGTCTTCATAGATAATATTCTAGTATACTCTGAGACTAAGGAGGATCATGTTGATCACCTTCGTACTGTGTTGTAAACTTTGAAGGATTAATGTTTGTATGCCAAGTTATCTAAGTATGAGTTTTGGTTAAAGGTTGTGACATTTTTTAGTCATGTTATCTCTAGTGATGGGATCTTGTGGATCAACAAAAGGTTGAAATGTTTAAAAATTAGCCTAGACCTGCGACTCCAACAGATATTTGGAGCTTCTTGGATTTAGTCAGCTACTATAGGAGATTTGTGAAAAAAATTACAATAGCTGCCCCATTGACTAGATTGACTTAAAAAAGGTAAAGTTCTGGTGTTCAGATGTGTGTGAAAGTAGTTTTGAGAAGGTGAAAGATAGGTTGACTTTAGCTACGATTTTGACCTTGCTCGAGGGTAATGATGGCTTCGTGGTGTATTGTGATGCTTCTCATGTAGGGTTTGGTTATGTGTTGATGCAGCAGGGTAGGGTGGTGGCCTATACTTCTAGGTAGTTGAAAGTTCATGAGAAGAACTACCCTACTCATGATTTAGAATTATTGGCTGTGGTATTTTCATTAAATATTTAGTATCACTATCTCTATGGGGTTCATGTTGATATTTTTTAATCATTAGAGCCTACAATATATGTTTACTCAGAAAGAGTTAAATCTCAAGCAAACGAGGTGGCTTGAGTTGCTGAAAGACTATGATATGAGTCTCTATTACCATCCAGGTAAAGCTAACGCGGTTGTTGATTCTCTTAATAGGTTATCCATGGGTAGTCTAGCTCATGTAGATGAGGATAAGTGGGATTTGGTGAAGGACATTCACCATTTGGCTAGTCTTGGAGTTTATTTCACGAACTTTAAGAATGATGGTATGTTTGTTGATACAAGTACTATCACGTAGATGGACTTATGAGAGTGCGTGTTAGACCTAAGACTTGGTATGTGCAATTGAAGTGCAAAATAGGACCTAAATGCACACCAAAATAATCCACTACATACACTAGAAAGGCCAAAACAGTCCACTACATACACTAGAGGGGTGCCCCTTCACTAAGGGGCCTTTTGGTCATTTTACCTACTATTTTTAATACACTATAAATAGAATAATGTAGGGTTTCATTCATTAGTTTTGATGAATATTGAAAGTTTTAACACTTCAAACACTCTCTGTTGTGATAAAGGCCCCTATGGCCGAAACCTTGAAACTAGGCAACATTGAGTGTGGATGCACTCGTGTTGGTTCAAGCTTGGAAACATTGGAGGCTTGGGAAATCGAGGTCCCTCTTGTGCCAACGCAAGAGATAGGAGAATTTTTGTGAGTAGTGTTAAGGGTCCAAGAGTGGAATATGTTATTGGGTTTTTAAGATTATTCCTTCATGTAGTCTATCTATCTATCCTTTTGTTCATTGTAATCTGGTAACCGTTGTGTGTCTTATTTGTGGAACCCGTGAGTTTTTGTTATAATATTTTTATTGTTCTTTGCGTTCTTCATCTTGTGTTGATAATATTAGATTGTGGTGGCTATTTTGGGGTTGAAACACACCCTTATATCTCATTCTTATTGTCGTTGTAATGAATCCGAGTGTGGTCTCTGATCGGTCCTCAGATCCTTAAGATTAGTGGACTATTTTTGGGTGTATTTTGTGTTCTCGTGGTTTGTCTTGTATCATTTGGCATCATAGCATTGCTAGATCTATTTCCTACAAGATCAATCTTGGGCTTGCTTGTTAGAAAATTAAAAAAAAGTGTTAGAAAACTGAAAAAAAAAGCAAATCTATCCATTTTGTGTTCATGTCCAAAATTGTGGTCTTATGGTGTTCTTGGCCGAGATTTGTTCTTGAATGTAGGTCTAGGAGTCTTTTACTTGTCCTGTGTGTTTGTAGTGTTAGTTTTGTTCTTCACTAACACTTGAGTCGATCATAGTTTGAGCCATGTTCTGATGTTGTTGTTGTGAACATTGTTATGGCCGTGTGGTGTTGTTCTTGTTATTGTGGATTTGAAGCTGGCCATGTGAATGTTGTTGTAGTTCTTGGTGGATATTTTTGTTGTTCTTGAAGTTGTTCACAACCATCACCTCTTGGTCAAATATAAAACACTAAAAGGACTTGGCCATTTGTTGGAGGTTTGTAGTTGGCCTTGTTATTGTGGAATTATTATTGTTCTTGGAGATTGTTGTTGGTTGTTCTCATTGTGGTTGTTGAGTTCTTGAATTTATTCAGTATATTCATCACCTTTTTAGCATAAAAGTGAACTTTAGATCTTAAAAGGGGGAAAGACAAGGTGTAGTACTTGTCAAATCTTGAAAGACATATAACCACCAAAGACTTGTGAATCACATCTCACCTACTTTTCCATTATTCAAGGAAAAAGTACAAAGAAAAGTCAAAGTCTTGAAACTTGCATTTAAAAAGTCTCCAAGACTTGTTTGTATTTCCCTTCTAAAATTAATTCCACCAATTCCTAGATTGTTAATTGGCCAAAGGACTTAAAATTGGACAACAAAAATTGTTAGAAATCGTAATCAATACATGGTTGCCACATCATCATTGTTACTGTTCACGCAACAATTTTGGCTCAAATTTTTTATTTCTTGGTTTCACTTTATTGTTCCTTAGTTTCATTTGTTGGTTCGAACACTAATTAACAAGCTAGTAATCTCTTACTATATTGTAAGTTAGTTGTAGAGTCCGTTTGTTCGTGTTAGCTTTTATTGTGTGCTTTTGTCATTTTAGAATTGTTGTTAGTTTATTGAATCAAGTCCTACAAGGTTTCGTTTGAGTTTTAAACAAAAATCTATTCTAGGCAAGAGTAGACTCGACCCTCTATCACTCGCAGAGTACAAGCCAGCTTTCAACATTTGTAAAACCAAGTTCGAGGTATAAACCGAGAGTGAGAGTGTGGTGAATATTTTTTTGAGCTAACAAGTTTATTTGTTTTGTTGTTCATTGTTATTTTTTCTTTTAGGTACTAGGGCTGCCAATAATCTCAATGACATATTTGATCGTATCAATTACAATATATATGAAATGGCACATTGAAAGGCCACGCCAATTGGTATCCATACTTATCCCAACAAATCCAAAACCTATTGTCCAAACACCTTGTGATGAGAGCATCCCAAAGGAAGAAGTGGGCTGCCATGACCCACACCAAGGTAACGACCATAGCTCATGTAAGCTACGAGGTAAAAATGATATCCCCTATACTCCTATAAGCTTAGAATATTGTGATGTGGCTAGTAGTGGCCAATTGGAGGTAGCTGCAGATTTACCAAGAGTAGAGGTATTTGAGTCTCCCTATGGTGATACTCTTGGTGATGTTAGGTCATGTAGGGACCAAGCTCTTGTTGTAAGTACGCAAGCACTAGTTGATCCTTTAGATGACGAAATTGATTTTTCTTGTAAAAATAATTTATATCTATCTAGTGCTAGCACTTATAACTTGAACAAGGTTCTATTACCAATTGACAAGAGTACTCACAGACTAGTGGACCCTTTTGAAAACCAAGGTGAGTCTACATTGGTATATAGGTTACTAACAACTAGTGAGGGCATGCAAAATGATCATTCGGGTAAAGACGACCTTGATTTGTTTGAAAGTATAGAAAACCCGAATTGTAATTGTACTTGTGAAAATATTTTTTGTCGTAACCCCTTGGCTGCCTGTGATGATTTGAAGCTAAGCATGGGGTTACCCTTTTTAAATGGAGTATGACCGAAACCCATGTCCATGGCTACTTCTCCCATTTGACCTCGGTGCCATCTTAGAGTATGGTAGGAGTAGTCTCGGCTTTTGTTATTTATTTCTTGAGTATGATCCCTATGTTTCCCATGATAGTTTATGTCTATGTAGGGACTACTCTCTTAAAAGAGAAAGTGTTGCGTGCCTAGAAACGCTATCTACTCCTGCTTAGCGTGTTTCTTATGTTGAGCATACCAATGACAATGAACTTGAAATCAGTAAGTACTTACACGAGGACACCCTAGTTGGAGTTTACTTTGTGATACCTTTCTCTACCCTCTTTGTACTCATGATATTTTCCATAGTGATATAGAGGGTATGCCTAATTTTAAGGACGGCACCATAGGGGAAAGTAAGAGTGGCCGAGAGTTACGCCCTTGGTTACAACTACCATTTGATCGTGGTGCCAACTTAGGATGGGAAAGGATTATTCTTGGCTTAGGCTCATTTTGTTTTGATATTTATCCGAGCCACTTCCTTTGTAACATTTGTACTAGTCTTTCCATGTTTAATATAAAGGACCCCGTGGATATACTTCAAATTTGTTTCCCCTCCGGCATGGCATATTGATGTTTTTATTTTGCTAACCCTAACCCTCATGTCATGAGGATGTGTGTTTGTTTGTCTTCTCTTGATTTTGTAAGGTATGGATTCGAGGTCGAATCCTTTTCAAAAAAGGGAGGATGATACAAGTAGGATCACATAGATGGACTTATGAGAGTGTCTGTTGGACCCGAGACTTTGTGTGTGTAATTGAAATGCAAAATAAGACCTAAATGCACACCAAAATAGTCCACTACATATATTAGAAGGATCAAAATAGTCCACTATATACACTAGAGAGGCGCCCCATCACTAAGGGGCCTTTTGGTCATTTTACCTACTATTTATAATACACTATAAATAGAATAATGTAGGGTTTCATTCATTAGTTTTGATGAATATTAAAAGCTGTAACACTTGGAACACTCTCTAGTGTGAGAAAGGCCCCTATGGTCGAAACCTTATAACTAGGCGACATTGAGTATGGAATCACTTGTGTTGGATTCAAGCTTGAAAACATTAGAGGCTGGGAGATCGAGGTCCATCTTGTTCCAACATAAGAGATAGGTGAATTATTGTGAGTAGTGCTAAGGGTCCAAGAGTGAAATATGTTCTTGGGTTCTTAAGATTATTGCTTCATGTAATCTATCTATTTATCCTTTTGTTCATTGAAATATTGTAACAGTTGTGTGTCTTGTTTATGGAACTCGTGAGTTGTTATAATATTGTTTTTGTTCTTTGTGTTCTTCATCTTGTATTGATAATATTAGTGTATGGGGGTGATTTTAAGGTTTAAACACACCCTTATATCTCATTCTTCTTGTCATTATGGGTGAATACGAGTGTGGTCTCCAATTATTCCTAGGATCCTTAAGATTAGTGGACTATTTGGGGGTTTGTTTTGTGTTCCCGTGGTTTGTCTTGTATTAGTGTGTTCGTGCATCAGATATCACAGTCGTCTCTTGTTGTTGAGATAAAGGAAAAACAAATGTTGGATTTTGATTTAATAAAGATTAAGAGGAATATGGGTCAGTAAAAAGGTTGTTGACTTTGCGATTGGTGGTGATGGTATCTTGTGGTACCAAGGTAGGTTATGTGTTCTCGGCGTCGATGGATTGAGGGAAAGGGTTTTGGCCGAAGCTCATGGATCACATTATTCTATTCATTCTGGTTCTACAAAAATGTATCATAATCTTAAAGAGTTCTATTGGTGGAATAATATCAAGCGAGACATGGCTAACTATATGGCTAGGTACATGGTGTTTCAACAAGTAAAGGTTGAGCACATGAGACTCAGAGGTTTGTACCAAGAGATTGAGTTGCTTGAATGGAAGTGGGAGGTAATTTATATAGGTTTCATTACCATTCTTCCTTAATCTTGGAATTAGTGTGATTTGATTTGTGTCATTATGGATTGGATGACATATTTCGCTCACTTCTTGCCTGTGAGGACTAGTTATTCAGCTGAGGATTATGCCAAGTTGTATCTTTCAAAAATTGTAAAGTTACATGGTCCTCCGGTTTCTATCATTTTGGATTGTGGTACTCCTTTCTCATCTCATTTTTAGCGATCATTTCAGAAAGGTTTGGGAATTAAGGTGTGCCTTAGTAGTGATTTCCACCTGCAGTTGGATGGATAAGAAGAGAGGACCATTCAGACATTGCAAGATATGTTTCGTGCTTGTGTGATTGACTATGGTGGTAGTTAGGTTGGCCATTTTTCTCTTATAGAGTTTGCTTATAATAATAGTTATCACCTAGCATTGGTATGGCTTCTTTTGAGGCGTTGTATAGTAGGATATGTCATTCTCCTATTGGGTGGTATGAGGTTGATGAGGGTAAGTTATTTGGCCCTGATTTGGTTCACTAAGCCTTGTAAAAGGTGAAGGTAATTCGTGATAGGTTGAAATCCGCTCAATGTTGCCAAAAGTCCTATATAGATGTGAGGCGTAGAGAGTTGGAGTTTAAGGTTGGCGATTGTCTGTTCCAAAAGGTGTCTCCCATGAAAGGAGTGATGCAGTATGGTAAGAAGGGGAAGCTTAGTCCATGTTATGTTTATCCGTATTTTTTTTAAGAGGGTTGGTAATATTGCCTATGAGTTGGAGTTGGCTTCTAACTTGATCTCCATTCATCCGATTTTCCATGTCTCTATGTTGAGAAAGTATGTTGGTGATCTTTCATCGGTTGTTTCTTTGGAAAGGTTGGGTGTTTCAAATTTTTTATCTTATGAGGTAGTCCCGATTGAGATCTTGGATCGTTAAGTTAATCTATTGCAGACAAAGGATGTGGTTTCGGTAAAGGTTCTTTGGAGGAACCATAAGGTTAAAGAAGCTACTTCGGAGACGAAAAGGGGCATGAAGTCCAAGTATTAGCATATGTTCTCCGTTTTAGAAATTTGTGCTTGAGGTATGTGTTGTTCTTAATATCTTTGTTTTATATCTTTAATAAAGGAAACAGTGGTGCCTTAATGCTTTTGTTTTCTAGTATTGGTTAAAGGGAAGTTTGATGGGTAATAATGTGCTAACTAGAGCTTGTGCTTGCCTTAACCCATCATTCAAGGACGGATGATCCTAGTGGGGGAGAATTGAAATACCCTAGTTTTGACCCTTGGATATTTCTTAATTTTTAGCTCTCTGGACATCATAAGACTTATGCTTACATGTCGTATGAAGTGGATATGATTTATGAGTCTTTGTCATAGTTACTCAATATGGTATTGGTTAGTTACTGTCCAAGGTATGAATGGATACCATATGAGTTGTATGGAGATGGTACAAGTGAGAAAAGCCACTCGTATGTTGCTCAGTATATCAAGCCCTTAATAGGATACCTAAGGTGCGATTCTAAGGTACTAATCATATGTTGTGGATACGAGTTGGCCTATGAAATTGTATGTTGGACAGAATTAGAGTCTAACATTCTAGGGTACGAGTGGTGGGTACCACTCGTATATTGTGTGTACGAGTTTTGTGGGGGGGGGAGTCGTACCCTCCTGCACACATCTTTAGATTTTAAGCTAAGGACATTTTAGACATTTTTTCCACCCCAAAAATACTTCAGACACCACGTATTGTAACATATTGTAGCCTTTCATAACATACTTTGAAAGATCAAATCACTCCTAAAACTCTCTCTAAACTCTCTCTTGAAGATTGGGCTAGGGTTTCTACAAGGTGTTTATCTAGAGGCTCAAGAGTCAAGTTCTTTTCATGAATCTTCGTGAATAAGGCATATGACTCTTCCTCATTGTTAGTTTATGAAAATCATGTGTCTAAAAATTTGTTTATGATTCATTAATGGTGGTTTTGAAAGCCAATGTTGAGAGTTTAGTTGCATATTGTTGAGTATTGTTACTCTTGGTTTTAATTGTGTTTATACATATATTAAGGATGGTTTTGCACATGTGGTTTCTTGGTAATTGTGGTTTAACAATTGGGTAATGGTTCAGCCTAAACTTGATTTTTTTTACCATGGTTTTGGTCTTGATAATGTTATACCCTCAACATATTTGTGAAAATGTCTAAGAGAATAAACTAGTCACATGTTAAATGGTGTTTTGAACTAAGGCATTGGACTAATAAATATGAATGGTTGATAAATGGTTTTGTGAAGACCTTTATGGCCATGTAATGATTTTAGTGGTAACCTTGGTGGTTTTATTGGCTAAAAGGTTTTGAATCCCTAAACATTAAATTGATTTATGTCTTTACTAGATAATGGGTTCAAGTCCCTAAACTTTGAATTGAATTAGTATCTTTGTTAGACAATGGGTTCGAGTCCCGAAGTTAAATGAATGATTGGTTGATTGATAATGGTAAATGATATGTTGTATTCTTGCAAATGGAGTTGGAATGATGGTACCAACAAAGTACTTTTGGTAAGTAATTAGCTTAATGATTGTGTATGTAAAATGATGGTTTTAAATTGGGCTTTAAAGTGGGATGTGTATCCGGACCTTGAAAGTGGAGTCTGAAGGACTAACACGAGAAATCGCACTAGCCGGTACGTGTGTCATTGTGACCAAGTGGTTTGTGTCCCCCGAATGATATATGAATGAGAGGTTCGAGCCCCCTATAATACATGTATTGGTGCTTAAGTCATATTGATTTTGTCTGGAGGTTTGAGTCCCCCATATAGGCATATATGGTTAGGGATATTTTCTTGTTCGTGCAGCTACACATACTGGGGCCCTTTCATAATGGGGAGAGATGGACCCATGTAGCCCGTGGGTGCCTTGTTCTATGACCATTATGCTACATAGCCCAGGTTAATCTTTTCAAAGTTCATGTTAATATTGTTCCCTACTCTGTTATGGTATATATGTATATGTATGTATTACATTGTTTATATGCATTGGTTACTTGGTTTTGAACTATTGACACTATTTTATCCTTATCCTTGAGTTACATGCTAGCGCTCCAAGCACTAACCATCTTCGGATGTTGTATCTTCGCGTAATGCAGGCATTGGTCATTTTATCTCACCTCCTGCTCAGTAACTTGGATTCAGGGACAACTTGAGTTGACTTGAATTGGTGAGCTTCCATACTTCGGAAGGATCCATTTCTTGCTTTTAGTTTTCTTATGTCTTTATTGGTTTCGCCTTGGATATTTGTTTTGGGTAAGGTCGCGAGCATTACTGACCGGATACTCTTGAATTTGATTTAGAGGCTTTATATGGAAAAATTGTGGACTTGGGTGTATTATGGAATGGATATGAATTAGGTTATTGTTTTGTGGTTTGTTGATTGGTTGGGTTGGGTATTGGGGGTGATCTCTGGTCCTTGTTGGACCTGAGATGCCCATTCTGAAAAGGTCCTAGTTTGGGTCGTGTCACATTTAGAGCCCCACATCGGCAAACACGGTTTCCTGTATTAGTCCTCTCGGGACCTTCACTTTTATGGCAAACTAAACAACCCCCTTTAAGCCCAATTAAAATATTTAGAAGTAACCCATTCATTTAATCAAGAAGTCATTTATTATGGAATTATCAAGTGGTCTCGTCATACCAACTATAGCTTGCAAACGAATGTCATCATGCAAAATTAATTAGCCAATGGAACTCTAACCCACTAACTAATAGGACTCCAAACCATTTAACCAATTGAAACTCTAACCCATCGTCCATTAGGACTATAAGATATTTAGCCAATTAGGATTGAAACCCGTTTAGCCATATGGACTCCAAAGTTTCATTTTATAATTAATCTATGGACATAAAGGCATTTCAAATCATTCATGTTTTGTTAGCCTATTTATACAATTGCCATAATCCAAGAGTAGTTCAATGTGCATATACTCATATTAAAAATAAACCTCCCAAGATAGAATGAGGTCATACCAATTACAATATTTAATACCATTAATTTGGGAAATTCATAACCCCCATTCCAATTAACCCCACCCATGCATCCCAACTAGTTCAAAACCATCAGTTCAAACCATGAATTATTTATAAAAGCCATGGGAAAAATAATTCATTTATTAAGGCTCAAAATTCTCAACCCACAATCATAAATCATAATTTAATCACATGAATAACAATTTTAAATACATGTTTTTAACAAAATAAACTTTGGGGAATAGTAACATGCCTGAGATATCAAGAATCACAGAGAGAAACCAACCCTTGGAGCTCTAATTGTCAATTCCTTTAAAACCCTAGGTGTTCTTGACTTAGGAATTTGAGGGAGAAGGGAGCATGTATGTGATTGTTAAACAAGATGAAAATAACCCTCTTTGGATGTTTTATGGACATGGGTCCTAAGTGGGGAAGGAGGGAAATGACAAAAATGTCCCCACTTAAGCGTGCAGAAAAGTTTGCCTAACTGTCATAGGTCACCTTACGAATCGTGATGTCTGGCTACAAGTCGTCTTCATGACTCGTAGTTTGAGCAGTAGATCAAGGACCCCTGACTGTTAATCCTACAATTCACATACCATGACTCGTGAGGTTTCATTATGACACATAGGGTCCAGATCATTGTCAAGGAAGAAACATCAGACACCTTTATTGGTTTGGCTACAAGAAGCACTATACGACTCATTTAGAGTCTTGACAACTCATTAAGTCTAGTCGTACTCAGAACAGAAACCTTGGATAACCTCACTAGTCACCCTACAATTTGGGGCCCTACGACCCGTATGTTGATCTTACGACTTATAAGGTAAGTCGTAGGTTGGGCAATAAGCTCAAAGTCTCAGGAATTTTCCAATAAAAAAAATTCAGGGAGTTACAATGACCTTTACTGATAAAGTGGGGGAAATCATGCCTTTTTAACTGCGCCTTCAAGGCATTGATGGGCGTGTCCTTAAATTTATTCGTGTATGACTTAAACATTTTCATGTAGATCTGCTTCATCTCACAGACAATATGGGTAAGGTATGGATACACAATCTATTAAAAAAATATAAATTACACGACAATCACTAATTTTATAATATTATTATCATATTATAATAAATAAAATTTTACCTTTGTGTTGTTCTCTTTGTACTTAAATGGGTTTCCTTTCATTATGTTATTGCTCTTCAATGTATTCCATCTAAGTAGATGGGAAATACGCAAAAGAGAATTCAACGACTTTTCGACATACCTTTCAAGATGAGAAAAAACCATATATATCCAAACTTGCAATCCATAGAAGCATAAACAAAACTACAGGGTAAATGTATTACTAAATAGGTAAGAACCAATAATAAATTGGTAAGATGGTAGATAATAAGTATCAGAAATATCCAAAAAAAAGTCGTATAAAGCTACAATGCATTATTCTTCTTGACAAATATTTCTTTCTGCTTGCTCAAATTAATCTTCTTTTTCAAATAACTCAATATCAGCCCAAACAATTTTTTCCCCATGGATAACTCTTAAAAAAATCTAAATAAACCACCATCTTGATGTGGTTTGAATCCACCTTCTTTGAAGAGTCCCTTGCCAGCAGCATCAAGTGCACGAACCAAACTAAAACGCACTTCAATTTTTGTTGTTTAGTCAACCTATTACCTTTGATCTGGCTAATCAGCCTTACAGTAGTATTATTTTTATTCTTCGTCACCTTCAAATGAAAATTTTTACCATTTTGGATGACTTTGTTCTTTTTTTATTTATGGACGTATGTTGAACAATTCAGCCCCATAATCAGAGCAAATTTCTTTAAGCCAAAACAAGTTGGCTTTTCATTTACACAACCAAATTTGATATAGTTTTTATTTTTTTTTATATGTCCCAGCAATATATATTGGACTATCTGTCCATTGAATTTAAAATATTCCGACAAATGTCTCAAGTGTCTAAGACAGGTCTTCTTAAAATTAGCATAGAACTTTTATTCAACTAGAATCCTTCTAAACTCTTGATAAATCGTCATTTTTGCTTTTATGAAAATCTTTGCTAGAAAAAAATCTAACTCATCCATCCACGTAATCAGGTCGTACAACTCAACAGAGATATCTCTTTCACAAATTGACAAGGATGGGGGATCATCATTCTCTCCGTCTCTACTATCTCTCATGTTCTCATCTTCACCGTTATCATTTTTACTTTCTTCTTTGCTTTCTCCTTTACTTTCTCCTTTTTTGTCCTCAACATCATCACTCTCATGTGAACTACTTTCCTCAAATTTCTCAATCTCGGCAATGATTTTTTATTCACTTTTCAACTTGGGTTCGTCGATTTCAACTTTTTTCCTCTTTGAAGTTTTGTAAACTTCTTCAGCTTTTCGCTTCCTACTGCTAGAAGCAGTCGAAGCAGCCCCTTTAACTGCTTTATGAACTTTAACCATTTATGATCTATAAGCAAAAATAAATTTGTGGTGTTCGATCTATCGATCACTGGTCTATTAAAATAAATGAGAAAATGTGTCAGATCAAACATGCAAATTAAGTAACAACATCTCTAGATATTAGCTGTGTAATTCACAGCAACAGGAACACCATTAAAGTAGGTCTAATTCAGTAAAAAAATTAAAATTGATAGGCAATATAAACATAAAACTCAAAAATAATTTTTAGCCATTATCCATAGCAAAAAAACAATTAAACATGCGGAATTAAGAATATTAACTAAGAACTCTCAGATTTAGATTAATCAAGAACAATATTTTTTTTATGTGAAAATCCAAGAATAACTACACAAAAATGCAACCAGAAAAATATATTAAAATGAATCTAAAACTGATTGAAAAATAAGATTAAACTTACCTGAGCAAGAGACAATTAAAGATTTTGACTTGGGGAGAAATAATGGAGAAAAACGTTTCAATTGTCTACAACTATGAAGAAAATCGGGAAGAAAAATATTTGAGGAGAGAGAGATAGAAGTTGTTAAATTTATTAAATAAATTAAAAAAAAATATTGAATATTTAATAACTATAAAAGGAACCTTGTTGTATTTTCACAAACTTATATTTTATCCAAATCTTTTAAGAATGTTAAAGAGGCTCATGATCCCACAACCTTACCTCACTTTTTACTTTTTCTACACCCTAACCCTAAAAATAAATGAAAAAAAATTAAGTGGACCTGACCTTAATTTAGTTTTCAAAATGAGTACCATTCTAAATCTTCTCTAACTTACTTTCCAAGTCATTTTCATTGTTCATAATAACCTAATTACTTATTCAATTATAAAGAGAATTGTTGGAAATTTCTTCTATTTTTTTCCTTCGTTTATATTTTCTAATTGATAAGTTCAAGAGATTTAGTTGCCCATATTTATAATTTTAATTTGACTTTAAAAAACAAAAGTAGAAAGTGGCGTCCAATTTATATCCTAATATTTTTTTCTTAATATATGTACATTATCTCATAAATTAAGTTAATATGGATTAGAGGGAGTATAATTTTTTGGTGGTAGAATTTTATAAATGGGCACAGATAGCTAAATATTTTAGTCCGACTAGGTAATCACTAGAAAATGCTCCCTCAATTTAAAAAAGAATGACCTACTTTCCTTTTTAATCTGTTTCAAAAAGAATGACCCCTTTTCTTTTTTGGCAATACTTCAGTTTCAACTTTCCACGTGGCATGTTATGAAAAGGGCATTTTGGTACATTTGACACAACTTTAATTTAACGTCACAAGATTCAAAAGTCTTCTTTATTCTCTTAAACTTTGTGTCAAACCAAAGTAGGTCATTCTTTTTAAAACGGAGAGAATACTTCAATAAAATAGGGGAAAGCAAAATGATTGAATCTAAAGATAGAGTTGGGGTTGTTAATCTAATATGTGCTCTCGACAAAAAATAAAAAAAAGGAGCAGTTTATACTGTCTACCCTGTGAGTAAAAAATAACATGACTTTTCATACTCGTGCTTCAACACCATCGGATGATTGGTTTGTTGATTAACTTCCAAGAAAAATATATGCTCATGAAAGTTCTTGCAATATTCCTTCCATTTAATTTATTATTAATATGTACTTTATTTTCTTTCTTACTGTTTTCTTTTAATGAATATAAAGTTGGGTTCGTGTTCATGTCAATAATCAAATTTATACTATTTGATAATTATAAATGAATTGGGTACGATCAATGATTCTTTATTAAATGCTCAATTTGTTGACAGTTGACATATATATGCACCTTTTTATGTGAATAGTAAGGGATGAAAGATACAGGTAATATATATTGGTCCCTTATGACTTCCAAGAATCATCAGAACCCTGATTCACTTTATCTTGTTATTTTGATGCATAATCAAGAAAAGTAGGGAGGAATTAAGTTTAGTCATTCCCTACCAATTACCATGATTGCCCTCCTTGCCATTTCCCTTCTTTTATAATTATTAGTATTAGTAAATAAAGATAGGTTAAAAAATAATTTAGATTTACAAATTTATTAAATAGGTAAAAACATAAAAAAAAATAAAAATATTTCATTGACCAATAGATAAATCAACATTGACTAATGAGATGTAAGTCACCATCTCTTATCAATTATAGTTTATTGAATAGTTCATATCAAATAATTCATAATAAATCATTCCAAAATGAAAAGAAAAAGAAGATAAAATCAATTTGAATTTATTGAAAATATTTACTTATATATGAATATTGAAAGGAGACTAAGTATAAATAAAAAAAAAATTATTTTCCAAGGTATTCCCACAGCTGGCAGCCATGAGTCTAATCCTCCGTTCCACTGTCAGCGCACTAAGCGATAGGGAACTGGCCACAGAGTTTTCTCCATTCACCAGAGGTGGAGATCGAACCCCCAACCTCTTTCTTAAGGGGTGAGGTGCTGAACCACCACACCAACCCTTGTGGATATAAAGAAAAAATATTACTGTTGTAGTTATACCATTTATAACGTTTACTTTAAGTCAAAATAGAATTATAAAAATACCAAATATAGAAAAGAGATAAAAGTTATCTCTAAAAATTTTAAAATTTTTAACAAATAAATCATAATAATCTCAAGCAAGATCTTGCAATTTCTATTTTTCATTTGCGTCAAAATAATTGATATATTTTTCTTAATTTTATTAATAGATTCATTATTTAGTGATACTATGTTACTACTTCTCTTGAGGTAGTGGTATGATCTGCGTACACTCTACCCTCTAGGTGGGAATACACTGGGTATGTTGTTGTTGTTGTTGTTGTTATACTATGTTACCGAAAATTTGTATTTGAATAAAGAAATCACTAAAGTAACAAACTTGTTTTTCTCAAGAAACAAAAATTCTATGAATAATTAAAGTCTTTTTGACAAATAATTTTCTTGTTTCAAATCTATATTGTTTGAATATATTATGACCTTCTCATAGGTTTCTTGTTCTTGAAATCTCATTTTTAATTAGTGACAACATTCCTTCAACATGTTGATCTTTTACTCTACAAAAATATGATATCCAATAATGATTAATAACATGAAAATATCAATCATCTTTATATCATAATTATGCAAAATCTCAAAATAATATATAATTAAAAAATTATATTATTCATTGTACAATTTGTATTTGTATAAAGAGTTTTAAAATCTAACAAACTTATTTTTCTGGAGAAAGAAAAATCACTACGAATAATTCAAATCATTTTCCACAAATGATTTTCTTGTGTTCAAACCTATATTACGTTGTAATTACATTGTTAAACCTCCCCATATGTATATTCTTCGGCTGAACTCTCATTCTGAATTATTGATAGCATTCCATCAATATGTGTGATCCTTATTATGTCGAAACCTTTATTTTTAAAGCTAAAATTCACGAAGAAAAAAAATCCGAATTAATATTTAGCAAACTATTGACAATTCTTATTTTTATATATATTCATAATGAAAAAGTTGATAAATACAATGTGAGAGAGAGAGAGAGAGAGAGAGAGAGAGAGAGAAAAGAAAAGTGTAACAATATTTTTGTGTTATTGAATGGGTATATATAGCCATATGAGGTCAAATTTTTCATATAATAAAAATAGAATGTAAACTATAAATTAACTTTTTCAAATTAGTACACAGATTAACTTAAATTATGAAATTTAAGATATTTATTTTTTCAAAATTTAACTTTTCCCTATAAACATCACTGAATTGATATAAACAATATTTTGAAACGTGATAAATGAATTAAATAACCCCCAAATATTGTACACTTAACAGTTAAAAATAATTTAATTTGAATTAATAAGATCATAGTAGATTGTACAAAATCAGTTAAGTAATTATATGTATTTTCATTAAATAAATAATGTATGATATAATTATAATAAGACTACACAATCAACTAGTTAATTTCAATTAATTAGAATCAATTTTATGATCATAATATATAGACTCAAGTTCCTTAAATTTAATATTGTAAATTTCAAAATATATTTATGGCTAAAGTAGTTGTCAATGTTCGTTGTTTTTTACCAATACATGTATATCAATTACGGAACTTTACATATATTCTTTATTAAAATAATTTTCAATATTAACTGATTTTTATCTCAATTTAATCTAATTAATATGATAACAATAAAATTATTATTAATATTATATATTTATTAATAATAAATTTATTCTAATTTTATAGCTTTATTATATTTAATTAATCTATAATTACATAAAGGACTTAAATATGGAAAAAATTGATATTAATTGCCTTTAAAATTTTGAAAATTTAATCCCATGAAATTCTTATATTCCCATAGTTTGATTATATCATATTGATATTAATTACCTTTATGCTTATGTGACGAATTTTAAAAAGGAAACAATTATTTTTTCCTAATTACTGATTTATTTGTCAAAAATTTATTATAAATTTATAATTTGATTATAGTCAATTGATTATTTAATTATCTTTATAATTTGCTAAAAACTCAAATAAGGAAACAACTTTTTTTCTTAATTACGGATTTTCTTATATTCATTCTTTTATTGTTTTACAAAAATAGTTCAAAAGTTAATTGTTTTGAGGAATGACATCTTCTTGTCTCTAAATCTTTTTTTAATACATAAAAAAATGTTAAAGTCATACAATAATCTCCTTTCTTTTTACAACCCAAACTTACCATTTAAAAATCACTTCATTTGAATTAATAAGATTATAGTAGATTGCACAAAATCTACTGATTAATTAAATATATTTTCACTAAATAAATTATGTACGACATAATTGTAATAAGACTACACAATCAACTAATTAATTTCAATTAATTAGAATCAATTTTATGATCATAATATATAGACTCAAGTTCCTTAAATTTAATATTTTAAATTTTAAAATATATTTATGGCTAAAGTAGCAGTCAATGTTCGTTGTTTTTTTACTAATTTATGTATATCAATTATGGAACTTTACATATATTCTTTATTAAAATAATTTTCAATATTAACTGATTTTTATCTCAATTAATCTAATTAATTTGATAACAATAAAATTATTATTAATAGTATATATTTATTAATCATAAATTTTTCCTAATTTTATAGCTTGATTATATTTAATTAATCTATAATTACATAGAGGACTTAATTATGGAAACAGTTGATATTAATTACCTTTATAATTTGAAAAATTTAATCCCATGAATTTCTTATATCCCTATAGTTTGATTATATCAAATTGATATTACTTACCTTTATGCTTTTGTGAAGAATTTAAATAAGGCAACAACTATTTTTTTCCTAATTACTGATTTATTTCTCAAAAATTTCTTATAAATTTATAATTTGATTATAGTCAATTTATTATTTAATTATATTTATAATTTTCTAAAAACTCAAATAAGGAAAAAAATTATTTTTTTCCTAATTACGAATTTTCTTATATTCATTCTTTTATTGTTTTACAAAAATAGTTCAAAGATAATTGTTTTGAGAGATGACATCTTTTTGTCTCTAAATCTTTTTTAATACCTAAGAAATGTTAAAGTCATACAGTGACCTTCTTTATTTTTATAATTCAAACTTATCATTTAAAAACGATTTCATTTAAATTAATAAGGTCATAGTAGATTGCACAAAATCAATTAATTAATTATATATATATATATTCGTTAAATAAATGATGTACAACATAATTGTAATAAGACTACACAATCAACTAATTAATAATAATTAATTAGAATCAATTTTATGATCATAATATATAGACTCAAGAACCTTAAATTTAATGTTGTAAATTTTAAAATATTTATGGCTAAAGTAGTAGTCAGTGTTTATTGTTTTTTTTTTAAACCAATATATGTATATATCAATTACGAAAATTTGCATATATTTTTATTAAAATTATTGTCAATATTAACTGATTTCTACCTCAATTTAAACTAATTAATTTGATAACAATAAAATTATTGTTAATATTATGCATTTATTTCCTGTATATCTGTCCTAATTTTATAGCTTTATTATATTTAATTAATCTACAATTACATAAATCTACAATTTCATCATTAGGTAACGACCAAAAGTCCTATCTTATGTAATGAACGATTTGGTGGAATTATGTCATTACCTTATTTTTTTCCCCTCATTTTCCCCTTACATATTATTTAATAATCATATTTTACTTTTTATTCTATTATTTTATATAGTCATCTCATAGCCTACTTTTCAGTATATTTATCATTCAAATTATTGATATGTAAAATCATAAAACGAAAAAAATAATACAATCTATTTGAACATTATTTTTATTAAAAAAGTATAGTATGATACAATACAATACAATAAACAGTAAAAAGCATAAGCTTCAATCCTAAACTTTTATACTTCCATCACTATCCACTTTTATCAAATGCATTTTCAAAAGCTTCAATTCTAAGATATTCATATCTTCAATGACATAAACATGAGTTAGTAAACATAACATTTTCAGTGACACAAACAAAAACTACTATTACAGTAATATATGCAGAAGAAATAAAATAGTTACATCCTACTTTACTGCTAATTTTAGCAACCTTCTTTATTGTTGAAAGTTCAGCAGCCCCTCAACTTCTTCAAATCATCAACAACATCATTTTTATATAATGTATGACTTGCTCTAGCTAGAAATAAATGTCTTTTCTGATCCAACTCAAGTTATTATTGAACTCTGTGCAACATGTTAGCGCGTATGATCAAATAAGAACATTATAATAAATTTAAAGGTAACGTATATTGAGTATATTTGTATTGACTAATCACTTTTGAAATGTTCGAGTAAAAATTAAGAAAATGCTTATAAACATTCAGTTTCAGGCTAAAATAATACAAATTACAAAAATCTTAAAAATCATGAATTAAGATTTTTAACTTATGACATTTAATTTATAAGAAATTAAAAATCAATCAAAACAAACACATAGTTAATTAGTTATTGGAATTCAACTTATTTACCCAACACACATACTTTTGAAAAAAAAAAAAAGCATACAAAAGCAATATGAAACAAAAAACAAAAACTCACTCTTTTTATTTTAGGAAATTAGATATATCTGGAGATCTATGCACTTCTTAGAATTTTAAAAAATATAGTGTCATTATTCACTATATATCATAATTCTTTCCTCCGGGGGCATAACTTTTTAGTATGTGATTATCCATAGAAAAAAGGAGATTTTGTCATAGACAGTAAAATTAATAAGATTATTAGTATACGTACAAACTATGAAAATAAATAAAGTTCAAAGAATGAAATGATAAATTGACAGGCATTAGTGAAAGCAAATAAACAATAATAGGCTTGCATATACACTTGAAAAAACTATACATAAGCAAGATGAACATATACTCAACAAAAGAAACTGGATAAGAAATCAAACAAAAATAATATAAAGAGAAAGTAGATTAATATAACTAATGCTAGAGCAAGCAAGTAGTAAAGACAATCTTTAGAATCATCTAGACCACGTATCAAGTTATCATCTCAAACAGGTTTACAAAGAATCCTTATTTATGTGAAAATAAAATTAATGTCTCATAGAAGAGTAAATCAAGTAATTTTAGATGGTACACATTTTACAAATTTGTTACTCACCGTTCAAAAAATTGTCCTCTTCTCTCACAATGTAGATTCCTTCATAATTTGATCACAAATTTCTTATGAACCTTCAAAATATAAAACCACAATTTGGTAGATTAAAAAAAATTGAAAGTACAAACGTCAACACAAGATCATATAAATATGATAGATGATGAAGAAATGGTACATAAAGAGTACAAAACATCAGCACTATAAACCTACATATTTACAATATGCATCGAATTCTATATGTATCACTCATGTTATCATCCAAGATATTTCTTATGATAGCCTTTGAATTAAGACCTTTTTACTATTTGCTTGGGCATACAAATATATTTAACCAAACATTACTCATTATCTAAAGACTATCTATTACCTGAAATTCCATGTTTCATTTGCTTAGTGCTTGCAGTTCTTTCCATTTCATATTATGAAAATTCATCTCTACACATTAAAGAGAGAAAACAAATTGATATAAGAAAATTAATCAGAAATATATATATATAAAAAAAAAAAGAGCGAGAAACGGGGAAAAAAATTGCCCCAAAATTATATTTATCCATGAGAAGAGGAAGTGGAGGAAGTGGGAGCAATGGTGGTTTCTATTTTTTCTTTCTTTGTTTAAATCCAAACCGTTCTAATTTAATCTACAATTTAACCATTAGTTTTTTATTAAAGAAGTTAAAGTTAAAATATTTTAATCAATTTTAAATTTTAATAAATTTTAAATTACCTTTAAACATACATAATGAGAATTCAAAAATTTGTAAATATTTCATACTAAAAACTTTAATTTTTAAATTTACAAATTTTGTTCTAATCCTTGGCTTCTTCTTAATTTTTCCTGATATTTCAAATTTTAAAATGAAAATTTAATTTGAATTTGAAATTAGTTCTTTTAATAATTGATATATTTATATTATGTATTATTCATATTCATAATTAAATAACTCAGGAACTTGAAAAATTTTAATTTTTAAATTATTGTATATAGTTAAAATAACTATCAAATTTGAATGTAATTTAAAAAGGTGTGGAATTTTAAAATTTAGTTACTTATTATCTAACTTTAACTAATTTGTAATAAAATTAACACATGACTTCATCAAAACTTGATACTTGGCAACATATTAGGCAAGTCTTTCTTGCTATTTAGAATAAAAGGTGTGGAATTTTAAAATTTAGTTACTTATTATCTAACTTTAACTAATTTGTAATAAAATTAACACATGGCTTCATCATAACTTGACACTTGACAACATATTAGGTAAGACTTTCTTGCTATTTAATATATATAGATATATATATATAGATGATGAAAGGCAAAATGAGTGGGAAAAGGATGTATTCAAATGTACTTTTTTGCCTAAGATATATTTCACAAAGATTTTAACTAAATTTGGTTTTATGGCTCGCTTTGTTTGTAAACCTTTAGTTTGACAATTCAATAGCAGGTTTTGCATTTAATAGTGAAAATGAATTTTGCTTTTAATTTACAGCACTTGACAATTCAGTTGCACATTTTGTATATAGAGAGCGTTTGGATATGATTAAAAAAATATAGTTTTTCAGCTTAGGTAATTAAAAATTTATAATAAATGTTTATAAATTAAGTAGATAAATGTTTGACTATGACTAGTAAATTAAATTATTACAAATGATGTTAAGTACTTTTTTGTTGTCAAAATAACTTAAATGTCCTTAAAGCTGTTAACAACATAAATAAGGTGAATTATTTATAATTTTTAATTATAATAATTCAAAAATAACTTTTATTTAAATTCACATTCAACATAAAATAATTATGTGAGGTCAATTTATAAAAATAAGTTTTTATTTTTAATTTTTAATATTAAAATATAAAAATTTTAAGACATTTTTTATATAAAAACAGTATTACATTGTAATATTACAAGCTTGTAGCAATTTGACTATGTTAAAAAATATGTAAACCTCTGATGTAATGATAGATTTAATGAAAAATAAAGGAGAACAATGACGAGAAAATTGGAGGGAAGAAACGAAGAGAAGCTACAAAGAGAAAAAGAAAGAAAAATTATATATTCAAGCGCTACAAATTCAGTTTATTGTTGTAATTAGAGGGAAATATAAGCGGTAAAAAGATGAATATTTTGGTCAAACCTAAAAAATTGTGATCTAAAATATAAAAAGTTAGGGGTACCCAACTTCTCAATTTTTTCTCTTAATCAATTTTTAATTTTCTTAAGTTTTTTTTTTTAATCTTACCAAACATCCAAAAAGCTAAAAATAAATAAAAAAATTGGTGTAATTATATTTTAATCATATCTAAATGGGCTCTTAATAGTGAAAATAAATTTTGCTTTTGAATTTACCAGTCAAGGAGAGCGACGAATGCATAAAAATTGGGCATATCTACTTCAAACACAATAGGTAAGAGTAAAACGAGCATCTTTTTAGTCCCCACAAAATGTGTAGATTGTTTTTCAGTGGCCCCTATGTTTGATTGAAGAAATAAACCCATTCAAGCTAAGTTTAACTAGCAAACAAATAATGTGACTTCCTTGTGGCGACATTATCTTTCTGTTTATTCATGTTCTCAATAATTTCCTGTCTTGCTGTAAACATTGATATGTTGTGGATTCTAAAGAATTCAATTTTTGTTAGAGTTTTTAAAGACTATTTTATCCTAGATCTAGTTTGGAGGCTGTCCTAAATTCAAAATTACGCATATATAAAAGGGTAAATATTTCTTTGCCCCTCTGTTTGGATGATGATTTTTCATGGTATGGTATGGTAAGGTTAGCTATTAACAGAACCATGTTTGTTTTGATTATTTCTTAAAATATATAGTATGATATGGTTTAATTTCATGATTTGATAACCATGAAAATCCCCATTTTATGTAACTACCAATTTGGTGGTATCTTTTTTTTTTTTTTTTTTCCATTTATACCTTTACTTAATATTATATAATCTCATTTTATCCTTCACCCTATATTACTTAACTCCACCTCCTACCCCAAACCTTACCCCATCAGTCTCGTCCCCCGCCCCTACCTTGACCCGACCCCACCCCTACCAAACCACCACCCCAGTTTTTTTAAATTTATTTTTTAAAAATATTTCAAAAACTTGTTCTTACTCGACGTTCACCTCCAACCCACCACCCACTACCTACTAACCCTCCTCCCCCACCATTTTTACATCACCACCCCCAGATCCCCCCCCTCCGCCCCCCTCCCCGCCAAAAGACACACACACAAAAAAAAAATTAAATTAATATTTTTTTTTAAAAAATTAAAACTTATTTTCTTACCCCCACCGCTCTACCCCTACCCCACTCCACTACCCGCATCCCTAAATATTTTTTTTTTAAAAATTTTTTTCTTACCCTGGCCCTTTTTATCATATTCATTTTTATTATTTTGTATTAAATATATACAAATGCTTTTAGAAAATATTTTTGAACTTGTGTTACAAACACAAGAAAATAAGTTAGAAATAATTTATTTTCTTGAAAAATATTTCTTTTTTAAATTTCGTACCGAACACACTCATAGCATGCACAAAAAATTGCATTCAAATATTCTACTTGTCATTGGTGTCACGTTACAAGACACCAAAAAGAAATAAAATTTGTTACGTGACACCAATGACAAGTAGAAAGTTTGAATGCATGAATTTAACAAAATATATCTACATGACATAATTTATGACAAATTAATAGGAAGAAAATTATTTTATTAATAATTATTTATTGATAAATTTAACATTTAAAATAATTAAGGGAATTTTGGTAAACTTATCAGTTACAGTACAGTACCATACTATCAAACCAAACAATACAACTCTCATTAAATAGCAGTGAACGATACAGTCTATCCAAATATTGTATTGTACTATACTATACTATATAATACCATACTATACAGTACCGTACATTATGAAACCATGGCAAACCACCATCCAAACAAAGTGTAAAAGACATCTCCAAGATCCCACAAATTCATGGGATATTAATAAAAGATCAACAATCTTGAATATCCTATAAATTCATAGACATTCGTAAAAAGATCAAATCTCCAATATCCCATAAAATCATGAGATATTCATAAAGAGATCATTCTACATTTGAGAAATACGCTACTAACGGCCCTCAAATTATGGAGAAATCAACAGATCAAGAGAGAGGAATCAATGGAGAAATAGATTTATACCCATATCGTTTATCAATAAATATTCTTTTTTCCTCATATTTTATTTGTGATTGTAATTTATTTTCGTCACTATAAAATTTGTTGCAAACAAATTAGCATGCCCAGTGGGACCAAATCTGTCCTTGATCTCTTCTCTCATAAATTAGATCTGCAAATTTATAGCTGCAAGACCGTAAAGATAGAATCTCTATGGTTGTTACTTCAAGACTTATCTTTGAGTTTCATCAAGTCTACACTCCAACAAGCCTTGAATCATGGGGCATTTATAGACATTGAAATTTTATGGACTCTAAAGAATCCAATTTCTGTTAGAGTTCTTGAAGACTACTTTACCCTAAGTCTAGCTTGTACACTACCCCAAATCCTAAATTACGCATATATAAAGGGGCAAATATTTTCTTAAAAGGCATCTCCAAGATCCCACAAATTCAGGGGATATTAATATCCATATCAGTTGCGTCAGCCATCAAGGCGTTGACCTTTGTTGAAATTGGAGAATCAGTCGAATCTTCAAATTCACTAAAATTGATGCCAGTCTGAGAGAATTCATCACATAACGAGGATGTCAAATTGCCTCTAGGAGTTGCAGTTTCTGTCGCCATATGAGGTTTGCTTTTTTTTGCCTTCTCTAAAGAAGTGAATTATTCAGATTCTTCCCAACCATTGGTCTTAAATTTTTGTTGAGTAAGTGGACCAACATGGCTGAGCTCATCGAACGTGGTAGTAGCAGAGTTATTGCATGAGACATTTTTAGTATTTTCGAAGTCCATATCAGTAGTTGAATTTGATTTGCAGGAAGAAGTTCAAAAGGTCCAATAGAGTTAGATAATAAATCTAAAGACGATAAGAATGAAGTTTGTACTCTAGTTTCTCATAAGAAAAGAAGATATCAAGCGGTCCCAAGAATACGACTTCTTAAGCCAAAAGTAAGAGGGAATAATGTGGATGAGCTATGACCATCAAAAAGTTATAAGTTTAAAGATAGCAAGAGGATTAATGGGTTTTTGTCACAGAAGGCCTAAAGACCTATCACGTTGTATGATTTTTTTTTCAAAAAAATTCCTTCAAGATAGCCAAGTCAGGGCAACACATGTAATTTCTAGCATAGAAAAACCCAAGGAAAGCAAACTAAAGCATCATCTGACAATCGCACAAGAATGTCATGTTAAGCTAGCAGTTGCACCGTGTTTTGCTGTAATTTCCTTCATAAATAATGAGTTGTTGTTAGGGTTTGAACTGTATAACAAGCCTTTGTTTGTCGTAGGAGCTATTCAAGAATTTTATTTCAATCGTATACTGGACGATGATGGTTCAACGATTAATATCATGCCAAAGACAGTGCTCAAAAGTCTTGGAATCTCTATTGATGAACTGTCCAAAAGTAATATAACAATCCAAGGTTTCAATCAAGGAGGGAAAAAAGCCATGGGAAAGATTTTTGTAGAATTGTCCATTAATAATAGGAAATCAAACATTTTGATTCATGTCATGGATGCCAAGACATCATATAACTTTTTTCTTGGATGCCCCTAGTTGTATAAAAATAGAGTGGTGACATCTACTTTGCATCAATGCATGAAGTATATGAAGGATGGTGAGGTAATCAAAGTTAGCGCGGATATCAATCTTTTGATAGAGACAGAGTCGTACTTTGCATATGTGAAATTCTACTTGGATTCTTATGAGTTAGATGTGAAGGAACTGACACCCTCCAACCAAACTGGGGTCAATTCAAAAGAAAAGATAAGAGTTTAATCGAGTGTTGTTAAGATATCTAAGAAAAGAATAAAAAAGATTTCCATTAAGTTCTCATCATCTGAAGGAGACATGAAAGCAAAGACTATTAAGGAGAATTTAGTCTTTTGCAACTTTCCATATGAGTGTCGAAGAGAGGGACAATCCTTAATAGAGGAATTTACTCAATAAGTTCTCCATCCAAGAAAAGAAATGAGCCATGAAATGTCTCAAGATTTGAAAAAGAGTATGACTATCCCAGTCATACAAATCCAACCTATTACTCTTGAGTCTTCAAGAAAAAAGGTCACTTTGATAAAAAAGCTTTCACATTACTTGAAAATTCAGGTTATGACTTCTCCAATCCGACACTACTTGGAGAGCTCAAAGATAAAGTCACTAGTGAAAAAATACACGGCCTTACAACATCCCAAATAAATTTAAGAAAGTAGGGATATTACGTTGCCACTCCTAAGTTAAAGCTGGGATTCAAATTACCAGAGCCTCTTTGAATTTTAGTTAGAAAGGTAAAGAAAACAACTTCATCTCACCACATCTTAGTAGAAGGGGAAAAGAAGGGTGAGGATGAGAAAACACCACAACGGAACTCAGTGTTTAATCATATAGGAAAATCAATACCTCATGTTTCTGTATTTGATAGATTATGAGGTAAAGATAGAAGTGGAGCTTCTGACCGTGTAGAAGGATGTGTCACCACCGTGAATGCCTCTGTCTTTATTTGTTTGGGAACCATAGAAAAGCCACCATCTAGAAAGACGTTATTAGAGCACGAACAACAATATTTTTCCGAGGACATTGATGACAAGGAAATTCATAGTGCTTTCCCATCACGTATGAAAAGGAAGTCTATTTTGTCAATTACCCCAAATGGCCTACTGAAGGTAAGAAAAAGAACCAATATCTGGGAGAAATAAAAGAGGATCCATAGGAAGTCAATACATCATATCATATAACGGTGGAGGACAATCTGTGCCATGATGAAATGGATGATGATGTTCAAGAAACACCCC
This sequence comes from Capsicum annuum, assembly GCF_002878395.1. Taxonomy (NCBI): domain Eukaryota; kingdom Viridiplantae; phylum Streptophyta; class Magnoliopsida; order Solanales; family Solanaceae; genus Capsicum; species Capsicum annuum. The sequence goes on from NC_061118.1 coordinate 19,320,220, forward strand.
TTCAATTAGAGGATAAAGTATAATTGACTGTAGATAAACTCAAATAGATAAACCTAGGTACATTGGAGAATCCATGCCCAACCTTTGTTAGTGCACTTCTTACACCACAAGAAGAAAAGGGACTACTTCAAGTTATTAGTCGAGTACAAAGATATTTTTGCCTTACCATACAAAGAAATGCCAGGCCTTAGTCCTAAGGTAGCTATACATCATTTGGGGATAGAAAATGGGGCACGTCCTATAAAACAATCACAATTAGTGTTTCTCCCTGAGTTAGTAACACAAATTGAAGTAGAGGTCAATAAGATCATCGAAGTAGGATTTATTCGAGAGGTTAAATACCCATCATGGATCTCAAATATTATACTTGTCAAAAAAAGAATGGCCAAATACGTGTGTGTATTAATTTTCGATACTTGACAAGGCATGTCCGAAAGATAATTTTTTGATACCAATCATAGAGCTCATGGTTGATGCAATGACTGGACATGAAGCTATGTCATTTATGGATGGGTTTTCTGGATATAACTAAATCAGAATATCTCCAAGAGACAAAGAATGAACTACTTTTAGAACTCATAAAAGGATATATTGCTACAAGGTGATGCTTTTTTGTCTAAAGAATGTGGGTGCCACCTACTAATGTGCAATGCAAAATATTTTTGATGACATGTTGCATAATAGGGTGGAATGATACGTCGATAACTTGGTGGTGAAGATAAAGTGTAGGGACGACTATCTTGAAGATCTTCATATTATTTTTGAGAGGTTAAGCAAATTTGACTTGAAAATAAACCCACTCAAAAGCGCATTTGGAGTTACTTTGGGGAAGTTTCTTGGCTTTATTGTGCGTCACCGCGGAATTAAAGTTTATCCCACAAAGATTGATGCCATTCAAAAAATGCTGAAGCCAAATAGCTTGAGAGACCTCCGCAGTCTACAAGGGAATTTGGCATTTATTCGGATGTTCATCTTTAACTTGGCTGGACGATGTCAACCCTTCAGTCATCTAATGAAGAAAAAAGGCCCTTTTCCACTGGGACCAATCATGTAGAGATGCTTTTAAAAGCATCAAAAGATACTTGTTGAATCCACCTATATTAGGGGCACCAACTCCTAGGAGGCTATTGATACTCTACATTGCATCAAAAAATCGATCACTTAGGGCCCTGGTGACTTAAGATAATGAAGCTAAGAGAGAACAAGCACTGAACTATCTAAGTCTAACCTTGATAGGAGTTGAGTTAAATTATACGCTCATTGAAAAGATGTTTTTGGCTTTGCTTTATGCTTTACAGAAATTAAAGAATTATTTTTAAGTATACACCATCAAGCTAATTTCCCGTGAAGTTTGTGATGACTTGGCTAGTTCTCTCGTAATGTATAGCCAGATGGTCTATATTGTTTAACCAATATGAGATCATATACACACCTTAAAAGGTTGTGAAGGGGCAAGCGCTTGATAATTTCCTCGCTAATCACCCCCTGCCAGCAGAATGGGAGATTTCAAATAAGTTTCCTGATAAAGATGCATTATTTACTGAAGAACTACCGACATGGATAATGCTCATTGATGAATTAACACGTCAAGATGGTGCAGGGGAAAGTGTTGTGTTGATATCACTATAAACACTAATCTTGCCATTTTCATTTGTTCTAGGTGAAATATGTTCTAATAACGTTATAGAGTACCAAGCTTTAATTATTCGACTTGAAATGTCATCGAATATAAAGATTCCATAATTGGATATCTATGGTGACTCTAAGTTGATTGTAAATCAACTCTTAGGCAGTTATGAGCTGACAAAGAAAGATTTTAACGCCCCAAATCTGGTACCCAAAATGCTACATGATGCTCATGACCCCAAAGGACCATAAACTAACACATGACTAATATTTGTACCTGTATAGTGCATAAAATACTTTATAATGCGGAAACATGAACTGAAAGGCCATAAGGTGCAATACTGAACATGAACTGAATGATATAACATCTGTATGGGATAATAGGATACCTAAAACAGAACTGAACATACTGAAATCTAAAACATGATAGTTTAGAAAGCCTCTAACTGACTGAACTGTCTGAGTAAGGAGTTAATGGGACATGTCCCCAACTAACTCCAACTAATAAAATGATTAATGAGATAATAGGAAAATAATCATGTCCTTAAAAGATGAAGACTCACTTCTAACTCTGTCTGCGGATATCTGGAATCTACTGTTGCTCCGGAGATCGTGTCTCTGAACCTATGGTATAAGACACCATAGCACAAATACGTCAGTACTTTAAATGTACTAATATGTACTTTGAATGTATTGGTATGCATATGAGGTAGGCTGAATATATGGGGTTCATATGTATGAACAATAATAATAACTGACTAACTATCATGAGCGTGAGAATACATGCATGAGACATAACAACTGACACTAATATTGTGATAACATGATTACTAGATCTAAATATAACTGATAACATGAGTGACTGTATCTGACAGTCCTGAATCTGATGGAACTATCTGAGTTTTGGTCTGTATTTGAGTTGACTGTATCTGATAGTCCTAAATTCTGAAGAACTATCTGAGTTCTTTTATTGAGATTGATACTAAGACTGTGGGAGGTAGTCATCTAACCGATATGCCCCAAATAATGCATTATATCTGAATTGGGATCCAATCTATTCCTTGATTAGAAGGGTGTCAATACCGCACCACTGGTAAGGATAACATATGAGTGACCCTAATATAACAGGTAACTCTAGTGAGAATGATGGGAACCCTCATATAGTAGGCTAAGCCACCTCATCTACCCTCATATAGTAGGCTATGATGTCTCAACCTATGCTGGCTACATAGTTCTGGAATACAAGGATTGCTTCTAAGAATCACACTCTCATATACCAAATGAGTTCCCATTCTTAGGTTTGCTCGGTACTAATTTTTACTCCTATCTGAATAGACACTGAACATGATTTACTAAACTGAACATGGACTGAGTTACTGAATTCTATTGACTAATGGAATACTACTGATATCTGACAACTGACAACTGACTGAGTTTATGAGATATGGAGATTTCCTGATTTATAAGACTTTTGAAGTCTAAGGATCATAGCTTGACTGAGAGTATCGTGAAAACATAACATGACTCTAGGCACACAGCTAATGTTTTGGGTACAAGTACCCCTAGGACTCAATAGAAGGAAACTGACAAAGCATGACTTGCTTGAATACATAATAATCACCATAATGCATTTACTGAAGCATTTCATCAAACATGTGATAGGCATAAGCTTGTACATACATGGGGATTTCATGACAACATTCTAGTTAGACACTTTTCCTTCATTGAGGAATTAAATCAAACATATTATAGGCATGGTATATGTAAACATCATTTTACAATAATTAAACGTTATTGTCACATTCTAATTTCATCATTCAAGGATTTAGTCATAGGTTTCCATGAATCTATATCTATAATAATTACACCCACATAGAAATTATCACCCAACATGGAGTAGAATTCAATTTCTCATTTATCAACATGAACAAGAATATCTCAATCAAGAAATCATAAAGAAAATCCATAACTTGAAGTTGGAAAAGGGATTCTTGGACTTCATGGACGAAAGGAGTCCATGAATGAATACTATGCATACCTTAGTTTGTGATTTTGTGAAGATTGATGGTGAAAATTTCTTGGAATTGGATCTTCTATGAAAACCCTAGCTTGTTATTGAGAGGTTTTTTAGAGAAGAGAGCGTATTTTGGATGAAAAGTGTCTGAATCATGTGTTAAAGGGCTTAAATAAGGGTGGAAAGTTGACCCTTTTAACCCTGGACGCGTCATTTAATTTTAGTGAAATTTTATCAAATTGAACCTCTAGTGTGACGCGGCACTATCGCACCATGTCACTAGAATTTAACAATTGGGAAATAGAGGGATGGTGTGACGTGGAGCCATCGCGTTGCCCCTTCTTTTGCAACCTGGAACTTTGGCGCGACGTAGGAAAATTGCATTGAGACACTGGAAAAAGGACAATTCTGAATTTGGGCCCTAGAGCGACATACCATAGTTGCGGACCCCTACTGGAATTTGCCAAATGCCACTTCCTCTTGTGGCGTAGCGCGCCACTGGCTAATATGATGCTGTTTTACGACGGGAACTTGAAATAGTCATAACTTCTGACTCGGTTATTAGATTTGGATGAATCTTCTATCGATGGAAATATTATTGAATTTCCCACATAGCATAAAGTGAAAATCTTGAAAATTCCTCATGGAATAATCATCATTCAATTTAGAAGATGATTCTAGACATTCTTGAGATGAAATTAGCTAGGAAAAAGTATGGAGTATTACAAAGATCTTATACCATATCATTGGTACGCTACTTATTTGCTTGAAAGGTTTGATCAAATATTCTTAAATCAGGTTGCAATAGAAGAAAATTGCATGGCAGATGCTCTGGCCAACTTAGCTATGACGATAACACTTGGAGAGAATGAGTTAGCAAAGGTGCAAGTGAGTCATCGCTGAGTTATTCTCAATTGCCTTGATCTATAATTAGATGAAAGCCTTCACACATCTGTTCGAGTAGTTAAAGAAGAAGATTGGAGGAAACCACTGATTGAGTATATCGAACATAGGAGGCTATCTGAGGATCCATGAAAAAGAGCAGACATTAGAAAAAGGGTACCATGATTTATCTTCCATGATAGGATTTTATTTCGTCATTCTTACAAGGGGTTACTCTTGTGGTGTCTTAACAAAGAAGCAGATCAACAAACAATTGAAGAAGCATATTCTGGAACATGTAGAGCACACCAATCAGGGCCTAAACTTTATTTTTGCATCAAAAGGATGGGCTACTATTGGCCAACAATGGTGATGGACTATCTAGAGCATGCCAAAAGTTGTCAAGCATGTCAATTCCTTACTAATTATATACATCAGTCTCCAGAGCATCTTCATCCAACTATAGCATCATGAACTTTTGATGCGTAGGGACTTGATGTTGTTGGACCTCTTCCAAAGTCGTCAAAAGGTCAAATGTACATCTAAGCTGCTATCGACTATTTCTCGAGGTGGAATGAAGTCATCCTTAAAAGAAGTGAAAAAGGAAAATGCCATTGATTTTATTAAGTCAAACCTCGTCTTTAGGTATGGGATACCAAGATACATAGTTACTGATATTGGAACACCCTTCAACAATAAGCTCATGAGGACTTTGTGTGAGAAGTTCAATTTTAAGCAGCATAAGTCTTCAATGTACAATGCACCTGCCAATGGTATTGACAATGCACCTTCCAATGGTATTGACAAAGCCTAGTAACCTATTGAAAAAAGTGGTTGTGAAAAATAAAAGAGGCTGACATGAGAGGATAGGTAAAGGTTTATGGGCATATCATACGACCTACCGAACTGCTACCCAACCGACTCTGTATTCATTGGTGTATGGCATAGAAGCAGTCTTTCTACTAGAACAACTAATTCCATTGCTAAGAATAATGATCCAAGAAGGTCTTACAACTAAAAATAACACTCAACTTCATCTGGCAGAGTTAGACGCATTGTACGAGAAGAGATTAGAAGCATAACAAAAGTTGGAGTATTATCAATCTCAACTTTCTAGAGCTTTCAACAAGTGACTGCAACCGTTATCATTTCAAGTAGGAGACTTGGTCTTAGCAGTTCGAAGACCCATAATCATCAGTAAACACATCAGTGGCAAGTTTGTCTAAGTAGGATGGCCATATATTGTGAAAGAAGCATATTCAAGTAGCACATATAAGATTGTTGATCAAGATAGAATAAGAGTTGGTCCTATCAATGGAAGGTTCTTAAAGTAGTACTTTCCTTAAAGATCACGTACGATCTTTAAGACACGAGCTTAAACTATATGTCATCCTAGCCCGCATAAGTATAAACTTTGAACGACTCTAAAAAATATAAAAAAATTTAAAAAATCAACTCATCATCCTGAACTATGTTATGACTTGATCCTCTCGAGGTAAGTAGGTAGCTTAGAGTAATTTTTTACTTTAAGTTCAGTCTTATGAGTTTAAAAGGGGGGGGGGGGAAAGGATATGTCATTAATTGAGCATAACAATAACACTTTGAAGTGACATAGATATCATATGAATTAGACATTCCTTCGCTTAGTTTACCAAATACGTGCAAAGGTGAAGAACAAGTAAGGTAAAGTAGACTTTAATGGTATATCTGGATAAATTCATAAAGGTGTTGACCATGAATTTTACATATGTAATATACCTTGGTGTTATATTTGAAACAAATAATATGGCTCATGGTTCAAATTCTTCTACATCAAGTTATGAACTTTCTACGATAGCCACTCAAAGCTGCGAAAGAGACCATCAGGTTTCAAACTAAGCTGAATTCAATAATGAATCTGTAAAAATCCATAAAGGATGTGGTCTTGATTTTTACATATGTTTTATCTCTTGGTTTTATCATTGCATAAAAAAATACGGCTCATGATTCAAGGAATTCTGCATCAAGTTATGAATTTTCTACCATAGCCGCTCAAAGTTGCAAAAGAGACCATCAGGTTTTAAACTGAGCTGAATTCAATGATGAATCTATACAAATTCATATAGGATGTGGTCTTGATTATTACATACATTGTAGATCTTGGTTTTATAATTGCAACAAAAAAATACGGCTCATGATTCAAAGACTTCTACATTAAGTTATGAATTTTCTACCATAGCCGCTCAAAGCTGTGAAAGAGACCATCAGGTTTCAAACTGAGCTGACTTCAATAATGAATATATATAAATACGTAAAGGATATGGTCTTGATTTTTACATATATTGTAGCTCTTGATTTTATATTTTTAATAAAAATAATGGCTCATAATTCAAAGACTTCTACATCAAGTTATGAATTTTCTATCATAGGCGCTCAAAGCTGCAAAAGAGACCATCAGATTTCAAACTGAGCTGATTCAATGATGAATATGTACAAATATGTAAAGGATATTTTCTTGATTTTTTAATATTTTTTACCTCTTGGTGTTATATTTACAACAAAAAAGATGGCTCATGATCCAAAGACTTGTATGTCGAGTTATGAATTTTCTACCCCCGCCATACAAAACTATGAAATTGGATAGATTCATGGTTAACTTCAAAAAAATTAATTCCGATTAATTGGAAAGAAGTTTGATTTTGATACACGTTGTCAATAGAGCCCAAAGATTATTCATTATTGGTGGCAAATTCATCTAGCTTGATTATTTAAAAAAGAAAATAGATGCAATAATATTTGAATTTAAAGCAAAATAATTCCTATGAAAGCTAAAGGTCAGTTTTATTGCACCAAAGACAAAAATGTCACTACATCATAATAAGCACTAAAAAATCCTAAGTAAATATCTAAACTATAGAAAAGGTTGAAATTCTAAAATTTTCTAATGACTCGCCTCAATCACCTCTTTCAGTTTGGATAGTGTCTCCACTCCATCTTTAGATAATGGATATTTCTCTCTAATTGCCTGAAGCTCGCCCTCAAAAGTGATAATCTTCTCTTGGCTTTTAGAGAACTGTTATTTTTGCTCTTTTATGCATGAAATGGTATTCTCCCTCTTCGTAGACAAGAGCTTCAGTTCTTCATCAAACTTAGCAAGATTTGATTGAAGATCCTCCATGTGCCCTCTCGCCTTGGTATTTTTCTCTTTTGCATTAACAAGGCTTTGTTGCACATCAGAGAACAATTTTTGATAGTTCTCTTTAGTTATTTTCTAGGATGAAGATGATTTCATAGCATCATACTTCTCATATATTTTTATAAAACTATTAATAGAGCCCTCTAGAATAAAGGTATTGATGGAGTTAATCCCTTTGAGTTCCTCTATAAGCATGTTCACACCTCTTTTCAATTTTTAAAAGTCGTCTAAAGATTCAACGAAGAACATGGTTAGCCATTTATTTAATGCACCACACATTTGAAGAATGTAAGACTTTTTGAAAGTAGAGATCGTCTCTTGTGGTTTAAAATTTGGGGCAATAAATGACGATAAACACAATGAAGGTACATGAACTTTAGGCGACTTAGCTTGGGCAGCCACAACCTCTGTGTTATTTATCAAAGCTTCCGTGACATGAGGAGAAGATGTATCAAGGCAACTTGGACTCGTAACACTATAAAAAAGGCCATTAAGCGTATCAATAGAAATGCCTTGGATATCCAGCTTCAAAAATATATTAGCAAGGTATTATTATTATTATTATTATTATTATTTTAAAAAACAAAGTAATATTACTTGTTCTACAAGTTTAGGAAATGGGATAATGGAGCTAGGGTCATTGACAAAAAATGCCTCGCTATCTATAGTAGCAATGTCCAAATCAACAAACTCGCTAGATTGGTCTTTTGCCTTCTTTCTTTTGCATTTTCAATGTTGGTCTTAATCTTCTTCTGTTGAGCTAGTGTCATCATTAGCATCTACAACTTCATTAACTAGGCATATAGGCAAAATCTTATCTTTGAGTGGTGTTTTGGTTGGCATCTTTACACTATTAGTCTCAAGTAAAGTAGAATCATCGTTTCACTTGCGAGTCTTGTTCGAAGCCATAAGAGGATTGTCATTCAATTTCAATAAAGGAAAACTTGATCCTTTTCCAATTTTTAATATCTTACCCCTTGAAGGTGAAGACTTAGAAGACAACAGGCTTGTCTTTGACTTAACAAGGGAGGAAGTGGAAGACTTACCATTTCCGATGGGCGAAGAAGAAGTTTTATGATAATTTTATTCTTCCCAACAAGGTTTGTTCGACCAATATACCACCAATTTGTATACCTACAGGTCGTTAGAGTCTTTTCAGGATGTGGTGGTATACTAATGGTTGAAGAACTACTTAGACCAAGAATCCCAAAGTTGTGCTAACTATTTTAGCGCTCCATCATATGGTCATTTTATGAAGTTTCCAGGAAGGTGTTGAAAAAATAAAAACTATCGGCTGAATCTATGGGGACTGTAAAGCTCCATGACAAAGTGATCATCACACTTGAGGGTAACGTAGCTCAAACGAAGACTAATGAAGTAATCATTCCAAGAACTAGACAATTCTCTGTTGTCTGCTGTAAACATTTACTTGGGTTATAGCATGACCAAGGTGGGGATCCTGTAGATATCGACATCCTGAAATAACCGTCTTGCACTAGAAAAATCAAAGTTTCTAGCCATCTTTTCCTCAACAATCTTACACATACGAGCACTATTGTAATAACGTGCTTGATAGTAGGAGTTAAAATATGCACCAAACCATCCATAGACATATTGTATGGGGAAAATTATATTGCCTACACCTAAGTTTGCTGAAGTTGAGATCTCTGTCAAGCCTCTATAGATACCAGCCAAAATAGGAATCGCTAGTGCAAACCTCTCTCCATGAGCCATTAGACTTGTAATCTTAAAGACGCTAGGATGGATATGGTTAATTTTCTTAATTAGAAGAACGAACTTGAAAATATAGAAAGCAAGAAAAGCAACCAAGTTCATTTCTTCTCCAAGATACCCTTCCATACCTAACTCGATGAAAGAGACGTTCTCTTCTTTCATTCGCGGTGAAAATGGCATATCAATGTAGCCGTTGGGAATGTGATTGACTTTGGTTTAGGTTGTTATTTAGATCCTCGTGGTGGAGGCTCCTCGTGCCGCTCCGATTCGTTAAACCAAAAATTCACCCAATCACAGATAGAAACCTCCTTAGATACACCATTAGAAAACTGATAGAATGCTGAAAATAAGTAAGCACAAGTCTTAGGCAAAAATGACTTCCCTTGCTGATCTGTTTGTGTCAATTCTTTGTACGAAGGTACGACTTCATCAAAGAAAGTTTTGTGTATTGGAAGGCCCCTAATCATATGCATGTCCCACAATAAAATATAAAACTCACCAATGTCGACACATATTGTATTAGTCAAGGAATGCCAAAGTTCACAAAAGGCCTGGAAAATATTCTCATTGACGTCGTACGTAAATAACGAGGCAAAAACAACATCATAAATCTCAATTTGTTCTAGCACCTCTTTTCTATGGCTAAGGATATCCTCTACCCATTCCCAATAGAAAGTAACAGAACTAAACTCACTAAAGCCTGATTGGGGGCAATTCCATGTAGCAAGGCCCTTATTTGAGCCTTTGGGATATGTTGCAATAGATTCTTTGTCATGTATAGATTAATGCAACACAAAATCATTAGTATTAATGACCTTATTGAATTCAAGAAGGTCAATTTCTTCTTTTATCGACCATTCATCTAGATAAAAAGACATGTCAGATGATCCTCTACTAAGCGGAAAGGCGCCGACTAGCAGAGGATAAACTTTTAAGGTGAGGATGCTAGTAGGAGAGTATCGTTCATCATTTTCTATTTCAAGTTAAGGATATGGTGTCATTTGATCACGGAAGTTCACCATATTCTCAAAGTACTAATGATATCCTCTCTATATTTGAAGACCTGCCAATGAAATTAAATTAAATGGTAAGTCTGCTAAAGGAAAAAGGAGTATCGCAAGATTTAGGCTATAACTTCAAAACTTTACCTGAGAAAATATAGAAATTTTCTACTAATGGTTTTCACATGTGACGTATATATACAAGTATAGTTTCCAACCTAAAAAACCACTGCTGATTTTGATGCTCGTGTGTCAAGATACAGATTTTATCGAGATGCATCACAATGTTGATAAAACTGGAAAAACAAGATTAGAAGACTTGTATTGAAGCAATAAATTGAACGATTCAGGTGTATTATGATTGTTAATTCTATGTGAGACTTAGCTCTGCGATTCTAATTTCCAATACAAAAAATCTCACCTAATTTCAATACTCCCACATCGAGATATGAAATTTATCGTGATGTTGTGCCAAAATTGATAAAAATAGCGAACAAAGATTAGAAGATCATTTTTGGGGAGATATCTGGGATGATTCAGATTCAATCTAATTTTGATTACTACATGAGACGTAGATCTATGAGTCTAGTTTTCAATGCAAAAAATGACTCCTGATTTTGATATTCCTAAGCTAAGATATCAGAATTTTCATGAGGCTGCACAAAACAAATAAAAAGTGACAAAATAGAACTAAAAGTTTGATTTCAAAAGGATACCTGGGCAGATCTACAGAAAATATGAGTGTAATTTTAGCGTATAACATAGACTCACGAGTCTACTTTCCAACATTGAAAGTTGTTCGTGATTTAGTCACCCCCATGATGTGTTATGAAGTTTCTCCTACAGATGCTCCAAAGTGCCTGAAAACAATTATGAAAAAGAGAAAAAAAGAAAAAGAGAAGAACATGAGTTGAATTGCTGCTCAAATTGAATTACAATGATCTCAATGGGGCGGTGATGTCTTTTTATAGACTATGAAGGGCCCCAGTTTGATTTTAAAAAGGAATCTGCTGAATAAGTTATCTTCAATAAGAATTGGGACGTCCAATTGTCCAAAATAAGTCAAATTTCTAATCCTTTTTGAAGTGGGATACCATCAGTATTCAATCCTATTAAAATTTGATATAAGACTAATACCCGAATCTTACATTATTTGGATATATTTAGTTTTAAATAGAATTTACACTCCTAATGATCGGATTCACGTTATTCCACCCAGATTATCATGACTTTAAGGAGTCAGATTTAAAAAAAATGCTCAAGTTTTGCCCAAAAAAATGGGGCTCCACAAATACTTCAAATCTTGTCTCTAACAGGTCTGACAAATCAAACACCTTGATGAGCCTTGAAGTAAGGGGCAATCTGTAGGCACATTTTATGGACTCTAAAGAATACAATTTCTATTAGAATTCTTGGAGACTACTGTACCCTAAATTTAGCTTGGAGGCTACCCTAAATCGTAAATCACGCATATATAAAGGGATAAATATTCCCTTAAAAGGGATCTCCATGATCCCACAAATACATGGGATATTAATAAAAGATCAAAAATCTTGAATATCCCATAAATTCATGGGTATTCATAAAAAGATCGGATCTCCAACATCCCACAAATCATGGAATATTCATAAAGAGATGATACTACGTTTGAGAAATATGCTACTAACGGCCCTTGAATTATGGAGGAATCAAGAGAGAGGAATAAAGGGAGAAATAGATTTGTACCCATGTCATTTATCAATAAAAATTACTGTTTCCTCCTATTTTATTTGTGATTGCAATTTATTTCTCTCACTATAAAATTTGTTGGAAAAAATTGGCACATCCAGTGGGACCAAATCTGTCCTTCATCTCTTCTCTCATAAATTAGATCTACAAATTTATAGCCACAAGACTGTGAAGATGGAATATCTATGGTTGTTACTTTAAGACTTGTCTTTGAGTTTCATCAAGTCTACACTCCGACAAGCCTTGGAGTATGGGGAATTTGTTGACATTGAAATTTTGTGGACTCTAAATAATCCAATTTTTGTTAGAGTTCTTGGAGACTAATTTACAGTTAATCTAGCTTAGAGGCTACCCCAAATGCTAAAGTATGCATATATAAAGGGGCAAATATTTTTTTAAAAGGCATCTCCCAAGATCCCATAAATTTAGGGGATATTAATAAAAGATCAATAATCCTGAATATACCATATATTCATAGATATTCGTATAAAGATTGAATCTCTAATATCCCACATAATCATGGGATATTCATAAAGAGATCATTCTACATTTGAGAAATACGCTACTGACGACCTCTTGAATTATGGAGAAATCAAGAAATCAAAAGAAATAAATTTGTACCCATATCGTTTATAAAAAAAAAACATTCTTGTTTTCTCATATTTTATTTATGATTGTAATTTATTTCTGTCACTAAAAAATTTGTTGCAAATAAATTGGCACGTCTAGTGGGACCAAATCTGTCCTTCATCTCTTTTCTCATAAATTAGATCTACAAATTTATATTCGCAAGACCGTGAATATGGAATCTCTATGGTTGTTACTTCAAGAATTTTCTTTGAGTTTCATCAAGTCTACACTCTGACAAGCCTTAAAGTATGGGGCATTTGTAGACATTAAAATTTTGTGGACTCTAAAGAATCCAATTTCTGTTAGTGTTCTTGGAGACTACTTTACCCTAAATCTAGCTTGGAGGATACCCCAAATCCTAAATTACACATATATAAAGGGGCAAATATTCCCTTAAAAGGCATCTCCAAGATCCTTCAAATTCATGAGAATTAATAAAATATCAACAATCTTGAATATACCAAAAATTCTTAGGTATTTGTAAAAAGATCGGATCTCTAATATCCCACAAATTCATGGGATATTCATAAAGAGATCATCCTACATTCGAAAAATACGCTACTAACAACCCTCAAATTATGGAGAAATCAAGAGATCAAGAGAGAGAAATCAAGGGAGTAACATATCTGTACCCATACCATTTTTCAATAAATAATCTTATTTCCTCATATTTATTTGTGATTGCAATTTATTTTTGTCACTATAAAATTTGTTGCAAGCAAATTGGCATGTCCATTGGGACCAAATCTATCCTCAATCTCTTCTCTCATAAATCAGATCTGCAAGTTTATAGCCATAAGACCATGAAAATGGAATCTCTATGGTTGTTACTTCAAGACTTGTCTTTGAGTTTCATCAAGTCTACACTCCAACAAGCCTTGAAGTATGGGGAATTTGTAGTTATTGAAATTTTGTGGACTCTAAAGAATCCAATTTCTGTTGGAGTTCTTGGAGACTACTTTACCCTAAATCTAGCTTGTAGGGTACCCCAAATCCTAAATTATGCATATATAAAAGGGAAAATATTTCCTTAAAAGGCATCTCCAAGATCCAAAAAATTCATGGGATATTAATAAAAGATCAACAATATTAAATATACCATAAATTAATGGGTATTTGTAAAAAGATTGGATCTCTAATATCCCACAAAATCATGAGATATTCATAAAGAGATCACCCTACATTCAAGAAATATGCTACTAACGACCCTCAAATTATGGAAAAATCAAGAGATAAAGAGAGAGGAATCAAGGGAGAAATAGATTTGTACTCATATCGTTTATCATAAAAATTCTTGTTTCCCCATATTTTATCTGTGATTGCAATTTATTTCTGTCATTATAAAATTTGTTGCAAACACTTGCTAAAATATTTTGAAATAGAAAAAAGATTTCAATTTTTAATTGTTTATCGATTTTAATTTGTCATTTTTATGCATTGTAGTTCAGTTATAGTAGTAAGTATTTTTTCTTCTATATGTTTCTGTAGTATTGCTAATTCTTTATTAAAATTTACATAATATGCATCCATTTTTGTTAGCTGAATTGCACAAATAATCTCTGTCCCGACTCCATTTAACTTGTACTTGTTTGTTTACTTTTTTTCTTAAATTTAATGCTTTGGGACTATCTTTATATATACGTGATTAAAATACAAAATTGCATCTGTCTTCACATATTTTTGACGGAAGTGTAGCCTTAGGAATGTCAAACATCATATAATTTTTCCTGATGTTTCTTCAGGATTGCTAAGGCCAACTTTAAATATTTTTACTAAACATTTACTTGACACCTTGTTAACCCTAACTTTAGACATTTTTGACTGAAGTTATGATGTTGACAAGGCTAAACTTTAGTTATTTTTGAATGAGGTTGTTGATATAAGGTCAAACATCAGTCATACATGATTGAAGCTTTAGTTATGTATGTCTATTTTTTTCTTTCTAAATTATTCTTCAAATTATAAAAATCCAACACATGATTCAACAACAAAATAAATTTCAAATTTCAGCTGCGACTCCGAGAATAAAGGTTTCACTAAAATTGTTAGCTCCACATTCGATAATATCCCTGCTAGTTATAATTGTGAAGGAGCGGAAGATGTTGACCCAATTTCTATGATTAACTCCTCCTAGGTTTGTTAGGTCCTATGAGAGTATGCTTATGACTTCCTTACGTATTGTTTGAAGAGGCTGCATAATTGGGGTTGGTTGAGTCGCTCAAAGTGGATTATACTACTTATCAGCTAGGCAAGGTAGTAACACAATGGTGGAGAGGTTATCTTGATTCTAGGCCAGTTGGATCTCCATATTTGACTTGTACATAGTTTTTTGAGGATTTCTTAAAGAAGTCGGGCGCCATAGGAATAAGTTTTTTGGATTGAGTTAAGGTTTTATAAATGTGGTAGAGTATGAGTCATGGTTTCTTAATCTAGCCAGGCATGCCACCATGATTTTGTCTATGGAGTACGAGAGGATAAATTATTTTGTTAGAGGGTTGAGATTGCAACTTTGAAAGTCAACATAGAGTTTCATGACTTTAAGGAATTCTTTTATCGATAGTACTAGTAGTTCCTACATTGTAGAGAAGATGAATCGTGAGGCCTAAGGGGGTATCAATAAGAGGCTTCATTATTAGGGCATTTATAGTAGAAACCACATTGGCTCAAAGTTAAAAGGAAGTGGATTTCAGGGTAGATACCCCCCAGTTTCAGTCTTATCAACACCAAGATCAGCATAGTAATCCCGTTCAGGAATAGCTTTAAATTTTTGATAGGGGTCAACTCAGTTATGACAATTCGGGAGGTTAGAGTAGTGGTCATCTATAGAGGAGTGTTCAGTTAGGATCCTCAAGCCGAGTTAGTCATTCTGAGTAAGTCAAAAATTCTCATCAAGTTAGAATGCCCAGTGCATGCTATGAGTGTGGTGTTGTTGACTAGTTTGCCAGAGAGTATCCCTACTATGGTATGATTGAGCCTTTAGTACAAACAATTTAGTCAATTAGATTATTTCCTTTGTGAGATCCCATAAAACTTCAACGATTTTATTTTTGACCCTTCGGTATACGTAATATCGATTTTTGACTTAAATTATGTTTAGAGATGTTAAAAGAATATTTTGTATTTTTCAAAAAGGGTTCAGGTTATTTTGGGATCCCGAGGCAGTAAGCCTTCATGATAAGGCTGTGTCATGGCGGTAAACCTTACCGATATTGGCGTGGCATGGAGGCTAACATCCACAATATTGGCATGTCATGCCACTGCTTTAAATTCATCTAGTTTTTATTTTTTTCAATTAGGGTGAGGGGCATTTGGTATTTTTACCCCTTGTATGACCTTTAAACATAAAATATACCCTTTTTCTTTTCAATTTTCAAAGATCAATAATCCTTTTTCTCTCTAAAATTCAAAAATCGAGAACATTCAAGGGTTTTATAAGGAATTTATCACATGAGCTCCAAACGCTGAATTGACTTTAATTGCTTGTGTATTTCAACCATGTTTCTCTTTTTGTAACATTAATTTTATATTGTTTCATTAATTAAATGGATTTTCATGTGATTTAGTTGTAGGTTTTGAAATTGGGTTAATGGGTTTTGGTTGTTATTGATTGAATTACTTGTCCCATGTTTTAAATTGATTATTCATGCTTTAAATTGATATTTTTGGGATTGAATTGGTGCATGGTATGAATGATTGGAATGAGGGACATGAGTTTCCTCAAGTTGATGGAATTTTGACTTGATATTAACCTCAACCCACCTTGTGAAGTTGATTTTTGAATATTGAAAATTGTGTGGTTTAACTTGTTTTGAAGAATGCATTACAGTAAAGGATAAATGAATGAAAATGATTTTGGATGGCCTTGGTTTTGGATTTTAATGAAACTTGAGAGTCCAATTTGGTTATGTGAATTTGGTTTGGCATAATTAATTTAGCGTGTAGGCATATTGATATGGCGATACCAATTGGTAATTGCCTTAATGAATGACTCCTGGTTTACTAGTTGGTTTTATGAGCAAATTATTATCATTTGGTCTTAAAGGATATTGTGTAGCTTACCGTGAAGGTGTAAGTCCCTAGGAGGACGAACACTGAAAACTATGTTTGTCGGTGTTGGAGGTCTATAAGACCGTGTACTTGGTGCACACTTGATATATATTTTGGGATGACTATCACCTTGGTGGCTTTGTTTTTTCCTCTATTTATGCAGCTAATATGCACTTGGGCCCTTTCAGTAGGGGAGCTGGACCCATATAGCCCATGGGTGCCTTTACAATAGATCGAGCGACATAGTTTAGGTTAAATATTTAAATTTTCATGTTCATGACCCTTGTCCCTATCCCAACATCCTATATATATTTATATGAATGTTTTGCATATGGTTTATGGCTGGATACTGATAATTGTATTATTTTATCCTTATTTCTTGAGTAACATGCCAGTGCTTATCCCACTGACCGTCCCTGGATGCTATATCGTTACATGATGTAGGGTTCGAAGGGTTTTCAATTTCTCCTGTGAAGTGTTAGGTGGTTGAGCACAACTGTAGTGTTGTTGTGATGTGGTGAGCCTCTATCCATCGGAAGGCCTTGTCATTTTATTATTCTCTCTTTATTATTGTAGTACTTTTGGATTATTTTTTGTCATAGTCGGGGGCATGTTCCAACTTATTTAGTATTTCCAGTTTTAGAGGCAATTGTGGACAAGTATGGGTGGATTGTTATTCGAATTCTTTGAATCATCATTTGATTCATTCTATTCCTTTTACTATTATCATTGGTTTGATTGGTACTTTATTTTTATGATTAGTGGTATGGACTGCGTATATTTTACCCTCCCCAGACCCTACTAGGTGGGAATATACTGGGTTTGTTGTTATTGTTATTTTTGAATGCTCTTAAGGTTAGGCTAAAGGGGTGTTCTTCAGTTCATAGTAGGCTTGAGATACCCTTCACAACTAGACCCTAGTTTGGATTATGACAAGCTTGGTATCAAAGCATGGTTCACAGTCGTTGGGTGTCCACAAAGACGAGTTAAGTAGAGTCCTTTTTATGGGTGTGTAGCATGCCACACTTATAAGGGGGAGGCTACAAGGAATTTCTGAATTTTTTCCTTTCTTATGTTCTATGTTGGGCCATAGAGTCTAGTTGTCATGAAACTTCTCTAACTCCTGGCTTCCTCGTATTTCAGATCATGCCTCCACAAAGATCTGACGATCATAGAAATTCTGCCGAAAACTCTATCCTACCTGAAGAAAATGTGGAGGGTACTTTCCCTATTTATGGAGTGCAGACCCGGTCTAGTGTCCTTTCTCCTAACTATGCGACTCTACATAGAGTTCCACCGATTCTTACTAGTCCTTCTTGGGTTTTTGGGGCTGGTGAGACTTATGTTCAGTCTCCTTAGGGAGATATCTCTAATGTGAAGTTCTGTCAGTCTATTCATAAGCCTACTTAGTTGGTGGCATTGCAGTCTATAAGACCCCATAAAATTCCTAGCTTAATTCAGTCCTTTAAGCTTGTCAAGGGGTCTCAGGCTTAGAAAATTCTAGCTAAGTTTACAGACTTAGTTTATTTTTAGCCTTCAAAAGTTGGCAATATCATTTCATGACCTTAATGTCCTTTAATGGTCTATACTTTTGTTAATTTATGATCAGGAAGGTCAATAGGTATTTTGGGACAAGTTTTGGATTTTTTGAATCGCGTTTAAACCACATTCGAAATCCCAAAATAGTGGACCAATGCGATCTTGGCACGCCGCGTCACCTATCGCGTTGGTTAATATTATTGTAGGTTGCCAGAGTCAAACTCCTGAGATCGATCATGTCGCGATGCGTTGAGTATCGCATCGATGCCATCAACGCACCGCGTCGCCAATCGCGTCGGTGCCCAATTTTTAGTCATTAAATAACTGCATCATTAAGGGTAATTAGGTCTTTTCCCCTGACCTTCAGCCCTCATAACATGAAATTTAGCCCCTTTTTGGCTAAATACATTCATTATTTCACAATTTCTCAAGAACAAGAAAACCCTAGGTGATTAACTTCAAATCAAGAACTCAAGCTTACCTTCATTAAGCTTCAATAAATTTCCATCCAAGGTATGTATAGCGTTCATCCAAGGTTCCTTCCGCCCTTGGAGTTCAAGAATCCTCCTTTAAAAAGTTGAATCATGATTTTTATGTTGTGGGTTAGGATGTACCCATGTTAATGTTGTTGTGTGATTACAAGTTGAGATCTTTAATGATTGTCATGAATTTATGTGAACATGTGGGTTGAATTTCATGAAATTGAGTTGATTACGTAGCCATGATGTAATTGTTTAATGTTCATGCCTAAGCCCAAGTATATGCATCCCATGTGTTTGATAAACTTCCCAAGTGAGTAGAATTGTGTTTTATGATCCATTATTGATCTAAATGATGAACTTAGGCTATAATTACATATTCAAAATGACTCCCATGCCTTAGCTATGTCTTATAATAATTTGGTGGAATGCTCATAAGTATGGATTTGTGAAATTATGTTATGTTATGTTAGTATGCATTCCTATTCATGTGTAAGCTTATGACTTACGACTGCTTCATGAGATCCCTCAATGATTGTATTATGAATTGTGGACTATGGTCATGTGTTCAAATAAGTGTCATGTCTTGTCAGTTTTATGCTATCGAGTCCTGGGGGTATTTAATACCCGACAATTTAGTTGTGTGCCTAGAGCCAGTGTCAGTATTCAAGATACTCTCAATCAAGTCATTATCAGTAGAATTCAGTCAGTCACATGACTCAGAAAACTCAGTAAATTTAGTATCAGTCCAGTCCTACACAGTTGAAATACCCCATACTTTTTCCTAGATTGAAATAATCTCAAGAATGTTAGAAAATTACTTTGAAAAATGAATCCACTTTTGTACATGTGGTATTTTCAAGATTTTCACTTTTTGTCATGTGGGAAATTGAATTAGCTTTCCAACGATACCAATTTCATCAAAATCCAACATCGAAGGACAAAGTTATGGCTAAAATATAGAAGACAGTAAAAACCACCCAGGTACGATAGTGAGGCCGACGGACCGTCAGAATAGTGATGGACCATCGCCCACGACAGTTGCAAGGAAAACAGTGAGGTCACATTCTTGAAAAGGTACGACAGGCAGGTTGACGGACCATCGAACTTGCGATGGACCATCGCCCAGGCCATCGCTACTTAGGCAGTAAGCCCCTTCCCTGGTCCACGTACGACGATCAAAATGATGGACCATCACACAAGCTATCGCAGGTCCTGATTTAGCAAATTAAAGCCATTTTTAAAAGGGTATTTTGGTCTATTACCACCTATCTATCTATATACCCAATTATATCCGATTTCAGCTATTTGGTTCATTATTACTTCACAACTAATATTAGGGTTTCTCTCTAACCTTAATCTCTAGGAACAAAATCCAATCTTTTTCAAGAACTAAGGGATTTTCAATTCTTCAAGTTCAAGAACATCAAGAATCTTAACCTGGGTATGCGTAGTGTTCATTCATGGACTTCTTTCGTCCATGAAGCCTACAAATCCCTTTTCTAAATTCAAGTAATGGATTTTCTTATGAATTTCATGATTTGGCTTCTCTTGTTCATGTTGATAATGAGTAACTGAATTGTATTCCATGAATGAGTGCTAAATTCCATATGGGTTGATTTGTATAGGTATAGATTCAAGAAATCCTATTACTAAACCCCTGAATGATTAAATTAGAAATGAATCATGATATATAATTGTTGTATGATGTTGTTGACACATTCTATACCTGCATGTGTTTAATTAAATGCCTAGATGAAGGAAAAGTGTCTAACTAGTATGATATCATGAAATCCCTATGTATGTAGAAGCTCATTCCTATCACATGTTTGATGAAATGCTTCAGTAAATGTATTATGATGATTATTATGTTTTCAAGAAAGTCATGCTTTGTCAGTTTCCTTCTATCGAGTCTTGGGGGTACTTGTACCCAAAACATTAGCTGTGTGCTTAGAGCCATGTCATGTTTTCATGATACTCTCAGTCACGCTATGAATTTTTAGGCTTCAGACAGTATTATGACTCAGGAAAATCTCCATGATCTCATGACCTCAGTCAGTTGTCAGATATCAATAGTATTCCATTAGTCAACAGAATTTAGTAATTCAGCTCATTTTCAATTCAGTAAATCATGTTCAGTGTCCATTCAGATGGGAGTAAAAATTAGCACTGAGTGAAACTAAGGATGGGGACACACACTATTAGATGAGGGTGTGATCCTTAACAACCATCCTTGCACTACAGAACTATGTAGCCAGCATGGGTTGAGACATCAACACTATCGATGAGGGTTGATGAGGTGGATAAGCACAGTCAGATAAGGGCCTGACCATTCTCATATAGGGGACACTATCAGATGAGGGTCACCCACAGTTTGTCCTTACCAGTAGTACGGTACTGATACCCTTTCAATTGGGGTTATAGATTGGACCCTAACTCAGCTATAATGGCATATCAGCGGCATATTAGTTAGATAAATACTTCCCATAGTTTCATGTTATAGAATCAGGACAGTTAGATACAGTCAATCTATCTCAGTAATAGAACTAAGATAATTCTACAGGATTCAGGACTGTCAGATACAGTCACTCATCTTATCAGTCATATCAGATATTAACATATCAGGTTATAATTATTTAGACTCAGTAATCATGTTATCACATTATCAAGTACCATTATGTATTTATACATGCATTCTCACGTTCATATTAGACAGTTAGTTAGCGATAATCATGGCTGTGAACCCTTGAATATATCCTACCTCACATGTATACTCAGTACATTTCATTGTACTGACGCATTTGCGCTATGGTGTTTTCTTTTTTGCTATACCATAGGTTTAGAGACACAAGCTCCAGATCGCAGTAGATTCAAGTTTCAACAGTCAGTGTTCGAAGCGAGTCCTCATCCTTCGAGGGCATGATTATTTCTTTACTGTCTCATTGATTAACTTATTAGTTGGAGTTAGTTGGGGACATATCCCATCAACTCCTTATTCAGATTATTCAGACATTAGAGGCTTTCAGATTGGATGCAGACTATTATATGTCAGATTTTAGTATTTTTAGATTTGTTTTGGGTATTCTATTACCCCAATCATATGTATTATTATTTAGATATTGTTCAGTATTGAACCTTATGGACTTTCAGTGCATGTTACTGCATTACCATGTTATATTATGCAGTGTACCGTACAAATATCAGTCATGGGTTAGCTTGTAGTCCTTCGGGGTCATGAGCACCATGTAAAGTTCCGGGCATGAGGTTTGGGGTGTTATAAACTTGGTATCAGAGGTAGGTTCAATAGAGTCCTAGGAAGTCTAAATGCCGCATCTAGTAGAGTCTTGTACATGGGTGTGTTGCGCGTCAAATTTATGTGCAAGAGGCTATATGATATCTTAAGAATAATTTCCCTTCTTTTAGTATTTATGTCATGCCAGTGAGCATAATCTCAAGTCAATCTCTTAGTCTAATCTGTTTCTCCCTTTTTTTTTACAGAACATGCCTCCTAAAAGAAGAAACATAAATAAGTCAGTCCCTCGACCCAAAGAACGTTTGGGCAATCATGTATCTCATGTGGAGTTCAAGGCCATATTCACCACTCTTGCTTAATCAGTCACTGCTCAGAATGAATGGACAAAAGTTATTCTGACTAATCTAGTGGCCAACTCAACCACAACTAGAATTTGAGACTTCACCCGAATGAATCCTCCAAACCTTCCTCGGGTCTAAAGTAGATGAGGACCCTCAGGAATTCATTGATGAGGTTTAGAAGGTGACAGACATCATGGGGGTGGCTACTGTTGAGAGTTCTATGCTAGCTGCACATCAGTTTCAGGATGTGGCTCATGCTTGGTTCAAACAGTGGAAGTTAGAGAGGTTACATAATGCAGGTCCTATAGAGTTGGAGGAGTTTGTCACTATATTCTTCGATAGATTATTTTCCTAATAGCTTAGAGAGGCTAAGGTGATAGAATTCATCAACCTCAGGTAGGGCAGTATGACCTTAAAAGAGTATTCTCTTAAGTTTACTCAATTATTCAAATATGCCCCTAATATGGTTACAGACAGTAGGGGAAGGATGAGTAAGTTCGCTTCAGGGGTAAATGATAGTGTGGTAAATGAGTGCAGATCTGCCATGCTGAATAGTAACATAATTTTATTCATGTTTATGACCCATGCTCAATAGATAGAGGAGCAGAAGATTAAACAAAGGGAAAAATAGAATAAGAAAGCTAGGATAGGTAGCTTTAATTTTAGCCAGCCTAAGTCAGAGAGAGGCAATCATTATCAGTTTCACCCTAAGTCATTAGTTCCAGCTCCTTCTTCTTCCAGTGCTTCAGCTCTTAAGTTTAGAGATAGGGTACCACGCTCTAAGTCTCAGGGCAGTGTTAGCAATGCCCGAACTAATCCCCTTTGTCAGATTTGTGGTAAGAATCACAAGGGTACTTGCAGAGCTGGCAGTGATGTCTGTTTTAATTGTGGAAAGCGAGGCCACAGAGTCTAAAACTACCCTCAGTCAGATTATTAGAGTCATCTCTGCTCCTCAGCTCAGTTCGATCGCCCGAATTAGCAGGGTGCCACCACCAGTGCTACTAATGGGTAACACCCAAATTGCCTTTATGCTCTTCAGACTCGACAAGATCAAAAAGATTCTCCTGATGTAGTTACCGGTATGTTACAGATCTTTCATGTACATGTTTACACTTTGTTAGATCTAGGAGCCTCCTTGTCTTTTATTACTCTTTATATAGCAGTTGATTTTGGAATTAGTCTCGAAATTCTAGTAAGGCCCTTTTCAGTCTCTACCCTAGTGGGTAAAACCATCATAGCTCGGTGGGTATACAGGAACTGTCCGGTTATGATATTTCAAAAAGTCACTTTAGAAGACTTAGTCGAATTAGAGATGACTAATTTTGATGTCATTCTTGGCATGGATTAGCTTTATTCCTCTTATGCCATAGTCAACTGCAGAAACAAAATAGTCCTGTTTCAGTTTTTGAATGAACCCGTCCTAGAGTAGAAGAGTAGTACTTCAGCTTTTAGAAGTCAGCTGTTTTCCTACCTTCGAGCAAGGAAATGGATATCTAAGAGATGTGTCTATCATCTTGTTCATGTTAAGGATTCCAATTTTGAAACTCCTAGTCTTGAATCAGTTTCAGTCGTAAATGAATATTCAGATGTCTTTCCTGAAGATCTTCCAGTAATTCCTCCTGAAAGGGAAATAGACTTCGGCATTGATCTTCTTCTAGATACTCAACCCATATCTATTCCACCATATAGAATGGCATGAGCAGAACTCAGAGAACTAAAAGAACAGTTGAAGGACCTCTTAAATAAGGGATTTATCAAACCTGGCATTTCCCCGTGGGGTACTCCAGTATTATTCGTGTGTAAGAAAGACAGTTCTCTCAGAATGTGCATTAATTACCATCAACTCAACAAGGTCACAATCAAGAACAAGTATCTTCTTTCCAAAATTGATGACTTGTTTGACCAACTTCAGGGTGCCAGTTATTTCTCTAAGATAGATCTCAGATCCGACTATTATCAGCTTAGAGTTTGAGAATGTGACATCCTAAAAATAGCTTTTCATACTCGGTATGGTCATTTAAAATTCTTATTCATGTCATTTGGTCTTACCAATTCCCCAGTTGCTTTCATGGACTTGATGAACCACGTGTTCAAGCAGTACTTGGATATGTTCGTCATAGTCTTCATAGATGATATCCTGGTCTATTCCTGCAGTGAGCGAGATCATGTAGACTATCTTAGGACATACTTTAGACTCTTAGACATCATTAGTTATTCACCAACTTCAGTATGTGCAAATTTTGGCTAAGGTCAGTAGCATTCCTTGGTCATATCATTTTTGGTGATAGCATTTGAGTAGATCCTCAAAAGACCAAAGTAGTAAGAAACTGGCCTCACCCTGTCTCTCCATTAGATATTAGAAGTTTCTTGGGTTTG
Organism: Capsicum annuum; assembly: GCF_002878395.1. Taxonomy (NCBI): domain Eukaryota; kingdom Viridiplantae; phylum Streptophyta; class Magnoliopsida; order Solanales; family Solanaceae; genus Capsicum; species Capsicum annuum. The sequence goes on from NC_061118.1 coordinate 19,345,045, forward strand.
GCTGGATAGTACAGATGGTTTGTTGAGGGATTTTATTCTATTGCATCCCCTATGTTCAGATTGACTCAAAAGAAGGTCAAGTTTCAGTGATCAGATCCTTGCAAAAAGAGTTTTCAGGAGTTGAAGACTCGACTCACCTCAGCTTCAGTATTAGCTCTTCCAGATGGTTCAGATGGGTTCGTGGTATATTATGATGCATCCAGAGTAGGTTTGGTTATGTACTCATATAGCATGGTAAGGTCATAGCCGACGTCTCCAGATAGCTTAAACCCTATGAGAAGAATTATCCTACTCATGTTCTCGAGTTAGCAGCTGTAGTCTTTGCCTTGAAAATTTGGAGTCATTACCTATATGGTGTTCATGTAGATGCGTTCATAGATCATGAGAGCCTTCAGTATGTCTTTTCTCAAAAAGTTCTCAATCTTTATCAGAGAAGGTGGTTAGAGCTCTTGAAAGATTATGACATAAGTATCCTTTATTATCCGGGCAAGGCCAATGTAGTGGCCGACGCTCTCAGAAGATTGTCCATGGGTATGTTTCTCATGTTGAGGATAGTAAGAAGAAGTTGGCTCAAAGAGTACATCAGCTTTCTAGACTTGGCGTTCACTTAGTCGATTCTTTAGAGGGTGGTATATGTGTGCAGAGTAGTTAAGAATCATCTCTAGTTTTTGAGGTAAAATAAAATCAAGATAGAGATCCTAGCCTTGTTAAGTTGAAAGAATCAGTTCAGGATTAGAAAATAAAGATTTTCTCCCAAGGGGGAGATGGTGTTCTTCATTTTTAGGGTCGTCTCTGTGTTCTAGACGTCGATGAAAAAGGCAGCAAATTCTTGCAGAAGTGTATGGTGCATGTTACTCTATTCATCCAGGGGCCACAAAGATGTACCACAACTTGCGGGAGATCTAGTGGTGGAATGAGATGAAGAGAGATATTACAGAGTTTGTGGCTAAGTGCTCCATATGTCAGCAAATTAAGATAGAACATCAGAAGCATAGTAGTCCGATGGAGGAGTTTAGTATTCCTACTTGGAAGTGGGAAGTTGTGAACATAGACTTCATGACGGGTTTGCCTCGAACTCGTCATCAGCATGATTCAGTTTGGGTCATTATAGATAGAATGACCAAATCAGCCCATTTTCTCCCAGTTCATACCTCTTATTCAACTGTGGATTATGCCAAGCTCTACATCAAAGAGTTGGTCAGATTGCACAGAGTTTCGTTATCCATTATCTCAGATAAAGGTACCCAGTTCACCTCTTATTTCTGGAAATCATTCCAAAAGGGTCTTGGTACCCAAGTTCATTTTAGTACAGCCTTTCATCCTCTGAAAGATGGTCAAGCAGAGAGGACCATTCAGACTCTAGAAGATATTCTAAGAGCGTGTGCAATTGATTTTAAGGGTAGTTGTGATGACCACTTGCCTTTGATTAAATTTTCATACAACAACAACTTTCATTCCAGTATTCAGATGGCTCCATTCAAAGCTATCTAAGGTAGGAGATGTAGATCTCTAATTGCTTGGTTTGAAGTTAGTGAGGCCTCATTCATAGGTCCTGACTTAGTATTCGACGCCTTAAAGAATGTCCAGTTGATCAGAGAAAGTCTCCAGGCTGCTCAGAGCCGACAGAAGTCTTATGCAGATATTCATAGAAAAGATCTCGAGTTTAAGATAGGTGATTATGTCTATCTAAATATCTTTCCCATGAAGGGAATGAAGATATTCGGCAAGAAGTGAAAGCTCAATCCCCGAAATATTGGTCCCTTCAAGATTCTTAGTCGTTTTGGCAAGGTAGCTTATGAGCTCGAATTACCTTCAGATCTAGCCTCAGTTCATCCAGTCTTCCATATCTCTTTGCTCAAGAAGTGTATAGGTGACCCATCAGTAGTAGTCCCTATTCAGAGCATTGATGTTCAAAATAGCCTCTCTTATGAAGAGATTCCAGTCAAAATCTTAGACTATCAGACTCGTAGATTGATGAACAAAGAGGTCCCTCTATTTAAGGTTCTTTGTCGAAATCAGTCCATCGAGGGAGCTACTTGGGAAGCAGAAGCAGACATGCATACCAAGTATCCTCACCTCTTCTTCGCCAATTCAGACCAAGCTCAAGGTAACAGTTCTCTTTAAGGTTACTAAGTTTCATGTTCTGTGTTCATCACAAAATTGGTATTCAGTTTCATTTTCATGTTCCCATCATAAACTTGGTATTAAATACCATTGCATATTTAGTCATGCATTCATGTATCGGCTTAGTTATATAATTATGCATCATACATGCATTCTCATTGTGAGAAACTTAGTTCATCAGAACACCCAGTCATACATTCATGAATCAGTTACACATGCATCAGATATGCATGTTCTATATGATATGTTTAATTATCAGTCATGTTAGTCATGAGATCATGTTTTAGTATTCATGTTCAGTATTTACGTTGGTTAGTCTTTCCCTTCACTCAGTCTCATTTGAGGACGAATGTTCTCAAAGGGGAGATATTGTAATACCCCATACTTTTTCCTAGCTTGAAAATGTCTCAAGAATGTTAGAAACTTACTTTGAAAAATGAATCCACTTTTGTAAATATGGTATTTTAAAGATTTTCACCTTTTTCATGAGGAAAATTGAATTGGCTTTCCAGCAATACCAATTTCATCAAAATCTGACATCGGAGAAGAAAGTTATGGCCAAAATACAAATGTTAGTAAAAATAGCCCAGGTGCGACGGTGAGTAGCCCAGGTGCGACGGTGAGGCCGAAGGACCATCACAAGGGAAACAGTGAGGCCAACTTTTGGAAAAGGTGTGACGGAAAGGTTGATGGACTGTTGAACTTGCGATGGAGCATCGCCCAGGCTGTCGCTACTTAGGTAGTAAGCCCTTCCCTGGTCCACGTATGATGATCAAAATGATAGACCATCGATCTAGCAATGGACCATTGTACGAGCCATCATAGGTCCTGATTCAAAAAATTAAAGCTATTTTTAAAAAGGTATTTTGGTCATTTATGATCCACCTATATATATACCCAATTATATTTGATTTCAGCCATTTGGTTCATTATTACTTCACAACCAATATTAGGGTTTCTGTCTAACCTTAATCTCCAAGAAAAAAATCCAATATTCTTCAAGAACTAAGGGATTTCTAATTCCTCAAGTTCAAGAACATCAAGAATCTTAACCTAGGTACGCATAGTGTTCATTCATGGACTCCTTTCATCCATGAAGCCCAAGATCTTTTTTCTAAATTCAAGTTATGGATTTTCTTATAAATTTCATGATTTGGCTGCACTTGTTCATATTGATAATGAGTAATTGAATTGTATTCCATGAACGAGTGCGAAATTCCGTATGGGTTGAATTGTATAGGTATAGATTTGTGAAATCCTATGACTAAACCCCTGAATGATTAAATTAGAATTGAATCATGATAGTTAATTGTTGTATAATGTTGTTTACACATTCTATACCTACCATGTGTTTGATTAAATGCCTAGATGAAGGAAAAAGTCTAATTAGCATGATATCATGAAATTCCCATGTATGTACAAGCTTATTCCTATCACATGTTTGATGAAATACTTTAGTAAATGTATTATGATGATTAGTATGTATTCAAGCAAGTCATGCTTTGTCAGTTTCCTTCTATCGAGTCCTTGGGGTACTTGTACCCGAACATTAGCTGTATGCTTAGAGCCATGTCATGTTTTCACGATACTCTCAGTCACGCTATGAATCCTTGGACTTCAGACAGTCTTATAACTCAGGAAAATCTCCATGATCTCATGACCTTAATTAGTTGTTAGATATCAGTAGTATTCCACCAGTCAATGAAATTTTGCAATTTAGCTTATGTTCAGTTCAGTAAATCATCTTCAGTGTCCATTCAGATGGGAGTAGAAATTAGCACCGAGTGAACCCAAGGATGGGGACACACACTATTAGATGAGGGTGTGATCCTTAGAAGTCATTGTTGCATTCTAGAACTATGTAGCCAGCATAGGTTGAGACATCAACACTGTCGATGAGGGTTGATGAAGTGGATAAGGACTGTCAGATAAGGGCCCCATTATTTTTGTACAGGGGATACTATCAGATGAGGGTCATCCACAGTTTGTCCTTACCAGTTGCGTGGTATTGACGCCCTTCTAATTGGGGTTATAGATTGGACCCCAAATCAGTTATAATGGCGTATCAGGGGATGTCAGTTAGATAACTACTTCCTGCAGTTTCATGTTATAGAATTAGGACTTTAAGATATAGTCAATCAGTCTCAGTAATAGAACTCAGTAGTTCTACATAATTCAGGACTGCTTGATACAGTCACTTATATTATCAGTCATATCAGTTATTGACATGCCAAGTATCAGTATTCAGAATCAGTAATCATGTTATCAATTACAGCTATGTATGTATGCATGCATTCTCACATTTATGTTAGATAGTCAGTTAGCGATAATCATACATATAAACCCTTGCATATAGCCTACCTCACAGGTATACTCAGTACATTTGATTGCACTGATGTATTTGCACTATGGTGCTTTCTTTTTATACTACACCATAGGTTTAGAGACACGAGTTCCAGATTAGCAGTAAATTCTAGTTCCAGCAGTCGGAGTCCGAAGTGAGTCCTCATCCTTCTAGGGCATGATTATTTCTTTACTATCTTATTGATTAAATTATTAGTTGAAGTTAGTTGGGGACATATCCCATCAACTCCTTATTCAGATTATTCAGACATTAGAGGCTTTTATACTAGATGCAGACTATTATGTTTCAGATTTCAGTATTTTTAATTTTATTTTGGGTATTCTATTACTCCACTCAGATGTTTTATTATTTAGATTTTGTTCAGTATTGAACCTTAAACCCTTTCAGTGCATGTTTCTGCATTACCATGTTATATTATGCAGTGTATAGGTATAGATATCAGTCATGGGTTAGCTTATGGTCATTCGAGGTCATGAGCACTGTGTAACATTCCGAGCACCAGGTTTGAAGCGTTACATCAGTACTCAGTAATCTCAGTCAGTTATCAGATCTCAGTAGTATTTTATCAGTCAATCGAACTTAGTAAATTCATCCAGTTCAGTCCAGTTTAATCAGTTTAGTATGTATTTAGCTAGGAGTAGGATTCAGTATTGAGTGAATCCAAGGATGAGGGCATATACTGACAGCAGAGGGTGTGACCCTTAGAAGCAATCATTACGTTCTAGAACTATGTAGCCAGCATAGGTTGAGGCATTAACACTCATTGTTAGGGGCTGATGAGGTGGTTTAACACTGTCAAATAAGGGTCTTACCATTATTCTTAGGGGATACTGTCAGATAAGGGTCACTCACAACTTGTCTTTACTAGTGGTGTAGTATTGACACCCTTCTAATTGGGGTTACAGATTGGACCCTAACTCAGCTACATTATTTTATTCAAGGCATGTCGGTTAAATGACTACCTCCTACAGTCTCAATTTTCAGAATAGAACTTAGATAGTTCTACAGATTTTTGGACTGTCAGATACATACACCTAACTCAGTACGGAACTCACCTAGTTCTATCAAAATCAGGATTGTCAGACACAGTCAACACAGTTTTTAGTCATATCAATATCAGTAATTCATGTTATCAGAAAACTCAGTATTCAAAATCCTTATAATTTTAGTAATAGTTATTTATTCATGCATGTATTCTCACACAGTCATATTCATGTTACTCAGTTAGTTTTTAGTTTATGCATATCAACACTTGCATTCAACCTTACCTTACTTTGCATACCAGTACATTCACACGTACTGACGCATACTTTTCTTTTATTCTATGGTTTTTTATACCATAGGTTCAGACGTACGAGCTCCAGAGCATCCTTAGTAGGTCAGACATTCAGTAGGCAGACTAACAGTGAGTCCTCATCATCTGAGAGCATCCTTAGTAGGTCAGACATTCAGTAGGCAGACTAACAGTGAGTCCTCATCATCCGAGAATGTTATCTTATTTTATTTATTCATCATATTTAGTATTTAGTAGATGGAGTTAGTTGGGGGATTGTCCCATTAACTCCTTATTCAAACTGTTTAGAGGCTTTCAGACTAGATATTCAGACTTTAATATTTTTAGTATTTATGTTCAGTTTTGGTATTGTCATACCATATTTTTAGTATTGAATCTTATGGCCTTTCAGTCTATGTTTTCGTATTTATATTAGTATTATTATTCAGTGCTTAATTACATATATCAGTCATGGGTTAGCTTGTGGTCCTTTGGGATTATGAGCATCGTGTAGCATCGGGGTACCAGACTCAGGGCATTACAAACTTGGATATGTTAGACCATATTGGTTCCATTGCTCATTCATCTGGGGTCACTCGGGTTGGACAAATTATGCGGTTAAATCTACCAATCTTTATAGGCTCTAAGATTTAGAAGGATTCTCAAGGTTTATTGATGAGATGGAGAAAATCTTTAGGGTGATGCATGCTATTGTTTTGGAGGGTGTGGAGTTTGCTTCCTATTAATTAAAAGATATAGCTTATTAGTGGTATGAGAATGGAAAGCGACGAGGGGTGATGATACTGAATAGGCAGTGTAGGATTACTTTCAAAGTGCTTTTCTTGATCACTTCATTCCTCGAGAGTTCAGGGAAGCTAAGGATGAAATGTTCATGAATCTAAAGCAGGGTAAGATGAGTGTCAAGGAGAATTCTCTAAAGTTTTAGAAGTTGGCACAGTATGCTCTCGAGATGGTGTCTAATATGAGGTCCCAAGTGAGAAAGTTTTCTTCTGGTTTGTCTCATAATTTGGTGCTGGAATGTAAGGATCATATATTTGAAACACCTTAAACTTTGGCCCTAGAAAAATTTCTTGAGTTTTGGAAATTCTAGACAAGGTATGATTCATGGGTACTAGCAGTATGCTAAGATATAGTTTAGTACTCCCTCTCTTATATGTTAGATGGTGTATATATCTTGGTTTCTACCATAGGTACGACTAGGCATCATTCTTAATGTATGATAGTGTACGAGTGGTATGGTGCCTATTCGTATGATGTCTTAAGTATGGTCTTAATAATTCTGACCAAGGTACGACTCAAAGGTTACCACTCGTATGCTATGATATGACTTGGCCTTGTATGGTCGTATATTGATCAGTATGGGAGTCCAAGGAGAGGTTTTGGGTATGAGTAAAGGTACCACTCATACCTAGGGTACGGTTAGGAGGGGTGAGTCATACCCTCCTGCGTGTGTTTTTCAGCTTTTAAGCTGAGGGTAGTCTGGATCTTTCCCACCCAAAAACCCTTATGTCTCTATGTTATATATCATATTTTGTCCTCTCATAACACTCATTGAAGGATCAAAACATTCCAAATACTCTCTCTAAAAACTCTCTTGAAGATTGGAGGCTAGGGTTTTAAAGAAATGCTCATCTAGAGGCTAAAGGGGTCAAGTTTGTTCAGTGAATCATCATGTATAAGGCATGTACTCCTCCCTCATTGTTAGTTCCAAATAAAGGCATGTTTAATGATTTTTAAACATTGATTAAAAATCGTAAATGGTTGTTTTGAAAACCAATGTTGAGCATTTTGGTACGTATGTTGAGTCTTTTTTACTCTTGGTTTAAATTTTGTTTTCACTTATTTTTGGTCATGGTTTTCATATGCGGATGCTTGTTGGTTATGTTTCAAAAAATGGGTCCTGGGTAACCCTAAATTTGATGGTTTATTCTTTGGTTTTGGTCTTGGTAAAGGTATACTCTCAACATGTTTGAACAAATCCCTATGAGAATGTTTTTACTATTTTTTTTGAATATTCATTGAAACTATTGATTGGTATGGCTTAGTAAAGGAACCCTAAATTAATTTAGATGGTTTTTAAATGGGTTAAATGGTTGAATGGTATGAATAGTTTGGAATGTTTAAATGTTAAGGTCTTGGTGGTCATGGTTATGGTTTAATTGAAAACCTTTTGGGGTACACGGGAATCCCCTAAGTGAATAAAATAATAAAATTAATTTGAATGATGAACGTCTTGTGGGGGTACATGGGAATCCCCCAAGAAAAACTTAATAATGAAATACTTGTGGGTACATTGGAATCCCCCAAGTAAGCCTAATAATAATGTACTTAAGGGTTACATGGGAATCATCCAAGTAAACAAAATAATGTAACCTATGAGGTACACAGGAATCCCTTAAGGTTAGACAAGGACATTGCTTGTAAGCTATATTCGGTATGATGATACCACAATGATTGCCAAAAGAGTCTATAGGGTGTATGTGGTATCTTTTTGTATTAAGGAGACTATGATGAACTTTTATGATATTCTGGGATGGATTAGTTTTACTCATGCTATGCGTTATTAGACTGTCGAACCTGTAAGGTTTCTTTAGGTTCTTTGGTAAATCAGTTATGGGATAGGATAATGGTTCCTTAGCTATTAAGAGAAAGGTTATATCATATCTTAGATCTCAAAGTTTAATCTCTAAAAGGTTTCTCTATCATTTGGTTTGGGTTAAAAGATTCTAACTCTGAAGGTCCTTTCTAGTATTCAGTTTCAGTGGTGAATAAGTTTTCCTGAGGTCTTTTCTGATGACCTTCTTGGCATTTTTTTAATACGGAGATTGAGTTAGGGATTAATCTTGTTTTTGACAATTGTCCAATTTCTATTCTTTTTTTATGGAATGGTTCTGGTTGTGTTAATAGAGCTTAGGAGGTAGTTGAAAGATCTCTTAGAATATGGTTTCATCAATCCTAGTAATTCTTCATGGGGTGCTTCCATGCTTTCATACATAAGGGGGATGGTTTCCCCTGGGAAGGTATAGGTTAATGGTGGGTGAATGAGGAATTTTTGGTGTCCTCCTTGTGGGGTATACCATATATGTATATTTGTCTATGGGGTACCTTATTAGTAGTGCATAATGGTTGGAAGATGTTGGGTTTGAACTTTAGGCGTTATTTATAGTAAATGAAGTATGTTAGCTCGGGAATAGCAATGCAAAAGTTATGGTGGTAGATTGGTAGGTTGGATGAGGTGTGTAGAAGGGGTAAGGTTGATGACTTAGTGAATGCAAGAGTGGGATAGTTGTGACATATAGGTCGGGGTTTAGGTCAAACTGGTGTATTGGGGGTTAAGTCATTGGATGGGTTAGAGCATGGAGTTTGTATGACTATGCTAGACTCTAGGTAGCATTTGGATAGATGAGATTTTAGTTATAGAAGAACCAAACATCTCTAGTGATCATCCTTGGTGATACCATTTAGAGCGGAGTGTTGTGATTATAGATATAGTAAGGTAAAGGTCGGGGGTTAATCTTAAAATTTTCTTCTCATGGAAGACTTTAAGGGAAGGTTGGGGTGCATATTCTAGCGGGTTTCTCCTATCCCAATTAAGAAGCACTCTATTAGTGTTGCACGCATTCTGATAACACTTATGCCTAAGGTTTACATTCTATATTTGGCTTGTTCCTGGATATAAATCTTGACCTTACGTTGCGTTACCTATGATATATACGATCGTGCATTTTTTGGTGTCCAGTACTAAGGAATCCTACTATTGCGTGTTATGTCGGTATGAATTTTCATCATAGTCTAGGTGGTTGTAATGAAGTACATCATGCCTGTTGTTCCATGTCTCACTTTGAAAGGTCTCATCCTTGGTGGCATGAGTAATTCTTGTAATTTAATGCCTTAATGACCCTTCTCATATTAGGATGGCAACGACTGTGGAGGTGTAGTGATATTTTGAAATGAAGGAGAGGTAGAAGTCCTTAAGTGGGAGAAAGTCTGGGGTGACTACTAGAGCTAAGGTTTTGGATGGTTAGGTAAGTTTGTTGTCATGACGAATGGTTAGGAGAGAATAAGCTATAAGAATCTTTTTGGTAAAATGATAGATGTTACTAAATCTTTGGAAGGGTAGATCATACCATGGGTACAGAAGAGATAGTCTTGAATATTATGATTGATAAATATACCAATTATGGTGTTGGGAGCCTAATAAGTGTAGTGAGGCATGATGCTTTGCTTCAATGATGGGACAGATTAGTAATTTGGGTGGATGTAAGGAATATAATTTTGTGTCCTAAGTTAAATCCTTTTTGCTTTGGATATGCTTGAACATGGAAGTAGTGTATGGTCAGACTCAGGCTCTTATGGTGATGTGTCTCTGGAGAATTGTAAGTTAAATTGGACGTACTCTCTGAGATGGGTTCCATTCATTTTGTATTCTATGTGTTTGTGTTGAGGTAAGGTGTGGATGGTCTTTCGTTGGTTAGTTTCTTTGGGTGGTATTAGTATCTCAAATGCTTTGTTCTTTAAGGAGGTCCTGATAAGGATCTTGGGTTGGCAAGTTTGCCGGTTACGAACAAAAGGTGTGGCTTCAATGAAAGTTCTATGGTGGAACCAAAATCCTGAGGAAGCCATTCGAGATATGGAAGAGGACATGGAGACCAAGTGTCCGCTATGGTTCTTCATTCCAAAAATTCATGCGTGAGGTATATGTTCTTCATCACATCTTTGTTTTCTTACTTTGTTAAAGGAAGGGTGGATTTCCTTGTATCTTAGTTTTCTAACTTAGTTAGAGGTTCGGATGGAGGTGTTGGGGTGTAAATCATTCTAAGGGTATGTGATGATCTTCTCATCTTAAATTAAGTCTTTGTCTTCTAATTTGGTTGAATAGAAGTTTAATGCATATTAATGGTTAAATCATGCTTGTACTTTCCTTTACCCATCATTCTAGGATGAATGATCCTAAGAGGGGGAGAATGAAACATCCTAAACTTTGTGCCTTGCAAACTTTCTTAAGTTTTGGACATTCTAGATAAGGTACGATTGATGGGTACTATTCGTACGCTAAGATACAGTTTAGTACTCTCTCTCACATATGTTGGACAGTGTGAATAGGTTGGTTGACCTAGGTACGACTAGGCATCATACCAATCGTATGATAGTGTACGAGTAGTATGTTTCCAAGTCGTATGATGGCTTAAGTATGGTCTTGATGATTCTGCCAAGGTATGAATTAAAGGTTACCACTCATATACTATGATACGACTTGGCCTTGTATAGTCATATGTTGACCAGTATGGGGTCTAAGGGGAGGTTTTGGGTACGTGTAAGGGTACCACTCGCACTTTAGAGTATGCTTTAGGAGGGGTGAGTTGGACCCTCCTGTGTGTGTTTTTCAGCTTTTAAGCTGAGGGTAGTCTGGACATTTCCCACCCAAAAAATCTTATGTCTCTGCATTATATATCATGTTGTGGCCTCATATAATACTTATTAGAAGATCAAAACATCCAAAATATTCACTCTAAACACTCTTTTGAAGATTGGAGGCTAGGGTTTCAAAGAGGTGCTCATCTAGAGGCTAAAGTGGTCAAGTTTGTTCAGTGAAACATCTTGTATAAGGAATGTACTCCTCCCTTATTGTTAGTTCCAAATAAAATCATGTTTTAATGTGTTTTAAACATTGATTATGAATCATAAATGGTGGTTTTGAAAACCAATGTTAAGGGTTTTTGTGTGTATGTTGAGTATTGTCTACTTTTGGTTTAAATTATGTTTTAACATATTTTTGGTGATGGTTTTCATATGTGGGTACTTGTTAGTTATGGTTTAAAAAATGGTTCATGGGTAACCCTAAATTTGATGGTTTATGCTTTAGTTTTGGTCTTGGTCTTGGTAAAGGTATGCCCTCAACATGTTTGATAAAACACCTATGAGAATGTTTTTACTATATTGTTGAACTTTCATTGAAACTATTGCATGATATGGTTTGGTAATGGAACCCTAAATTGGTTTCAATGGTTTTTGAATGGGTTAAATGGTTTTTGAATAGTATGAATGGTTTGGAATGGTTAAATAGTAAGATCTTTGTGGTCATGGTTATCGTTTAATTGAAAACCTTGCGGGGTACACGGGAATCCCCCCAAGTGAATTAAATAATGAAATTAGTTTGAATGATGAATATCTTGTGGAGTACATGGCAATCCCCCAAGAAAGCTTTATAATGAAATACTTATGGGGTACACAAAAATCCCCCAAGTAATCCTAATAATGATGTACATGCAGGGTACGTGGGAATCCCCCATGTAAACAAAATAATGTAACCTATGGGGTATATGGGAATCCCCTAAGGTTGTCTAAGGACATTGCTTGCAAGCTATAGTCGGTATGACGATTCCACTAATTATAGCCTTGGTTAATAATGAATGAAATTGGTGGTTTGGTTGTATGGTAATGGTTTTAATTAGGCAATAATGGCGGGGTATGACAGCTAATCATGAAGGTGTGAGTCTAAAGGACGGAAACTGGAAACTCATATTTTTTAACATAAGGATAGGTCATGGCGACCTTATAATATACTTATAAGGTACACGAGAATCCTCTAAGTATACTTGTATATATGTATCATGGAGAGAAAAGGGTATATGGGAATCCCCTACTCCTGTGGTATCTCCAGTTTGTGCGGCTACATGCATTGGGGCCCATTCAGGGGGTTACACTTGACCTATCTAGCCCGTGGGTAGTTCTAGGTGGTTAAGCTACACATACCCAGGTTAATGATTTGAAAGGCATGCTAAATTCGGTTCCAATTCCCGACATGGATATATATATATGTATGTATGGTTGTGAATGCATATGGTTGATTACTTGCTTTTAAAGGTTTACATTATTTTATACTTATCCTAAGTACTTGCTAGCATTCACTGGTTAACTTGTCTTCGAACGATTGTATCCCCACGCAATGCATGAACTGACCATACTCCTCTTATTACTTATTGATCAGATTTGGGGATAGTTGGTGTTGGATTAAAATGGTGAGCTTCTATAGTTCAAAAGGCATCCTTTCATGTTATGGATCTCTTTACATACTTTTGTCATTCATAGACTTTGATTTTTCGCTATGGTCAGGGGCATGTCCCGACTAGATACTTTTCAGTTTGTTTTAGAGGCTTTGTATGGACAATGTGGACTTAGGTATGGAACAATTATGATTTATATATAATATACATTGGGTTATCATTTTTTGTTTGGTTGGTTCGTTATTAGATGGATGGATTAACTTGTTTGGGTTGGTCTCAGATATTGACTTATCCCAAAGTCATTATACTGTTAAGTATGTTATCTTGTTATATATTTGGAATTCATTCGACTCAGATTATATGTTAGTTGGTTGGGTTGGGTATAAGGGGTGGTCTTCGGTCCTGGTTGAACTTGAGATGCCTATTATGAAAAGGCCCCAGTTCGGGTCATGGCAATATGTTAATAATTATATGGACATCTCTAGGCTGGTGGTTTATGTGCAGTAGGTTAAGAATTAGAAAAATAAGCAGGCGAGGATATGAGAAAGGCAAATAAGAGGTTTAAACATTCAAAAAAGGATGCAGGTTAGCATAATAGTAGGAGAAATAGTTGAAAATGGACTAAGAAGAACAATTGGAAAAATTCATATTCGGCTACCAATGCTTCTTATCCTAAGACTTTAGGTGATTGTTGTTTTTAGGCTAGTCGTGGCCCTAAGGCATAGGGTTCCTAGTCCTAAGTTTGTGGAGCTCAGTAAGCCCTACCTTACCCTCCTTGTCATTCTTGTGGGCAGTATCACCGTGGTTATTATAAAGAGGGGAGAAATTAGTTTTATTATTGACATAATCTTTGTCATATGCAACGAGATTGTCCTTCAGCCAGGCTTGCCAGTAGGGCTAATAAAGTTTCGGTTGCTACTTCTTCAGCTCCTGCCCTTACGGGTGCTACTTTTGGTACCGACACTGGAAAAAATTATTTCTATGCACTTTCTACTCGCGAGGAATGTGAGGTATCCAACGACGTCGTCACTAGTATGTGATATTTCTTTTCCCATGATGTTTAGTTTTTAATTAATCTGGGTTTTACCCTTTCTTAAGTGACCCCTTATATGGCTGTACATTTTTGTTTTGGTCATAAAAATATTTTTACCCCTTCTCTATGTCTACTTCGATGGGTGAGTTTATTGTTACTAGAAAAATCTATGGAGGTTGTGTGGTGTCTATCTTTCATAGAGAGACATTGGTAGATTTGATAGAATTGGATTAGGTGGATTTCGATGTTATCTTGGGGATGAATTAGCTTTATTCGTGCTATGCTTCTCTGGATTGTAGGACCCAAAAGGTCAGTTCTAAATTTCCTATTGAGGTTGTGATCGAATGGGAGGGGATTTACTTAGTACCCAAAGGGAGGTTTATTTTCTATATTAGATCTTGAAAGTTGATTTCTAAAGGATGTCTATATCACTTAGTTCAGTTTAAGGATTCTAATTTTTAAAGTCCTTCTTTTGAGTCTGTCACCATGGTTAGTGAATTTCATGAAGTGTTTCCTGATGATCTTCCTGGAATTTCTCCTGATTGGAAAATAGACTTTGGAATTGATCTTCCACCATATACCCATCCTATTTTCTTTCCTCCTTATAGAACGGCTCCAACTGAATTAAAGGAGCTAAAGTATCAACTGAAAGATCTTTTTGATAAATGGTTGATTCGTCCAAGTGTTTCTTCGTAGGATGCACCTGTACTTTTCGCATGAAAGAAAGATGGGTCACTTTAGATGTGTATAGACTATAGTCAGCTGATTAAGGTTACAATGAAAAATAAGTACCCTCTTTCTTGGATTGATGATATTTTTAATTAGTTTTAGGGTGGTAGGTATTTCTCTAAGATTGATCTCTATTTGGGCTATCATCAGTTGAAAATTTAGGAGGTTGATATTCCCAAGATTGCTTTTCAAACTTGGTATAGTCACTATGAGTTTTTGGTTATGTTATCTGGGTTGTCTAATGCTCCAACTGCATTCATGGATCTTATGAATTGAATTTTCAGGCAGTTTTTAGATTTGTTTGTTATAGTTATCATTGATGACATCTTGGTGTACTTCAAAGTTGAGGAGGATCATGCTAATCACCTTCGAATTGTGTTGCAGACTCTTAAGAAATAGAAGTTGTACGCAAAATTTCTTTAGTGTGAATTTTGGCTAAGTATTGCGATTATTTTGGTGCATGTTTTTCTAGTGAGGGGATCAAGATGGATCCATAGAGAGTTAAGAGAGTTAAGAAATGGCCTAGACACACAAATCCTACCGACATTAGGAGTTTCGTGGGCTTGGCTGGGTATTATAGGTGATTTATGAAGAGTTTCTCATCTATTGCTGCTCCATTGACAAAGTTAACTTAGAAAAAGGTTAAGTTTTTATCGTCCGATGCTTCTGATAGTAGTTTTGAGAAGTTAAAGAATAAGTTAACTTTTGCGCTAGTTTTGACCTGCCAAAGGGTAATGATGGTTTTATTATGCTTTGTAAGGCATCCCGTGTGGGACTGGGTTATGTTTTGATATAGCATAGTAAGGTCGTAGCCTATGCTTTCAGGCAACATAACATTCATGAGAGAAATTACCCTACTTACGATCTAGAGCTAGAGGTCTTTCTTGAAGATCTGGTGCAATTATCTATATGGCATTCATGTAGATATATACTCAGACTATAAGAGCTTGCAGTATGTGTCTACGTAGAAGGAATTAAATCTCAGACAGAGGTGGTGGCTTAAGCTACTAAGGATTATGACATGAGCCTTCACTACCACCGAAGTGAAGCTAATGTTGTTCCTGATACTCTTAGCAGGTTGTCTATGAAGAGCTTATCCCATGTTGATGAGGAGAAAAGATGATTGGTGAAGGACATTTATAGGTTAGGTAACTTGAAAGATTGTCTATTGGACTCTGAGAAAGGGGGAGTGATTGTTCAAGAAGTGGTCAAATCATCCCTTCGCACTGAGGTGAAGGAGAAACAGGCTTTGGATTCCATACTTATACAAATTAAGGATGATATGGGTTGGCAAAAGTTTATATCTTTCGAGATTGGGGGAGATAGCATCTTGAGGTATTAAGGAAGAATGTGTGTTCCTAAATTAATGGGCTGTGGGGAAGGATTTAACCAAGGTCTCATTAATTAGTCATACAGTTCATTCGGGTTCGACTAATATGTATCATGACTTGAAGGAAATCTACTGGTGGAATAATATAAAGACAGATATGGCAAGTTTTGTTGTAAAATGTATAGTTTGTCAGCAAGTTAAGGTTGAATATTTGAGGCTTGGTGGCATATCTCAAGAGATAGAGTTGCCCATGTAGAAGTTGGAGATTTATCAATATTTATTTTATTACGGGTCTTCCATAGTCTTGGAATCAATATGATTCTATTTGGATCATTATGGATAGAATGACTAAGTCTACTAATTTTTTTCCGGTGAGGACTAACTACTTAGGAGAGAATTATGCAAAGTTGTTCATTCAGGAGATTGTGTAGTTCCATGGAGATCTTATGTCCATTATTTCATATCGAGGTACGCAACTTTTTTATCATTTCTGGTATTCATTTGAGAAAGGCTTGGGTACTCAGGTGAACCTTAGAACTACTTTCCACCCTCAAGCGAATAGAGATAAAGAGCGAACTATGTAAACTTTGCAGGATATGGTAAGGGCCTATTTGATTGACTTTAAAGGTAGTTGGTGGACCATTTACCTATAATTGAGTTTTCTTACAATAATAGTTACCATTCTAGCATTAAATGGTTATTTTTTAGGCTCTTTATAGTAGGAGGCATAGGTCTCTTAGTGGATTATTTGAGGTTAGTAAGACTAGGTTGCTTGGCCCTGACTTAGATCAACAAGGAACAAAGAAGGTAAAAGTCATTAGATAAAGACTTAAGACTGCTCAGAGTCGCCAAAAGTCTTATGCATGGGGAGGAGAAGGAGGAGGGTTGAAGTTTGAAGTAAATAATTGGGTATTCTTGAAGGTGTCTCCTATTGAAGGAGTCATGGGGTTTGGGAAGAAAGGGAAGCTCAATCCCCGTTATTGGTCCATATCATATTTTGAGAAGAATTAGGAATGTCTCTTATGAGTTAGGTTTACCTTCAAGTTTAGCTTCGATTCAACTTATTTTTCATCTGTCCATATTGAAAAATATGTGGGTGATCCTTTCTTGATAGTGCCTATTGAGGATGTTGGTGTTACAGATTCTTTATCCAATGAGAAGGTCTCTATGGAGATATTGGATAGGTAAGTTCATATGTTGAGGACAAAGTATATTGCTTCAATGAAGGTTCTTTGGAGAAACCAAAAAGTGGAAGAAGCTAAGTGCGAAGCTCGAGAAGATATGAAGGCCAATTATCCGTTCTTGTTCCACGTGTTGGATGAAAGTTCTTAAGGTATGAGTTTAATTTTCATCTGTTCACTTTTCGAGTTTGTCATTAGATTGTAGTGTATTCTTGCTATTCTCATGCTAAAACTACCCTAACTTATCATTCGGGGATGAATGATCCTAAAGATGGGAGGATAATGTAAGACCCCATAAAACTTTGACTATTTCATTTTTGACCCTTTTACGAGTGTAATATTGATTTTTGACTAGAATTATGTTTAGGTGTATTAAAAGGGTGTTTTGGGAAAATTTTAGATTTGTTGGAAGGGGTTCGGGATCATTTTAAGACCCTGGGTCAGTTAGCCTCCTTGATAAGGCCGTGTCACGGGGGTAAACCTTTGGGATATTAGTGTGATATGCCACTATTATAAATGCATCCAATTTTGTTTTTTCTCACTTGGGTTGGGGGTTTTTTTTGTCTTTTTACCCCTTGTACAACCATTAAACATTAAATATACCCTTTTCTTCAGTTTTCAAAGATCAAATCATCCTCTCTCTCTTAAACTCAAAACCCAAGAACATTCAAGTGTTTTACAAATAATTCATCATTCAGGCCCCAAACTTCAAATTGACTTTAATTTGTTGTGTATTTCAAGCGTGTTTCTCTTTTTCTAACTTCAATATTACATTGTGGCATTAATTGAATCGATTTTTATGTGATTTAATTGTGGGTTTTGAAATTGGCTTGAGGGTTTTGGTTGTTACTGACTTAATTACTTGTCCTATGTTCTGAATGGATTATTCATGCTTTAAATTGATGTTTTGGGGACTAAATTAGTGCATGGTATGAATGGTTGGAATGGGGCACATGGGTTTCCCCAAGTTGATGGAATTTTGGCTTGGTAATTCCATTAACCCCAACGTACCTTGTAAACTTGATTTTGAATGTTGAAAATTGTGTGGTTTAACTTGTTTTGAAGAATGCAATACATTAAAGGATAAATCAGTGAAAATGGTTTTGGATGGCCTTGGTAGCCTTGGTTTTGGATTTTTATGAAATTTGGGAATCCAATTTGGTTATGTGAATTTGGTTTGGTATAATTAATTTATCTTGCAAGCATATTGATATGACAATACCAAGTGGTAATTACCTTAATGAATGACTCCTAGGTTACTGGTTGGTTTTATGAGAAAATTGTTTTAATTTGGGCTTAAAGGAAATTCTGTTTCTCACTATGAAGGTATAAGTCCCCCGGGGGAAGGGGACATAGACTAGAAACCACGTTTGCCGGCGTTGGGGGTCTATATAACCGTGTTCTTGGTGCACACTTGATATATATTTTGGGATGGCTATCGCCTTGGTAAATTTAGTTTTCCCTCATTTTTTCCTTAGTTTGTGCGGCTAACTCGCACTAGGGCCTTCCAACAGGGGAAGCTTGACCCATATAGCCCATGAGTGACTTTAGTACGGATTGAGCTATACAGTTCAGGTTAAATTATGGAAACTATCATGTTCATGACCCTTGTCCCTATCTCGACATCCTATATATATGTATTGAATGTGGTACATATGGTTTATGACTGAACTTTGGTAATAGCATTATTTTACCCTTATTCCTTGAGTTACATGCCAGTGCTTATCCCACTGACCGTCCCTGGATGCTACATTATTTCATGATGTAGGGTACGAAGGGTTTTCTATTTCTCCTATGCAACGTTAGGTGGTTGAGTAAGTCTATTGAGTTGCTTGAAGTGGCGAGCCTCCATCCTTTGAAAGGACTTGTAATTTCATTATTCTTTCTTCATTGTTATAGTAGTTTTGGATTCCTTTTGGTCATCGTCGGGGGCATGTCCCAACTTATTTGGTAATTTTGAATTTATAGGATATTGACAAGTTTTGGTGGATTGTTATTTGAATTTTTGAACCATCATTTGATTAATCTATTCCTATTACGATTATGATTGGTTTTATTACCTTCACTTTATATTTATGATTAATATGCTCATAAGGTTAGGCTAAGGGGGTGGTCTCTGGTTTGTTATGGTCTTGAGATAATTGTCATGACTTGGCCCTTTTTCAGGTCATGACAACCGCCTACAGCTAGGGGTGGTGCACAATATTGCAAAGATAGTCTTTATGATTCTAGAGGTGGTCCTTAGGTAGGTCGGATTCCTGGTCGGGCAGTTACCCAGCCTAATGATGGACAATGCCATTTATATGTTATTTCTAGTAGGCTAGAGGTTGAGGCTTTGGATGGTGTGATCAGACGTATGAATTTAGTCTGCCGTCAACCATCTTTTGGTTTAATTGATCTGGGCCCATATTTTTACATATTTTTGTTTTTTATGCACTGCTGTAGGGGTTGTCTTAGGAGCATTTATCTATGTCATTGTATGTAGCTACTTCTGTAGGTGACTTTTTAGTAGTGAAATGGGTACATAGATCATGTTTAGTGACTATTTGAGAGCATGACACTCAGGCTGATCGTGTTGTGTTAGATATAATGGTTTTTAATATGATTTATGGCATGTACTGGTTATCCTCGTGTTATGCAGTCTTGAATTATGTTGCCAAGACCATTTCCTTGGCTGTGCCTAGAGAACCCTCATTGTCTAGAAGGGTTTATTTAGTCGCGCATCGATGGGGATTATTTCTTACATTTGGGCTAGGAGACTAGTATCGAGGGGCTATGAGTTATTTCTTGCTTATGTCTGTGATTTTAGGATTGAGAGTCCTTTGTTTGACCCTGTATCTTTCCAACATGATTTTTCCAATTTTTTTCCTACTGTTCTACCTTGTCTTTCTCCTAAGCGTGATATAGAGTTTGTTATTAATCTCGAGTAGGGTCTCAACCTATTTCTGTGGTTCTTTTTACCTATAGCTCCTACCGAGGTGAAGGTGCTAGTTACTCAACTTTAAGATCTTTTGAATAAGGATTTTACAAGACCAAGTCTATCACCTTGAGGTTCTTCAATTTTTTTGTAAAGAATAAAAAGGTTTTTATGCATATGTGTATCGACTACAAGCAACTGAATAAACTGATTATGAGTAATAAGTATCCTATGCATTGTAGTGATGATTTATTTGACCATCTTCATAATGCAATAGTATTTTATGTGGTTGATATAAGGTTCGATTACCATCAATTGAGGATAAAGGTTGAGGAAATCCCTAAGATAGCATGCTGGACTCGTTACGATCATTACAAGTTCCCGATAATGTCTTTTGGGTAGACTAATTCCCCAACAACATTTATGGACTTGATGAATCATGTTTGCATGCTTTATTTGGAATCTTCTTTGATCATTTTTAATGATGATATCCTTGTATATTTATGGAGTAGGGGGAGAAAAAGCAGTGTATGAGGATGGTGCTCCACACTTTTAGAGATCATAGGTTTTATGCCAAATTCTCAAAGTGCGAGTTCTAACTTAAGTTTGTATCTTTCTTGGGAGCGCGTGGTGTAAAAATATGGTATTATGGTGGATCCGATAATGATTGAGGCTACTCGTGATTAGACTAGGCCTACATCTTACACTGAGGTTCACAATTTCAAATGGTCTGTCGAAAGATCTGCTACTATTGCAGCCTCTATGACTACATTTACTAGGAAGAAGGTTCCATTTTAGTTGTCCGAGAGTTGTGAGGTCAGATTTCTAAATCTGAAGGACTTTCTCACTTCAACCCTTATCTTGACTCTTTCAACTGTGGGAGTGGAGTTCATCATTCATTGTGATGCTTCTGGTATTGGTTGGGGGTGTGTTTTCATGCAGTAGGGCTAAGTTATTGCATATACTTCAAGATAACTGAAGATGGACAAGCGTAACTACCCATTCCTAAATTGGAGTTGGTAATGATAGTTTTTGTGCTTAACATTTGGAGGCATTACTTATATGGTGTTGGATGTGAGATCTTCACTGACAATCTTAGTCTTGAGTACATTATGACCCAAAGAAGCTTAGTTCGAGTCAACATAGATGGATAGAGTTGTTGAAGAACTATGATATCTTTATTCCATATCATCTATGCAAATCAAATTGGGTGGTCGACGCTTTGAGATGAAAGGTTGTTAGTATGGGTATCTTGGCCTCCATTTAAGGTTTTGAGTGATCATTGGCCTTGGACATTTAGTCCTTAGAAAACATGACATGAGATTTGATATTTCCGACTCTAGGAGTATTCATACAAGTCTTGAGGCTAGATCTACCTTTTGGAGCAGATTAAGGGTTGTTAGTTGAGGATAGCAAACATTGTGGAATTCGAGATCATGTGTTGAAGGGTTAATCTAGGAGGGATACCTTAGATTCAAAGGGGATTTGAGGTTTCATGGTTGTATTTATATTTCAAGGTCCGAGGATTTTTTTTGAAGTGATACTTTGAGAGGCTCATAGCTCCAGATATTCTATTCACCCCAATACAACCAAGATATACATGGGTTTGAGGTAATATTACAGGTTGGTGGTATGCAGAGAGATATAGCAGAGTTTATGGGTCAATGCCTATATTGTTTGCAGGTGAAGACTAAGAATTTGAGACTTGGTGGATTGTTTTAAAGGTTACGAAATCCTCAATGGAAATATGCCTATATTCTATGTTTAATAGTTGATTTGCCTTTATGGGTTGCCAGTGTCTATTATTTCATATCGAGGATCTCAGTTTACTTTTAGCTTTTGGAGGAAATTTTAGGAGGATTTGGGTGCCCAGGTTGACCTTAGCCCCACTTTTCACCCTAGACTGATGTGCAGTCGGTAAAGACTTTTCAGGTTTTGGTGGATATGCTCTGTTCTTGTGTTTTGGATTTTAGAGGTCAGTAGGACCTATTTTTATCTTTATAAGAGTTTTCTTATAATGAAGACCACTATTCGAGTATTCTGATGGCACCGTTCGATGCATTGTACGGTAGGCGATGTTGATCTCCAATTGGTATGTTCATGACTTTTAATGTTAGGCCCCATCGTATATATTTTATTTATGAGTATTTTCATCGAGTTTGGGTGATTCAGAATAGGATACCGGTAGCTTAGAGCATGTAAAAGAGTTATGCTGACTGTAGACTTTGTGCCTTGAATTTTAGAGTCAGTAATCAGGTCTTTCTGTAAGTATCGCCCATGAAGCACAATATGAGATATTAAAGAAGAGGCAAGCTCAGTCTAATGTTTATTAGACCATTTTGAGATCCTATAGACAGTTGGGGAGGTAGTATATGAGTAAGCTTTGCCTCCTGCCTTTTTAGCTATCCATCAATTTTTTCATGTATCTATGCTACGGTGTTTATTCTTGATGAGTCTCATAGGCTTTGTTGGGACTCGGTTCAACTATATGAGAGGTTGAACTTTATAGAGGAACTTGTATATATTTTATCCAAAGACGTCATATGATTTATTTCCAAATATATTCCTGTGGGTAAGGTTTAGTGGCGACATCATCCCATCAAGGAAGCTACCAAGGAGACCGAGCATGAGATATGAGCCTATATCCCTACCTATTTGATCTTTTAATATATATATTAATCCTTTAGTGTTATGGAAGACACTCCTTTTAGTAGTAGATGTTGTAATGACCCTCCATGTCATTTTCTATGTTTTTGTGCTTTTTCTATGATTAAAGCATCCCTACAGATGCCCCCAAGTTATTTATGACTTGCTAGGATTGATAGTTCGGTTACCAGATAGTTCATTTATTTTTTAGAGCCATTTTCTTGTTTAGGATATTTTGAAGTTAAGAAAAGGGACTTGGCCAATACCCTAAGTAAACGACCTCAGATACCATTTTGATAGTCTCGTTAAATCTAGAATATTGGTTTAGGCTAGCGGGACCCTGGTACTGGTCCCGAGGCTTTCAAACTTAGTTTATGCTAATGGATTGATTTTATCTAGACCAACCCCTAGGGTGTGGAACCCACTTTTTATTAAAACAACCTTGGATTGAGATTTCTATGGTGTTGTTGAGTCTATAATAAAGAATTTTGTAGGGTAGCATAGCTCATTTGTGTTCATGGGATTCCGAACCAATCTCGATCACCTGATCGAAGTCCGTTCGGACTTGTTAAATTTCATTGGTGCCAAATTATCAGGTGTAGATGCTTTAGAGGTACCCACATAAGTGGTCTTTATCATTTACATCATTTTATATAAATGCAAACCACTATTTTAAGCTCTAAAATTGTGAGGAAATTGCACTCTGGTACTAGGATTAGCTTGGGGGCATATTTGTGGGTACCTTATCGTCATATTCTCGTAAGTTTGCACTCAATTTCTTGATTAATTCTACTATTTACATCACGACCCAAAAACCCAGGTTCATGATAGCACTCATTGCGGCAAGCCTTGACAAGTAGCCTATCACCCAAACTGATATGAAATGAGAAATAAATATCAAAACCCAAGGCAAGGCTTCTAGAACGAAGCCGAACCATACAAATATGATAATACCAAAAGTACATAACCAAAAGTACAATAGAATATCCCAAAACCTGTTTTCACAATATAAGAAATACAAAATATGTCTCGAATGTCAAAGATACAATGATAGTCCAAAAAGGATCAAAATCTATCTTAGAATACAACATAAGACATAGTCTATATAGGAAAAGATACAAGGTCAAATCTGAATGCATAGGTCAACCACTACCATGAATAAACCCTAAGTACTGCCTGAATCAGTTGTCGTGCAGTGCACTCGTACCTGGATTTGCAATGAAAGAGCACGGTAAGGATAAGTACAGTCCTCTTGTACTCAGTAGGTATCATACGTCGACTGAGCAAAGTAGAAAACAAAGCATATAAAAACACATAATAGATACGTCACCTGCAATTAGAAAATGTACTAAATGGTGGCCTACACCTCTCCACTAACAGTTCTACAATATACATCTACCAAATACAAGTACGAGAAAGAGATACAAATAGGCAGATATCACATCAAGGAAAATAATATAAAACAAAATGAGAACAATATATATATATATATATATATATATATATATATATATATAATGCAATGAAGATTATGATAATGATGAAGTGATACTCGAGGTTGTCGCAACACCTCCTATACACCTACCGATCTATGGACTTGAGGTAGGACTTATGGAGGGAGGGGTCACAACTACTATACAATCCAATAACTAATAAAAATATCCATGACTCCTATCCAGTACATCCCTCAACAGAGGTTGTATAAAGATGTCACAAGCCAGTGTTTCTAATATTTCCACAATAGTACCAATATTTCACAAGTGTATATAATATGAGGTTGCAATGTTCACAATCAACCAGAACGAGAATTTCCAAAGACAACCAATTTACTAACCATGTGAGACAAAATCCATTCAATATGCCAATAATCCATGAATCCAATCAAATCTCATTCCAATAGGGCAAAATACACAATAATATGCCATTGATACCACATTAATTTCAATTTAGGCTTTTTAGCAGAAAGATACCATCAATATACATACATATGGCGAACAACATCATACAAAACCCCACATGGTCACATATAGCATAGAATGTCTCAATACTACCAAATAACAATAACATATCCCAACATGGGTACAACACAATATAATATCCATTTCTATGATTAGATCCCACACTCGTAACATGATTTATATCAGTATTAACTACCCTTCCTAGTCTAAAGAAATTTAAGCCTTAACCTAACTCAAGTTTCAAAAATTGGTGCAAAAAAGTCCTCAAACACAGAGATTTCACCTCACGAATGGACCCAAAATAAACTAAAATACATAAATATAGAATGTACGCATCAAAAGAAAGCTAACGATACCCATATTGGCCATTTTTGGGTCGAGGTCAAAATGGACCCCTAAAATGGGTTTTTAAAAAAGAAGGGTAAAACTAAAATTTTAGTCCAAAAGTATATTCCCCATGATTAAAGGACCTTATAGAAGAAACCCTAAGTGAAAACAAGTTGAAATCGGGGTTTAAATTTAGAAATTACTAACTTAAGCGTTCCGGGCTGAAATCTCCAAATTTCACTTCTAAATCCAAGTTGTAAACGATTAAAATGAAAAAAATCGATGAAAAATAATTGAAATAGGATTTCGGAGCTTACCTAAGCTTATAAATTGAAGAAATTGCCCAAAAACTTAAAATTCCAAGCTCTAAGTCTCAAAAATAATAAAAAATTATGAAAATGGGAAATTTATATCTCCCAGGTATCGCTTAAGTGATCACCAGATTGCTAAAGTGGCTATCACTTAAGCAACTAGGTGTCTCTTACGCAAAACCGACTTGTTACATAGATGTCGCATAATCGACCTGACTGTCGCTTAAGTGACAATCACTTACACAATGGGGAAGTCGCTTAAACGACACCCTTGACTATTTGCTAGGTCGCTTAAGAAATAAAAATATTGCTTAAGTGGTGCACCATCTGGATACTTGGAGAATTCTAAGTCTCTATGGACCTCTCATGATTCATTCGTAATCTTGAGAATGCAAATAAACTATTCTACCCTATCAAATTTGATGTTCCAAACTTAATGGCAATATCATATTTTTTTTAAAAAAGTCATTTTATAAAGTTGACTCGCAAAATCAAATTTTACAACTTTTCAAATCGAGGGTTGAAATAAGATATAAAAGGCGTAAAACCACACAAATCATGTTTCCAACCTAAAATCGATGTTCCAGATCTACTAGTGCAGTCCATTTTACCGTCTGATGCACAATTCAATAAACATTGACCAAAGTCAACTATAAAACCTTTATAACCACCAAAAATTATAATCTCACACAAATCACACCAAAATGCATTGATAATTGTGACAATCATCCCCACACCCTAAAAATATTAAAAGCAACTACGGGGAGGGTTAAAATGGTTAAATCACACAATAATAAAAAAATCACCAAAATATTAGGTCATTACATCATCCACCTTTAAGAACCTAATTCATCCTCGAACTAAACACAAGAGAAATACTTGAATCAGTGAAAAGATGGGGATAGCTATCACATATATCAGACTCAATCACCCAAGTTGACTCATCTGTAGGTCGATGTATCCACTGGACCTTAATCATTAGATATCTAGTACACAATCGCCTTTCATCCCTAGCGAAGATGGAGACAGGCTACTTAACTAAAGATATCCTCTCATCTAACTACACTGTATCCCAACGAATGACATGAGGCACACCCGTAATGTAATGCCGAAGCATGGAAATATGATAAATATTATGGACAACTAATAGATCTGGGGGCAATTATAGCTCATAAACCACATCCCCAATCGTTGAAAGAATCTCATAAGGTCTAATATACCTAGATCTAAGATTTTCCCTTTTTCCGAAACTCATCACTCCTTTTATGGGCGACGCAATAAGGAATACTCATTCACCAACATTAAATTTCAAAGCACGAAGTCTACAATCCGCATAACACTTCTGCCTACTTTGAGCCGCTCCAAGTCTATCTTGAATGATCCAAACTCTATCCAAAGACTCACGAAGAAAGTTGTAACTTGAGGTCTAAGCTAAGAAACCTCAAGCCAACAAACTGGAAAGCGACAACACCTACCATATAAATCCTTAAAAGGATCTATCTCAATACTAGAATAGTAGCTATTATTTTATGCGAACTCCATCAAGCATAAAACATATCCTCCAAACCTAAATAGTCTACTCCTACTGACCATTGGTCTGGGGAGAGATGTTGTACTAATATTAAATTAGGTACCCAACTCCTTCTGAAGAGTCTTTTAAAAGTGAGATGTGAATACTGAACCTCGATGTGAGATAACAAAAATTGGCACACCATGAAGATGAACTATCTCATGAGTATAGATATGGGCCAACCTCTCAGCACTGAAAGAATCACTATGACCCAAACATTATCCGAACTATGAGTAGTATGAGCAAACCAGTCAAGAAATCCATAGTGATCTATTCCCTTTTCTACTCAAACCTCTAAAGCAAACCACCAAGCCAAAAATACTTAGCCTTCACTTGCTAGAAACATAGGTAATGAGCTATAAAATATACTATATCCCCTCTTACACTACCCTACCAGTAATGTTGTCTTAAGTTATGATATATCTTAGTCACTCACGACTGGATAGAGTACCTAGAACAATGATTTTTCTCCAAAATCAATGTCATCTAATAAATCCACCTAGCACAAACACTCGACCACCAATCCTCAAAACATCATATGAATTAGGAGAGGCTTCCTTAGATTCTTCACTCAACACATTATCCCAAATTACTCTCAATCCAACATCAAACTGATGAGCCTAAATTTGCTCTATCAACGAAAACCTAGCCTCTCCAAAAGCCAAAGCATGCCCCAGTGCCAAAATATCAAGCCTAACTATCTAGTTAGCCAGAGATTGAACCTCTTAGGCCAAAAGTCTGTCCTGAGACAAAAGATATACCAAGCTACCACTGCTAGTTGACTTCCAACTCAAGGCTTCTTCAACCATGTTAGCCTTGCCTAGATAGTAGATAATACTCAAGTCATAATCCTTCAGTAACTCAGGACAACGATGTCGTATCATATAAGATCTTGCTGGGTGAAAAAAAGATAAAGAATACGATAATTCAAGAAATTTCATAGAAAAATCCATAAAGTAGTGCCTCTATAACTTCAAAGCAAAAGTAATTGCGTATAACTCCAAATTATGGGTAGGGTAATTATCATGACCCTAATTAGGGCCTAGCTATGATAGGTATCTTAAGTCTGTCAGGAATTGAAGACCACCCCTTACACGTAACCAAACAACATGATATCCCTAGTTTAAAATAAATTCTAACTATATAACAAGATAACACAAGGTAAGATTAAAGAATAAAAACTAAGTCTGTGAAAGATGACTAGTAACCGGCCGAAACAACCGACCATCATTACCCAAGTCCACAGTAATCCAACAAAGCCTTTTAAACAAAGAACCAAAAACTAGACTTGGACGGGATATGTCCCCGACTCTTAATAAATGCCAATGCCAATGATAATGTTAATGATAATGGAAAATCTTCATTCTAATCTATGATAATAATTGATGAAATGTCTAAGCCTTCCAGAGAATGGATGCTCACCACTTCACCATAATGAACAGACACACTAAGCTGATCCAGCTAACTCTGTGCAAAAAAAGTAGAGGTATCTTTGGTACGTGCATCATGTGAGGATACAACGTTCGAAGATAGTTAGAGGTTAGAGTGCTAGCATGTAACTTAGGAAACAAGGTTTAACATGCACTTTAAAACTTTAGCTTGGATTGTGTAGTGCAACCATCATAACATACGAAGACACCCACGGGTTGTATAGGCCTAACTCTTCCTGAACTAGAAGGGTCTAGTATGTGTGATCACACGAACTAAAGGTATGCATATGCGCTATAGGGGACTCGAACCTCCCGGCATATCAAAGTGACTTGAACACCCAATCATGCAATATAATATGGGGGAATCAAACCTCCTAATCATGTGATAATTATAAGAGGGACTCAAACTACTCAGTTATTTAGACCCCCACATTGGCAACCGTATTTTCTAGTGGAGATCCCTTGGGACCTCTACTTTCATGACTCAACTACCCAACCCTCATTAAAGCCCAACTAAAATAACTATCACACATTTCCATTCATTGAACCATAATACACATTTAGGAATACATTGTTGGTATTGTCATACCGACTATAGTTGCAAGGTAACATCAACATACCAAAATAATTTCATTATTTGGGGAAATTCATAGCCCTTTTGTTCAATTATACATTAGCTTGGGGAATCACACAACACCATAAAGTCCAATTTCAAAATCATTATGCTTCATTTAATTTTCATATTATGGAATAGTTCAAGAGTAGTTCAATATTCATACTTTTCATATTCAAAACCAATTTCACAATATGGGGTTGTGGTCATAACCACTTCAAAAGTCACAAGTTTATGGAAATCACAATCCCTAAAGTTATTCACCATTCCTACACATCATATTGATTTTAAACGATCATTTAAACATAACCCATGCAGGGACAAACATGACACATAAACAACAGTTATTCAACACCCTTAACCCATGATTTAAAACTAACATCAATACTGCATGAACAACACTTTTGAAGCTTATGCTTGTAATAAATTAGCAATTAGGGAGGAGTAATATGCCTAAAATACCCAAGTTTATGGTGAGAATTCCACCCTTGAGTCCTTAGGTGATCTACCTCTTGGAAACCCTAAGTATGGCTGCTTGAGAGACTTGAGAGATTTTTTAGAAACCCTATGTATGGCTGCTTGAGAGACTTGAGAGATTTTTTGGAAGTGTTTGATTACTTTATGAATGGGAAATAACCCCTCTTAAGTTCTTTATGAACATGGGGTTTTAATTAGGTAAGGAGGGAATTGTCCAAAGTTCACTCAAATTAAAAGTTGAAATTTAGTTGTTAGTGACTATAGGTCACTATACGACTTGTAAGGTTTCATTACGACTCATTACCATGAGTCCTAACCAGAATAGTTTCTAGGGTACTCGCACACTTTTGACCCTACAACTCAACCGATATGACTCATAATAGGACCTTATGACTCATAGGGTCTAGTCGTATTCAATAAAAAACCCATTTGTGATAAACATTAGACATCCTATGATTTGAACCCAATGACTCATAACAACTCCTTACAACTCTTAGTGACCCAGTCATAAGCAGAGCCAAACTTAGTCACACACTTACTGTTTAGGTTATGATTGGTTCCCTAGGACCTGTCAAGACTCCCTATGACTCGTAGGGTAAGTCATGATCAGGATAGCGAGGATAAAATTTTAGAATTTTTTAAGAACCTAAAACTGGGGGTGTTACAGTAATTCCTCTCATGGGGCTTCAACTGAAGAGAAGCATACTAATTATCTTTCCCTCTTGCATCAATATAACACAAAACCTAACACCTAAAGCATTATAAAAGATGGTAAAACCCATGCTCTCCTTGGGCAATGTCAAGATAGAAGTTAAAGTCAACAAATCCTTGAGCTATTAAAAGCTCTCCTCACAAGTATCTAACCACTGAAAGGAAATCTTCTTTTGAGTTAACTTGGTCAACGGAGCAGCACTAGATGAAAAACCCTTTATAAAGCAATGATAGTACCTGCCAAACAAACAAAACTCCAAATCTTGATAGAAGAAATAGGCCTATGCCAATCATGAACCATTGGAATCTTGGATGGATCGACCATAATACCATCCTTGGTCTCTATATGACCCAAGAAAGAAATAGACTACAACCAAAAATCACACTTGGAAAACTTAGCATACCACTTTTTATCCCTTAATCTCTCAAACACAATCTATAAATACTTCTCATGATCATCCTCACTCTTGGAATAAACCAAGATATTATCTATAAATACAATGACAAAATATAACAACCCAAAATCACCCCTCGGGATGCCATAGGGTGCCTAGGGTCACAAGTGACCCCAAGCTAATGCTTCTATTAGCATAACTCATAAGCAACTGAACAAAGTGCATAAATCTGAAAGAATAAGGCAAAAATAACTCTATTATGAATTGACTCAATACAAAACTAAAGTCACAAGGTTACAACTCTACTTTTACAATAAAACTAAAACTCAATGCATCAACTCCTACTGACTGTCTATGAAGCCGCTACTAGTACTGACTATATGTAACTGGGTTATGACTCCTAACCACCCCAACTTAGTATGACAGAATAAAGAAACTACGACATGATTCAACTGTATCACTGACTCGAGCCCTTGAATAAAAAGGGAGCCCATCACCTGCTGACTGGATATGGTGCATGCGCTACAAATCTTTACACCTACATTATGAGACAATATATCACATAGACGTATATGTGCATCAGCACTTAGGAATGTACTGAGTATATGGGGGTGAATGCATATATATAAAATAGTATCAATCTTCTTCAATCAAATCATCCATGCAATATGGGATGACTCACATGGCTTGAACAAGTATAAAATGTAATGCTTATAAGTCATGCAAGATGAAACATGTAACATAACTCTCGTGAGTCATCATACTTTAACATTGAAATTAGAAATTCTATTTTTTTCTCAATGCTCAAGGCTAAAGGAACTTTGAACAGTACTTTTAAATTATTCATATATCTCATGGAGAGTAGAACTTCTTTAACGCTCAAGATCTCATAACTCTTTTGAACTCAAATACTTGGAATTTGGAATCATATAACTTTGAAATATACTTGATGGCATTTCTTTCAAGTTAGGAAAGTATCTCATTTCAAGCTTTAGGAAAATCATTTAATCTCAATGGAAAGATACTCTAATTTAAGGAAATAACTTATCTCAAAGCTTCATGGAAAATACTATATCAAGGAAGAATACATTCGTTTAGATAAACAACTCATATCAAGGAAATGCTTTAGTTAGAGAACCATTTTGCAACTTTACCATTAGGAAAATAGCTCATAGGAAGGAAAAATACTTTAGTTTTCAAGGAAGTACTGATATCAAAGTTTAAAGGGCAAGGGAGGTTCTGTTAACTGACATAAACCATGCGAGCTACATGGAGTCCAACGTTTTGTCCACATAAGGAAGAGACCTCATATTGGGGAGAGGCATCATACACTTTCCAGGGAGTATAACCTAGGTCCAGTGATCACTAAATAAACTCGGCCTCGGGCCCAATATCTACTCAGCCTTAGGCCCAATAATAATCATAAACTCAGCCTCAGACCCAACCTACGGTGGCACGTAGTTTTGGGATAACAAACCATGGTAACTTATCCGCTCGATGCTAAATAATGCTCCCTTTAGATTATCTGCGCTCATCTCATAAAAATTTGCTTTTAGATATAATCTCATAGTTCATCACGAACCCAATAATCAAATCGGTAATCTCATGTAGTAGAGTGGATTTCAAAGCTCAATGACCACTAGGTCAAAACATTTCTCAACAATCTCAGAATACTCAAATCATGGGTGCTTATAGCACAATTGTTCAAAAAATTACAAGTCTCAAGTAGGGTTAATAACCCATAATTCAATCTCTAGTTAAAAATCATCAAAAGCATAATAGAGAAATTGCTTTCAATGAGCTTTAACTTGAGATTGAATTATGGGTTATTAAACCCTACTTGAGACTTGCATTTTTATGAACTACTGTGCTATAAGCACCCATGATTTCAGCAATTTGTCTCAAAATATCAGGATGAGTTTATATGGTTAACAAAATACTCACTTAGGAAGTCACTTCTCAATCTTTTAGGGCCGAAGTTACTTAGGAAGTCACTGGAAATTTCAGTAATTTGTCTCAAAATCTCAACATACTTATATACTTCAACATCTCAAACATTTCAACTATTAACTTCTCAAGGATTAAAATCATGGGGTATAGACCCAGTTATTATTTCTCAAGAAAACATGCAGAAATCATGCCATTTAACTCTCAATTCATGGGAAATATCAAGATAATGCATTCAATAATAATGGGTGAAAAACCCTAGTTCAAATTCATGTAAAACCTCATAGATTTCAGGAAAATCATGATTTAAATAAGCCTTTGGACACAAGGGTGAAAGAGTTATCCTTGTTCAAAACTCACATACCTTAGATTATGGAATTGGATGAACAAGCTTGCTCAAAACTTCCTTTTCTTACTCTTGGGAGAGGGTTCTTGAAACCCTTGACTTGGGAACCTTGAATCTTGACTCAATTTAGAAAATCTATGGTGGATTCTTGAGATTCTTAGAGGAGGTTTAGGATACTTAGGGTTTTTGTTGAGAGAAAACTTGAGAAGAACTTCATAGAATGCTTGTAAATGACTTTGACTTGGTGTTCGCATGGTTTAAGAGGCTTGGAAAAAAGTCCAAAGTGCCCTTTTTAACTTCTGTAAGAAGCTGAAAAAATTAAATTGGGAACCCGATTTCATGGGCCACCGTGATGCGCCACTATTGCGGTGGCTCACTGGAACTTGACAAATAGGAATCTAAAAGTCACAGCAACGCAGAGCCATCACGTTGTCCCACTGGTTGGGACCTAGAACTTCAATGCGATGCATCACAATCGCGCTAGGCCACTGGAAATTGGCTATTGAGAAATTGAGGTGCTCCGTGTTGCGCCACTATCACAGAGTTCCACTGGAATTTGACAATTATCAAATAGACCCTCTCCGCAATGCGCCAGGCACCAAAATGATGCTGTTTTATGACTAGGACTTAAATTAGCCATAACTTCTTACCCGGGTATCGGATTTGGGAGAATCTCATATTGACGAAAAGCTTATCAAATTTCCCAGGTGATAAAAAAGTCAAAATTATGGAAATTTTATATGGTTAACATGATACTCACTTAGGAAGTCACTTTTCAATCTTTTAGGGCCGAAATTATACCTCACTTGACACACCCTAAGGCTCATTCTATGAGAGAATTTTGCAGGGTCTTACACAAAAGAGTCAAGATACAGTCAAATTACCCAGTTTATTAACTCCATAAATATGGTTGAGGTATTGGAAAACTCGAAGGACATGATGAAGAACTCATAATATTTATACTGAGCCTGAAAAGTTGTCTTCAAAATATTCAGAGCTATAATCTTCAACTGGCTATCCCCGAATTTCAAATCAATCTTTGAAAATAAAAAGCACCCTGAAGTTGATTGAACAAATCATCAACATAAGGAAGAGGATACTTATTCATAACCATCACCTTGTTCAACTGTTGATGTTTAATACGCATACACATAGACCCATCCTTTTTCTTCACAAACAAGACAAGCGCCCCCAAGGTGATATAATAGGTCCAATAAATCCTTATCTAACAACTCCTGCAACTGATCCTTCAATTCCATCAACTCTGCTGGGACCATCTGATAAGGAGGAATAAAAATAGATTTAGTGCCTGCCTCAACATTAATAACAAAGTCAATATCATGATACAGAGTCATATCAAGAAAACCCATAGGAAATACATCTATGAACTTACGAATAATACTAACTGAATCCAAAGAAGGAGTTAAAGAAATACTAGTATCAAAATTATCAGCAAAATAAGTTACACATCCCCTCTCAACAAAGCAATGAGCCTGAAAGAAAGATATAACCCTCTTGAGATCTGAATGAAGCACACCCTTCCAAGCTATTGTTAGCACACCCAAAAAATCTAAGTTTACAGCCATAAGATAATAGTCTAGGATAGCATGATAAAGACCTAACCAATCCATAAGAAAAATGGCATCAAAATCTACCATATCTAGGACAATCAGATACACCCAAGTCTCACGCCCAACATAAGTTAAAACAAAAGATTGGTAAACCCGATCCGCTACTAATGAGTCTCCTACAAGGGTAGATATATAGATAGGCATGGAAAGAGTCTCACTAGTAGAATAAAATCCCAAAATATAATATGTAGACACATAGGAAAAAGTTAAACCCAAATTAAATAACATATGTAAAGATCTTAAACAAACATGGATGATACCGGTGATAACAACATCAAAATCCTCTACAATTGGATTGGCAGATATAGCGTAACACTATCAATGACCAACACCAAACTGAGTAGCCTTGCAACCACCACCACGAATACTACTACCTCTACTATGCGCATATCTGTCTCTCACAGTTGATATAGGAGTAGCCTTGAAAACACGGAGGGGACAGTCTTTGTCCAAATAGCCTAACTCATCACATATATATCAACTTTTATGACCCAACTCAATAGAAAGAGGTACGTCTGAGCTTGAATGACAAGTAAAATATTCTAAAATAGAAGATCTACTATCAAAACCCTACAAGACTGCTTGTACCTATATGCTATGATAACTATGAAAACCTTTAAAATCTCTACCTTATGGAGCATGACCTCTAAAGTTGCCCTGATGGTGCACTCTCTTAGCACCTCCTTGAAACCCTCAAAGAATAGACTCAACCATACTATCATGATCCACAATACTTCAAAACAACATCCCATACACTACTATTTGTATCATAGCTAGCTAAAGAGAAAAATTAAACCCCTTTACAAACTTTTGAATGCTCTTAGACTCGGTGGAAATGGTGGCATAAAAATATCTAGACAGGGAATGAAAGAGTGCCTCATACTCCATAACAGTTATGAAGCCTTTCTCTATGTGATTAAACTCATCATTCATCTGATCCTTCAAACTGTATGGCATAAACCTATCAAAAAAGACCTCAGCAAACTGATCCTAAGTTATATCTGGAGAACTAAGAGGCCTACAACAAATAAGTGACCTTAATAGATAACTAGTGTAAGCAACCCCGTACGGCTCAAGCAAAGCAAAGTTATGCAAATTCTCATGACAATCAATCAAGAACTAATAGGCATCTTCACCTACAACACCACTAGACCAAGGAGGACTAAACAAGTAAATCTCTCAAACCTCTTCTGATCCTCAAAAGAAATAACTATACTTACAGCAATAGAAGGAATAGTAATCTAGCTGGTTAAGATCCCACTTAAGGAGGTAACATAGTAGAAGGATGACCTCCTAATATTTAAATACCATAAATAGCTAAAGACAATAAATAATGAAAAACAGATGAAGCCGCTAGAGTACCACAAGCTGATGTCGATACTACTAGAGAATCCATAATTGGAACTAGAGAAACACCACAGGTAGACTTTGGCATATACAGAGGCAGAATACTCAAAGTTGAAGGAACACTAGGTGCACTCAAAGTAACACCCTACAAATGGGTCAGCAAGCGAATCAGTAATTCCTCTAAGACTGGGGTAGTAGAACTCTATGGGACCAAAGTTGGACTTATATCACAAATATGCTTAACCTTTTGCTCAGGGGAGAGTCCTCTAGTACTACCTCTAGAGGGGAATATCCTCGTGGACATCCATTACATCAAGCCCTTCTATGGCTCACAACTTTCCCTACAGACTGACCTCTCTCCTTAGATAATCACTCTAAATCTCCAGCCTCACGACATCTAGTCCTCACCATCTACGCAGAAGAGAATGAGATACTATTTAGAATACAAGGTATAAAAGATCTACAGGATATAAAATAAAACTAGAGATATTTCCTAAAGATATATTATAGCATCTCAAAGATAGATATGAACGTCTACTTACCAATTCGTAAGACTCTACTAGACAACCTATCCTTGCACTGATAAGACCAATGAAACCTAGGATATATAGGTTATGAAACCGTAGATTATATCCAGAGTAGAAGTGTGGCCTACTAATAACCTATAGGTCTTAAGATTGTAACCTGGCTCTGGTGCCAATTTGTCACAACCTAAAAACCAAGGGACAAGATGACACTTGTCACGAAAAGACTTGACAAGTAAGTTTATTACCCAAACTAATATGAAATGAGAAATTAGTACCAAAGCCTAAGGTAAGACTTTTAGAATAAAGCCTGACTATACAAATATGATAGTAGTAGAAGTATGTAACCAAAAATACCATACAACATCCCAAAACACTGTGTCACAGTGTAAGAACTACTAAATATATCCCAAATTGCAAAGATAAAATAATAGTCTAAAAAGGATTAAAAACTGTCTCAGAATACAAAATAAGACATAGTCTAGAGAGAAAAAGATAGAAGGTCAACTCTATATGTATAGGTCAACCACTACCTCAAATATACCCCAAGCATCGCCTAAGTCAACTATCATGTGACAAACTCATACCTAGATCTACACCAAAAGGGCTCAATAGGGATAAGTACGGTCCACTTTTCCTCATTAGGTATCATAGGCCAACTAAGCAAAGTAGAAAATAAAGCATATACATACAGACTATGGTCATGTCACCTACAATCAGAAAATGTCCTAAATAGTAGCCGACAACATCTTCACTAATAGTTCTCCAATATACATCTACCTAATACAAGTATGAATGAAGTAAAAATATACAAATATCACATCAAGGACAATAGTACAACATATAATAAGCTTAATATATATATATATATATGAAATGTAATAAAGATAATAATGATGATGGTGATGTGATGTTTGAGGTTGTCGTACAACCTTCGTATACTCCTACGAAGCTATGCTCTTATGGTAAGACCCATGGAGGGTTCGCAACATATATATAATCCAATAACTAATACCAATATCCATGAATTCTCTCCAACACAACCCTCGGCAGAAGGTCTATAAATATTTCATAAGCCAGTGTTTCCAGTATTTCCATAGTTGTACAAATATTTCACAAGTTTATATAATATGAGAATACAATGCTCACAACCAACCAGAATGAGAATTTCCAAAGTCAACCAACATACTAATCATATAACCCAAAATTTATTTAATATGCCAACAATCAATGAATTTAATAAAATCATATGCCAATAGGGGAAAATACATGACAATTTACCATTGATACCACATAAATTTCAATTTAGGTTTTTCACTAGAAAGATACCAGTAATATATAAACATAAGGCCAGCAACATCATACAAGACCCCACACGGTCACGTATAGCATATAAGTCTCAATACTACCAAATACCAATAACATAGGTCCCCATATGGGCATAACACAGTATTAGTAGCCATTTCCTTGATTAGTTCCCATACCCATAAAATGATTTTACATTAATATTAACTACCCAACCTATTTTGAAGAAATTTAAGCCATAACCTACCTCAAAAGCTGAAAATTGGTGCATAAATCCCTCAACAATGATCTTTCACTTCACAAACCAACCCAGAACATATAAAAAATACAAATATACAATATATATATATATATATATATATATATATATATATATATATATCAAAAGAAAGCTAACGATACCCATATTATCCTTTTTAAGTCGAGGTCAAAATGAACCCCCAAAATAGTTTTTTTGAAAAAGAAGGATAAAATTATAATTTTAATCCAAAAACATCTTCCCCATGATTAACAGATCTTTTATAAGAAAATTTAAGTTAAAATAAGTTAAAATTGAGGTCTCAATCGATAAATTACTAACTTAGGCCTTCCGGGCTAAAATCCCTAAATTTCACTTCTAAATTCAAGTTTTAAAAGGATTAATATGCTAAAGATAAAAAAAACTAATTGAAATAGGAGTTTAGACCCAAGCAATGATTTAGTGATCACCGTGTTGCTTAAGAGACTAGGTGTCACTTATACGATCCCCACTGGCTGTACAAATATCACGTATGAGAATCAGCTGTCGCTTAAGCTACAGTTGCTTACAATATGGGGAAGTTACTTATACTATACCCCAACTATCTTTTAGGCTACTTTAGCAACCAAAATATTGCTTAAGCGATGCACTAGCTGAGTGGTGCACCAACTCAAGATTTGTAGAATTCTATGTCTCTATGGTCCTCTTAGGATTAATTCAAAATCTCGAGAATGCAAGCAAACTATGCTACACTATTGAATCAATGCTCCAGATTCAATGGAAATATTAGATTTTCAAGAAAACATAATTTTCAAAAAGTTGACCCCTAATACCCATTTTACAACTTTCTGAACTAAGGGTTGAAATGAGATATAAAAGCAGTAAAACACACCAACCTAAAATTGGTGTTTTGGATCTGCTAGAATTGCTAGTTTTGACATCTGATGCACATACCAATAAATGTTGACCGAAGTCAACTATAAAGCCTTTATAACCACCAAATACTTCAATCTCACACAAATCACATTGAAATGCATTAGGAACCATGCCAATCATCCTCATACCCAAAAATACCACAAACAACCATGAGTAGTGATAAAATATACAAATCACACAAAAATAAATATGTCAAAAAAATCACCAAAAAATTACGTCATAACATTTAGTTCTTGATTTCTTCATTTGCTATGGGACTTTTTGGGTATGTTTGAGCTCAAATTTTTCTAAATTTATGTGGAAAATAATCCTTGAGCTATGAGGGATGCTATGATGGTTTCAATTTTGTGATTTTTACAAGTGGCAACTACTAGGAATTTTTTAGTCAGAAATATAACCTGTAGTGTACATAAGCTATGTAGGTATCAATTTTTCTGTCTTAATATATAGTTCATTATTTTAATAGTGTGGTAGTGGTTGGTGGCTTCTCAATAGGAAAAATGTTGAGTATAGAGGATTTGGCGAGCTTTCGGTGGCTCCAAGTAGTCTAGGCGTACTCTTCTTCTAAATTGTGCTTAATTATGGTATTAGTGTAGTATTGTGCTAGTTTTTCATGGGAATTTATGACCGGGTTATTTTTTGGCATTTTAACCCTAATTTATTTGATTCGGGACTCATTTTTGTAGAATTTAGGCTCGTTCTCCTTTAGGGTAGTGTATTATCATCTTTTAGGACTAAAATTAATGGTTATAGTACCTTTGGTTAGCATTGGAAAGCGTTAGACTAGATTTAGATAGGTGCTCTCCTAAGGCTGGGTCATCGAATCCATTATTGGGCCCTATTATTTTTTGATAGAATGCCTTAAAAGATGTTCCTTTAGTCTTAGTTTGACTCCTGACTTCTACCTTAAGCTATGAACTTAGTTTTGGGTTGAATTAGACTTTACTACTCACCATTTAGCTTTTTTTACCAAGTAGGATTATAACTGACTCTTGACCGCACCTTCTTGACCTAGTAACTGGAACCCTCCCAGCTTTAGTAGATCTAACCACTCGATATTAAGCATATCAGATAAATGGATTAGAGGTAGACTTGTAAACCCTTGGATTTACACTAGCATTTTTTGTTTATATATATATGTATATATATCAATTTTAGTTTAATTCTAGCATAATTATATTAATTTTGTTTTAATTTTGGCGTATTCTCCATTGCCATTATTATGAGTCTCGATACAAGTCTGGCATTGGCTTATGGTTATGGTTTTCTCCTTATGAAATAATATCTATGGTTACGGTTTGCTACTTATGAGTTTTAGTTCATGTTTAATATTTATCTCTAATTATATTTATTACTGTAAGTTCTAGCAATTATACGTGGTTCTGGTCTTGGAGTTCCAACATTTGTATATGGATCATTTAGCCTCTTGTTATTATCCTCTATTCCTAGTTTAAGCTTGGTATCTGTTATCTTATTATTTTCCACAAGTTCTAGTTTAAGTTTGATACATACTTTCATTATGGGTCTAGGATAAAAAGGTTATTTAATAATGGTATGGTTATAGGTTATAACTAAGAGGGGAGTATCCAATTCATATCTTCCATCTTGTCTTATTGTAAGTTTATTTTGGTTATTTATGATTCTTACCTCTAATATTCACTTGTTTTTACACACCGGGCTTATGGGTGTTCAGTAGGACTAATTGTCTTCTTGAGTGTTTCTTCTGGGCTTATAGGGGTCTAGTTAGGTTGTAGCTAGGACTTTACTTTCATTTCTCAATTTACTTACTTAATTTACAACCTTTGTCTAGCGTAGCTTATTATTTATAGTTTTACCCTTTTTACTATTGAATTTAGCTTACATTCTCGCACTTTATTTATTCTTTTGCTATATTTAATCTTATTTGACTGATGATGCCTATTGAGTACCTACTTCTTTCGTACTCATGCTACACTTCCACATTTTTCCTAATGTAGATCTGAGTATGAGCCATCACCACTAATGTTATCCTTGGGCCTTGCTACTGATTTAGAAATAGGGTAAGCTTTCAAGTATCTAGAGATGATCTCCCTCCTTCTGCTTTAGTGATAGTCTTTTGCATTTTTTAGACTACTATGCATATATGTATATTTTTTATACTATCTAGTACTCTTCTTTTTAGTTATGTACCAGTCTTACTAGGTCTGGGGGGAGGGGTTATGTTGTATATTTGGTCATCTTCCTTCTCTTGTATAGTATGTTATGCATGTATATATCTTTGATTCTATTTTTACTATTTTTTACGGTCGATTTCATTTTTTTTTTTGCCTTTATCTTTCTCCCATTACCATTACTTTCTGTCCATGCTATGGCTGGACTTACCTACTGGTGGATTGAAATAGGTTCCATCATGACGTAAAAAATTAGGGTGTGACTGAATTAGAAAAAAAGGAATAAAACAAGTGGGACATGCCCATGGAAAAAATAAAGAACCAAAGGATCAAAATGTGAGAAGGAAAACAAAAAATAGATCACAGAAACACTAAAGGGAAAATACAATAGTATGGGAAAAGAATGGGAGAAAAAAAGTAGAAAAGAAGAGAAAAAAGGATTTTCATCCTAAACAATCAAGGTAATGATTTTAATTTTTTAACACGAGTGTATTATGCAACTGTAAGAAAGTTTTATGATAAAATATGGAATAATTTTGAGGAATTGAGAAAGTTTAGTCCTAGGGTTCTTCAATCAAAATGAACCATTTAAAAGGGTAAACGTTATCAAAATTCAATTTTAGTTGTTGTGAAATTTTCTTGTTGAGGAATGGTGGTCATGGTTTAGAAGTTCTACCCCTTTGATTTGAGTTGACTTTTTCAGTCAAATATTTGATCGCAAATTTTTTCTTTTGACTCAATTTTTTGAATAGAAAATAAGTACAACAATATATGTGTCATTTGATTCTTTTTTTTATGAGGATTCTATATTTGAATTTTTTTTACCTTTTAATAGTTTTGTAGTATGATACCTCGTAATTTAATACTTACACATTCGTTGAGGAAAATACAAATTTTTTGACTATTTAAAATGAAAGTTTGATGTATTAAATACTTAATTTAAGGATAATGGATTATAGAAGATCCCATATAAATGAGATAATAAGCATTAATGTAGGTACCAACATCATGCTATGGAAATTTTGTATTAAATCAATTATTGGTTAATATTATTCTACTAGTTGGGATTTAATTTAATTGTTGACATATGTTAATTAAGTGAAGTTGACTTGATGATCTTTAGTTAGTAGGATTGAATGATGAGCTCACTATTCTTCAATGCTTGAATCTTTTGTTGTATTGATTTCCTTCATCAATCGTCTTTTGTGGCTTCTGTGAAATTCATTGGTTCACTCTCTGTGGCTATAGTTGAAAAAAATTTCTTGTGTCACAAAGAAAAGTTATCACAGATCACATAATGAGTTAAAGCATAAAGTGTAATTGACATGTGCTGCAGAGCAGGTGTATGTCTTAATGAACTTTATTTTCAGATAATTTTTATAGTATCTTGTAATTTAATTGACTCTTGCTTTTGGTGTTTCACATTAAACCATCCGATCCTCTATTCAAGATTTAATTCAAATTTTCTTTATTTGGACAATGTCATTCTTAATATCAACTATCCTAGCACCTTTAGTGTATTCTTCTCCAATTTAAGATTTTATTTGGTCTTTCTCAATTCAGACATCATCCATATATTGATCCTCTATATAGGATTCCATATGATTTTCATTGACACGATTTGACCTATTTTTATAACATCTCCATTTCTCCTCCTTTAGTGTGAACATCCCCTTTCCATTTAATCACTATCGTCTATGGAATCCTATTTTCAACTGATTCAGAGGAGAAATAGAACTTAGTATCATAGAAGTTCGCATCTCTTTGGATAAAGTACTTCTTATTCTTTGGGTTATATAGATTTCAACAATGTTACCATAGGTATGTCCTACAAAGATACAAGACTTAAACTTTTAAACTTTTCTCATGTTTATCCTATTTTATGCTTGTAGCATAATTATCCTAACACTCTTAGATATTTATTTTGATACGGTCATAATTAGCTTGGAGCACATTCAGAGGGGCTTACACATATGAATTATAGCTTGGAACCACGAAGGAAGCCATTCATGAAGCAACAAATACACAAGGCCAGGGACGATCAAGATGCCAATAGGTAATCT
Source organism: Capsicum annuum (assembly GCF_002878395.1). Classification (NCBI taxonomy): domain Eukaryota; kingdom Viridiplantae; phylum Streptophyta; class Magnoliopsida; order Solanales; family Solanaceae; genus Capsicum; species Capsicum annuum. The sequence continues at coordinate 19,387,947 of NC_061118.1, forward strand.
AGAAGGGACTTTTTGGGTTATTTAAGGAATAGTCACTTTTAGGCTATTTTTGTAAAGACAATAACTATACATACTTGACTTAACCATTTTCTTACTCTAATTATGTATGATTGAATTATCTTGAATAGACTTGACATTTGGTTACTCAAGGTTAAGATAGTAATTGGGTTCAATTCCAGTATATATATATATATACATATATATATATATATATATATATATATATAAATGATTAGGCTAGATATTTAAAATGCTTGTGTTATCTTTGCCGCTTGATTGATCATCACACATATATCAACCTTTATGGCCCAACTCAATAGGAAGAGGGATGGATAAGCAAGAATGACCAGTCAAGGATGAAAGAATAGAAGATCCACTATCTGAACCCTGCAAGGCTATATGTACCTGTACGCCATGATACCTATGAAAACCTCTAAAATCTCTACCTTAAGGAGTATGACCTCTAAATTCTCCCTGATGGTGCACCCTCTTGGCACCTTCTTCAAACCTTTGAACAATATACTCAGCCATCCTAGCATGATCAACTATACTCCAAAACAACATCCCATACAAGACTATTTGTATTGTAGCTAGCAAAAGAGAAAAATTAAACCCCTTCAGAAACTTTTGAGTGCTCTTAGACTCGGTGGCAATGGTGGAATAATAATATCTAGACAATGTATGGAAAAGTGCCTCATACTCCATAACAATTATGGATCCCTTCTCTAAGTGATCAACCTTATCTCTCATTTGATCCTTCAAACTATATAGAAAAAACCTATCCAAAAAGGACTCAACAAACTGATCCTAAATCATCACTTGAGAATCGAGAGGTCTACAACTAACAAGTGACCTTAACATATAACTAGTGTAAGCAACTCTGTGCGGCTCAAGTGAACCAATGTTATGCAACTTCTTATGACACTCAATCAAGAAATCATAGGCATCTTCACCTACAACACCACTATACCAAGGAGGACCAAACAAGTGAATCTCCCAAACCTCTTCTGATCCTCAGAAGACATAACTATCCTCGTAATAATAGGAGGCATAGTAATCTAGTTGGATGAGATCCCACTTGAGGAGGTAATATAGTAGAAGTATGAACTCCAGATCTTGAAATACCATACATAGATATTGACACTAAAGAAGGAACAACACTCAAAGCCTATGGAGTACCACAAGCTGATGTCGGTACTACTAGAGGATCCATACTTAGAACTAGCGGAACACCATAGGTAGAATCTTGCATAAACAAAGGTATAATACTCAAAGTTGAAGGAACACTTGGTGCACTCAAAGGAACACCCTACAAATGGGTCAGCAAGCGAATCGGTAATTCTTCCAAGACTGGGCTAGTATAACTCTATGGGACCAAAGTGGGTCTCATATCTCCAACATGCTTAACCTTTCACTCAAGGGAGAGTCATCAAGTAATACCTCTAGATGGGAACATCCTCGTGACCATCCATTAAATCAAGCTCGTCCATGGCTTCCAACTTTCCCTATAGACTGAGCTCTCTCCTTGGATGATAGCTCTAAATCTCTTGCCTCATGATATCTAGTCCTCACCTTCTACGCAGAAAAGAATGAGATACTATTTAGAATACAAGGTATAAAAGATATGCATGATATAGAATAAAATAAGAGAAGTTTCCTAAAGATGTCTTATAGCATCTCAAAGATAGATACGAATGTCTACATACTAATTCGCAATACTTTACTAGACACCCTATCGTTACACTGATAAGACCAATAAAACCTGAGATCTATAAGTTATGGACATGTGAGTTATTGGAAGAGTAGAAGTATGGAAGGCCAATAACCCATAGGTCTCATGATTGTAACCTAGCTCTGCTGCCAATTCATCACAACCTAAGAACCAAGGGACAAGATGGCACTTATCGCGACAAGACAATAATTTAGTCTATCACCCAAACTAATATGAAATGAAAAATTAGTACCAAAACCCAAGGCAAGCCTTCTAGAATAAATCCTGACCATACAAATATGATAGTAGCAGAAGTACATAACCAAAAATACCATAAAACATCCCAAAACCTGGTGTCATAGTATAAGAACTACTAAATGCGTCTCAAATTTCAAATATATAATAATAGTTCAGAAAGTATTAATATC